>NW_006399888.1:7377071-7415515 GCF_000299155.1 Elephantulus edwardii | reverse complement strand
GTGTTACCCTGCTCTGTTCTGACGCCTGCCTCTTGGTCCAAGTATAGGTTTCGCATGAGAACGATTAAATGTTCTGGGATTCACATTCTTCTCAGAGTCAGCCACAGTTTGTTATGATCCACACAGTCAAACGCCTTTGCATAATCAAACACAGATAGACATTCTTCTGGTATTCCCTGCTTTCCGCTAAGATCCATCTAACATCAACTACAATATCCCTAGTACCACAATCCCTTCTAAACCCAGCCTGGACTTCCAGCAGTTCTCTGTTGATGTGCTATTCCAGTCATTTTTGGATAATCTTCAATAAAATCTTGGTTGCATGTGAAATCAATGAGATTGTTCTGTAGTTTCCGCACTCAGTTGGGTCACCCTTCTTTGGAATGGGGACAAATATAGATCTCTTCCAGTCAGTTGGCCAAGTGGTTGCTCTCCAGATTTCTTGGTACAACTTGGTGAGCACATCCAGGGCAGCATCTGTTAGCTGAAATATGTCAATTGGTATACTAACTGGTGTAGTTTCCCAATTAAAACAAGCTTGGAAGCAGTAGTAGTATCCACTTCCGAAATAGTTTGCCTCCAGAAACTCTATGAACTTGGAGAAACAATGAAAGTTAAACAAATGTTCAGGTCTTTCATTCATAGGGTCGCTATGAGTCCTCTACAACTCGACGGCACTTAACCACCACCACCACCACCATCTTTCATAAGAATTACTCTTGACCCTTTCAGAATTCTGAATGTGCAAGGAATTCAAAAACACAACCTTCACAGTGTGACCTCCAGCACACAGTTTTCCCCTGCTAGCACACCCTTCCTAATCACTTACCCACATCAAGTTCCAAACACACTCTCATCTAGCTGTCTTCAGTTCATCCCTCTCCATCAGTTTTCAGTCAACACACCTTCCTGGAAGCCTCCTCTGATACCTTCATGCCTCCATGACAGTATTCAAGTCCCAGATCTTTAACATGTAAACGCCACTATAAATGTCTATCATCAGATCTACACTTGTTGATGGGAGGGAGCTTAGCAACATGCTGGAGTCTGTCAAAGTCCCATGCATAGCTCATATTAGATGACCAATGACCATAAGTGAGTAGTTGGGTGGTTGGGTGGCTGACTGGCTGGCTGACAGGAAGGACGGAATGGAGGAAAGAAAGGAGAGAGGGAAGGAGATCCGAGTAAGTAGGTTAAAGCACTGGATGTAATATGACTAATTTATGTGTCTTCTTTGCTTCACTTCCCCTCAACCCATCCTCCAGGTACAGACACTTGGCAACAGGAGAGAGGGAAAAGCACAAAGGATAATGAATCTTGAACCCCAAAGCTGGGGAAGAGTGATTGGTAAGAATTTAGAATTCAGGCAGACTCACATCTTTAGAGGGAAAGGTCCTTGTCAAAAATATTGAAAGGCAACCAGAAGAAAGTAGGACACAGCAGTCTTCTTTTTCCCTAACCAGAGAGAAATCTGCCTAAGAGATATCTTTTTCTTTTCTGGAGATAAACATTTTAACTCATTTCTTGCTTCCATGAATTGTGCTGTTTAATAAATGAGACCTCTTCAATGTACCAAATGAAGATGTAGTGAAGGGCTTTCTTCAAAGCTCCCTGCGTTCACATTTCCTGCTTTCTATCACAAAACACGCTGGCGGGATATTCTGTCCTCCTTCACTCTCATGCTGGTCACAAAGTCCATTATCTCAGCTGACCCCTGTTGCATAGAAATGAATACAAACACAAATGAAATCTCTTAAGATTTAGAAAGATTTCATCTTCAAGGTTCATTCTCACATGTTCTCTGGCCCGGATCAATACCTCTGGAACATTGGGAAAACAGCTCTGCAATTGATTTAGACACCCTCTCTATTGACTCTGCCTGCTTATAACACAGATGATCTCTGGCTGTGGTACAGTCTTGTCCTCTCGGGCCTGTTATTATTTCAAGTTTCACTTGACCCCAAAATGCTAACATAAGAAAACAAGAGCTACCCTGGACACACAAGCTAGACAAATTCAAACCCTTTTTTCTAGGATTCATTGGCATTCTCTGTTGAGGATGTTTTTCTGGTTCTAGTCCTATGTTCCCACTTTCTGCACTCCTTTAAGAACTTGGCCAGCTAGTCATCAACAAGTCTCAAGCTGATGGCACGGATAATAAGCATGGATGTTCTCCCAAACATCAGTCGGAAAGATGCGGTGCTGGTGTCCAGCTTCCCAGCATCTCACAGCACATCCCATCCTTGCAAATATGCTAAACCTTTCAAGAAGTCACATCTGTCTCCTACAGCCTGCGTCCCCCATGCATTTTTTTAAATACAACTGCATGCATTCCCTAAAAGTGATTACAACAACAACAAACCCCACAAACAAAAACAAAAGTTTCTCCAAGAGAGATTTCTCAAGTAAATGCTCCCAAATAAAGAATATTATATTCACGTTGTTTATTCCTTTCTCTCTCTTTAAACTCTCGACAAAGTTAAATTTATCATGGTGGCTAATTCTTTTTATTTCTAAAGAACCACCACCAAGGTAACCAAGTCAAGATTCCTTTTGCGGAAGTGAGCCCGGCCTGGCAGGCTAATCCTCAATGCCCTGAACCACAGCCACCAGGCTCCCACAGAGCAGAAACCCAGCCACCCTGTGGTTCTTGCCAATGCTGTTCCTTAATTGGCCACAAACAGCCACATTCAGCCCCAGCAAGTTCTGTACCCTGGATTGTATAATCTCTTAAAACATGAGCCGAGCGAGTTCAGGAGCCAAATTTTTACATAGCAGCCAATTAATAATCAAAATAATAATGAACGAAGTGCCAAACTGCTATTTGAATTCTAAAGGCAAAAAGGGGGGCTCAAGCTAAATGAAGTGGAACTCGTCTCCACACAGCCCTGCCCCTCTTTGGTGTACTTTTTAAAATGTCTCACTAAATGATGGAAATTTCTAGAACTAGGTAGGAAACATGGTAGGAGTTTAAACTTCAGACTCTATTTACTTATTCAGCGTTCACGGAGCACTGAATATGCTTGACTATAAGGACAAAAATTCTTTTCAGCTGACCTCAATTCCACTCAAACAGAAATCCTAAAAGAATTTGTTCATTCACTCCACAAATGTTTAGAGTGTGTGGGTGTTCCAGGCGCTGGGGATATGGAAATGAAAAATATACAGAAATCTCTGGCTCACAGGCTTTCTGTTTTGAAGGGGCAGACTGACAACAAAAGAGTGCACAAATGGACTGGGATAGGAGGGGAAATGAGGCTTGTGGGGGCAAAGGCTACAGCCAGGAGCAGGGACAAGGAGCAGTGACAATTTTAAATAGGAAGGTCAGGAAGGCCTCACTTGATAATGATGTAAGGGTGAGGAACCAAGTTCTATGGCTTTTTAAGAAGAAGAGCTTTCTAATCAAAGTGAATGCGTGCAAAGGCCCTGGGGTGAGGCATGACCAGCCTGTGGGAAGAGGCACAGTCGGCAAAGATGGCGAACAAGGACGAGCAAAATAACAGGCGAAGTAGAGACACAGAGGGAGGCTCACGTCATACCTCGAAGGCCTCTGTACGTATGCTGGCTCGTCTTCTAAATGGGCTAGGAAGTCACTGCACAGCTGGCATCAGAACAACATGATCTGTCTTCCATTCCAGAAAGACAACTTGGACAGCTGCAATGAGAATCGACTATAGGCAGCAAGGACATCAGGAGAAAAATATCAGCCAAAAAGGAAGGGCGGAACCCAGCTGGAGGCAGGTGAAGACTGGACGAGGGGCTCGCAATGAAGGAAGACACAGGGGCTACATCTGGGATACGTTTTACCTAGAGCCAACAGACTTTCCCAATAACTAAGTCCTTAAGTCCTGATACTTGATTGAAAAGATTCTTTTTTGTTATAAATGCTCCCCAAAATGCTTAGAGGGGAAAAAAAATCCAAACTTGTCTTCACTGGTTTTATTCAGTCCACTGGTTTCCAGCGGTGCCCTAACGTCCACCTTCAGTCTTTCTCTTTTAACCGATCCACAGTACGAGCCAGAGCTCTGAGATTTCTTCTACTGTTCCGGTCTACTTCATTTACCACAGTCACCTACTCCCAACAGAATTAATACTGTATTGATCCAGATTCAAAGGCCTGTTGCATCTTCCTTTTCTGTCTCCCTCACTGTGAATCCAGACATTAAAAACCTGCTAGTTCTTGCACTGGTCCCCTTCCCTTCCTCTCCATCTCTGCTTTCGCCCCACCTTACAAAGCATTCACTTCCTGCCTCCTGGGCTCAAAGCACTCACACAGTCATGGCTTCGGCATGGAACAACCTGCCGCCATACCTCATACACGTCACTTGCTCATTCTCATCCTTTGCCTTTTGCCACCTAGAATGTTCTCTCTCCTTTTAGGACAAAGTTTCCTAAATCTACCCTTCCATGAGGCCTCCGCTCAAATGCTGCCTCTACTGTGGAAACAACCCTGGTAGTTCCAGCTTACATTTAGATCCTGTTGTGGCCCTCCTCATGGCCTAGTGGATAAGGAGGTACACTGCCAACCTAAAGGCAGGTGGTTTGAAACCACCACACTCAAAGGAAGACAGATGGCCAATCTCTTCCCATGTGATTTATAGCCTCTGAAAGCCCACTGAAGGGTCAACTATGAGTCACTTCTGACTCAACAGCCAAAACTTCTTGTTGTTTTTCTCACTCTTAGAGAGCTCTAGTGGCATAATGCTCTTGGAGTTGTGAACACAAAGGTCAGACCGCCCTAGCAGTTCAAATCTACCTGCTACTCTGAAGGAGAACAATGGGCAGCCTCTTCCTGTACGATTTGTAGCCTCACAAACCCAGCAGAGAGTCAGCTATGAGTCAGCTCCGGCTTGGTGGCAGCGAGGGAGGGTGTGGATGAGAGAGTCAGTTTCTGACCCTTGGAATCTCTGGTGATAACAAATATTTCATTGAGTCTGGCTCCTGATCCAAAGGTTGGAAGTTCAAGTCTACCAGAATCACCTTGAAAGGAATGCTTGGAGATTCACTTAAAAAAAAAATCAAGCAGTGAACCCCACAGAGCACAGCTGCATTGTATCTGACACATGCAGTTTCCACAAGCTGGAATCAACTGCAGGGCATATGCCTACGCAAGCCTTTCAGGAGCACCTCATGTCATATGCACAAGCCTTATTCCTGAGTGGGAATAAGCATCAAGGTACTCAGTCCAACTGGGTGTTTCCCCTCTCTTCACTGGGACACTTGCAGAGTATTCAATATATATGTGCTGACTTGAATTATTTCAGTGAAGTATGTAATCAAACCATCTTTATCTCAATCTCTCAAAATGGAAAACTGGGGAAAAAACCCTACAATCCTCATGATATTAAAAACTTAGAATTTTTGAAGAAACAGTGTCTCAACTATTTCCTACTCGATCTTTTCAGATTCTCTTTGGCCACTTGGATTCTTCTGTTAACCTTGCCTCTCATCGAATAGTGTGCTACAGAAGAATTAAGACAGAGAGCTTACAGCTGGGGTTATCTTGTGAAGATTAGGCTCACAGGCACATCATATCCCAAGTCACATCCAAGCTATCTTTGGCATGCAATCAACCAAGATACTGGCTTCATGGGAGAGTAAATAGCAATGGAATGAGCTGTTCTGGCTCCACAGTCATGAAGTGTGGCCATTGTTAAGACCTCTGAGGGCAGATCTGGGCCACATGGTGGGGAAAGAAAAGGAACAGTTAGCTTTTAATCAGGGATTTATGATCCATCTCCATCGCTGCCACATCTCAGAAGCTGTCACACAACCACCAAGTCCACGTGGTAGGGGAGGTCCCTAAGCAACTGCATCCTTACATTCCATGAAACAAAGCTGCTCTTAACTTTATTCTTCTTAACTCTTCCGTCTAAAGGCAACTAACTCTACTTTTTAACTCTTGTAAACAACCACAGTGTCTACATATTTAACATGAACTGTGCATTGCCAACAGCAACTGAAGAAGTACAGTGAATCCTTCAGCCTTCTCAAGCTCACAGAGGGAGACTGACAGCAGATGACGACCTATCAAAACCAGACCTACCGCCAGTGAGTTAACTCTGACTCGTGCGCACTTTCCCCATCATGTCTCTCAAGCTCTCAGCCTTTCCAGGATGAGACTGTCCTGTTCATCTTCCTCCTGGGGAGCAGGTGGTGGACTGGATCTGCTGTCGTCCTTGGTTAACAGAGCTCCTTTCAAAGTAACCACAGTGCGATGAAGGAAATGCAGTCACAACAAGACGTGGGACTTCAGAGAGTTCCTGGTTTCTTTGGGAAAGCTGTATCTGAGTTGAAACCTAAAGAGGAAGTGTGACGTTAACTGAGGGTTGGGAGCCAGGAGAGAGAAGAGATACTTCTTGTCAGAGAATGGGACACAGGAGCAGCAAGGGAGACGAGGAGGAATTTCCAATTAGGTGAAGCTGAAGAATAAGGAAGATTGACTCAAGAAGAGGCCAGAAAGTTAGGCAAAAAGTCAGTCAGGCAGATCTGTGGACCACGGAGAGCAATGTCCAGTCTCAGAGGAAGTGGGGAGGCAGTGATAATCCCTCCGATAAGTCCTCAATGTTCTCCTGCCTCTGGCTACTTTGACTATGGCTCCTTTTTACCCTCTACACACCCATCACACCTCGGTTCTCAAAGGAAATCCTTAGCAGCATGAGGTTTGGCCCAAATTGGCCAATCCACTGTCTGACCAGCAGTCAATACGAGTATTTCCTTGGAGCATTTGAACAAACATATATAAGTCTACATGGTGATTAATATGGAATTAAAAATGGTCCATGAAGGGCTGAACAGAGGGACACGTGTTAAAAAAAAAAGTTACAAATTATTGTTCACAATTCCCATTCAGAGGTCGTTTCTATGTCCTGTAACTGATTTAACCATTGCAACACCAGAGGTGAGGGACTTCTGAAACTGGCAAATCCTGCTGTTGAACATTTGTTATAAATCTCATTCTTGTAATCCAACCCTTATGCTGTGAGAAGCGTTCCATGGAAAGGGCTGCATGGGCGAGAACTGAGGTGCTCCAGCTGGCATGTGAGATGAACTCCCATCGTGCGGACGTTAACTACCCACCCTGGGAGCAAGTTGTGGGGGGAATCCCAGTTTATTTGAGCCCCAGGTTACTCCACACACAGCACAAGAACCACCTGGCTGCACCTAATCGGCCCAAAGACAGAGGAGAAACTGCAGAGTTGTTGTAAAACCAGTAAGTTCTGAAGAGTTTTGCAAAACTGAAACTGAGCTGAGTAACAAGCAATATTAAGTCAAGAACAAAGCAGATAAGCAAAAGGAAGCAGAGATGTTGTGCAGGGCGTGAAACAGGGTGTGCAAGCCTAGTTCTAGATTTTCCCACTTTAGATTCAAGCTTGATCTGTAAGAACAAAGGTCCTCAACAATCAACTAGCCTTTACCAGGACCCAGCATAAGGGGGCTTCCGTTCTTATTGTTCACAACAACGTATTTTCAGTCTGATGCCTCTGTATTCTAGTCCCCACTCTGCTCATGCCCCTTGCAGGACAACGCTGGTGTGCAAGCATCCTACTGAGTCAGAAATTCACCGTGTGCAACAAAGTAGAGGGGCGAGGGACAGGACAGACTTCAACTGGTCGTGTAGGTGCCACACATTTACATCAGAAGCAATGGGTCACAAAGAACCCTTATGGTGGGGGAATAAGATGTGTTCCACTTAGCAGGGACTGTAAAATACGAGTGCTAATGCACTCATGAGGGAGTGCTGGCGGCTTAGAGGTAAGGAGTTGTGCTGTCAACCCAAAGGCAGGTGAGTCCAGATCCATCTGCAGCACAAAGACAGGCAATCCCTTCCCATGTGATTTACAGACTCTGAAAACCTATTACACGTGACAGCACACAGCAACAACAATAATATAACCATTATCCACTACGTTTTCAAGCAATTCATTGTACTTCCGCATCATAGAAAATTTAAGGCAATTCTGTCATAATGAATTTGGCATAAGTACACACAAATCTAATGGGTGTATCTCCCTACTGTGCCATGCTCATGTTTTACAAACAGACAGCGCTCAGTGTTTAGGACGCTCACTGCATGAGGCCCAGCAATACATTTGCTGTTAAATGTCTAAAGAGTCTTAACTGTAAATAAAGCCTTTGCTTTATTTATAATCCTCAATCTTTGGAGTGTTTGTGTGTCTTATTATAAGTGACAATGAGTATTAAGGATTAGATTGCTAATCTGTCCCTTGGCCTCAAATTCAGGCACTTGTCCAAAGGACAGCAGCATTTTGGATAAATCTTATGCTTCATTGATTATTCAACCCACCAGGAAATGCTACACTTCCTTTCACGCCAATAACCCCGTTTCTGCTTGATATGCTCATTACCATCTTTCAAGACCCAACTCAATGTCATTTGTACCATGACGGATTTATTACCTGTCATTCACCAGCAGCCTTTTCTTAACAGACTTATCTACACCCTCATCTACACGCACACAGAATGCTCTGTGTATATCGACGACACTTAAAATGTTTGTCATAGTTATTCTTTTGAATTTTTATTTCCCCAACCACATTGTGATTTCCTTGAAAGCAGTGATCAAATACTATTCATTATTGAATAGTTCTTAGCAAAGTGCCTGACTCACAGACTCAGAGTGGGCTCTCTTAAGGATGTGCTGAATGAATGACTTCGTAACTTTTATGTTTCATTCTAAGCAGCCTGAAATGCCTTTCAAATCTGTTTACAAAAAAAAAGAAGAAGAAGAAGAAGAAGAAACAAACAAAAGCCCAAACATGGTGGATTATATCCCATTGGAAAGATAAGGATAAGGGATAAGAAATATAAGGAGTTAAGAGGAAAATAACAGTCTAAAACTAAAATACACTAGTCAAATCTCTGAAATTTCTAGATGAGCAGACCCACCATTCCACACTCCCGTTTCTCTGAACCACATACATTTCCATCTCATTTCCGACATCTTTTATAACTAACAGCATACACTGTCATAATAAGAGAGAGCTTCTAATTTTCAGTTCATTATTTAAACAGAGCTACCAAGAGAGTGGAGAAAAAAAAAATTTACCAGTATTCAGGCCTCTCTCGAAATCGGTCTTCTTTAAGATGTACTCCCTCTGTTAATGCATGCTACACGCTGAGTGCCCTCAGGCCTCAAATTTAATTTATGCCTCATTATTTACTATGTTCGTAACAACTGTGTTTCATTTCATTCCTATTCTTATCTAAAGTGAAAACCCATCAATGACGGTACCTGATTTAGGGCTCCAGAAAATTAGCAGACGGAACATTCATATGGGGAAACTGAGGGAGTTAATAAGAGATTACCAAAAACTAATTTTTTTTAAAAAAAGATTATCTACTAGGGTGTGGCTACGGCTAAGGGAAAGTAGCCAGGGCCTGTGAAGTGCCCTAGACATGGAATGTGAGAAGTTCAGGCTTTCAGAACTCAGAAAATGTGGGGGACAGCTGCCACAGGAAGCCTCCAGACAGGCTTTCTCAGCAAAGGAGACAAACACAGCACTGGGGCACGAGGTGGCCTAGAGGAATAGTATTTTGCGCACACTGTCCTCCTCCTTCCAATCTGCTTTCAGAGCCTCTCATTGCCTGAATCCAATCACAGGTGAGGAAGTCCAGGGACACTTAACCTCAGGCCCAGGCTCCAGTCCACACACAGGCTGGATAAAGCATAGAGCACGGGCAAGCAGATGGCATCTTGTTCAGTATTATTTCTCAGCCCCAGCCTTCCCATACTAGAGTGCTAGACATACAGATGGAGAACATGAGAAAAGAGACAAGGCAAGGAGTTGTTCAGAGTTGGAACTGCAGTATTTGAAGGAGCACACCTTCATTCGCACGTCCTTCCGAGGACGTGTGTGGAGGAGCTGCTGGTGACCCAAGCAGATACCCTTCCACAAACCCTCTGCATTCGACGCTCTGCTGGCCTAGATGGAGAAGCTCTGGAAGGAGACCAGAGGGAAGACAACAGTGAGAGCCAGATGTTATTCCTCCAGGTCGCCTCCCACCCCAGCGCTGTGTGTTCCTTAAGAAGCAAAGACTGGATTTTTAACTGTGAACTTTCTAACTATTAGTGCCTCTGAGTAATGTTCACAACTAAGTCCTCAGCAAAGGCTCAGAGACTGGTAAAGAAATAGTCCACCTCCTCATCCCTCCAGTGGGCATCTCTGAAGACGGCTTTACACAGTATCCATACGATCCCCAGTAGGAGAGACTCAACGGGCCACAACAGAATCTATTTATCAGCGTATCTCACTTCCCCCTTTTCCAATTGTGCTTCTGGAGACCACCTCCAGTGAAATTGCTCATACACCAATTCTTGTCTCAGGTTTTGTTTGGGAGAAGCCAGAGCAAGACTAAGCATAAATAATCACCACAGCTCTGAAAATACTCTAAGATCACACACTCTAAACTCTGTAAACATACACAAAAGATGTCAAGTATAGAACAGAGTTCAGGTTTTTTGTGCAAAGCTTACTCTGAGTCCTATTCGACTCAACAACACTTAACTACTTCTAAATGAGACTAGTGCTGTTTATTGTATCTGGAGGAACATTCTTCCACTTTGCACATCACTCTTTGTCAATGTGCTGTATGAAGTAACCTGGGTTTGCTGTGATGCTGAACCTTGTACAATTGGGGTACGAAATATCATAATGGTTTCCCATTGTGGACAGTGTTCGGTGGAGCTCCCAGTTGTAAAACAGGTTTGGAAGCAGCAGAGACATCACTTCCTAAACTACTTGCCTCTGGCAACTCTATGAACTTGGAGAAACAATGATAGCTATGGAAAGGCATTAGGTCCTTTGCTCACAGAGTCGCTATGAGTCATCCTCGACTCGACGGCAATCAACAACAAGGAGATCACACATGTCTGTATGTAATCAGCTGTACTGCCAGTTTTCATTCTGCACGAAATAAAATATAGATTAAACTTGGAGACAGAAAGTTTGACTTGTCCTCTGCAATGTGGCCTCTGATTAACTTTGAGAAAGTCACCAAGTAACTCAACTTCCCTGGGCCTCACTCCCCACTTCTGCCAAATGGATTTAGATAAGAGGACCTCTAAGCTTCTTGACAAGCTTTGAAGTTGGCTAAAAATTTACAACATCTGTAAAAGGGATATGAATCATGAAGCCCAGAACCAGGATAAGTCCAAAATCCACTTCTTTGGAGTACTGTAAACTCAGATAAATCAGAAAAATCATAAAAAAATTCCTGTGTCTTATGAAATTTTTTTTAAATTAAAAATTCAACCTACCTTCGGGTTAGTTATGAGTCAGTTCTGATTATATAGCAATGAGTTGTACTTTATCAACCAATAGCCATGAGATTTTTAAAGGGTATTACCTGCTAAACGCATAGAATATCTGTAAGAAAACATACATAATCAATTACTTTGAAATTTACAACACTGTTATAAATAACTCTTGGCTATTTTCTTAATTACAGAATATAGTTATGAAATATATTTACTTGTATTTTATTGACTATGAGAAGATCAACTGTGCGATAACAATTAATTACGGCTAACACTTCAAAGAATGAAATTCTGGAAGGCTTATTTACATACATGTGGAGCTTGTTCACAGACCAAGAAGCATTCAAACAGAACAAAAGGATACTGCACGGATTACAATGAAGAAAAGTATGTGTCGCGGTTGTATCCTTTCATCAACCCTATTCAATCTGTATAACTGAGCAAATAATCACAAGTTGAAGTACATGAACAAAAATGTGGCATGAAGATTAGAGGAAGACTCGATATGCAGATGATACAGCCTTGCTTGCAGAAAACACATGGTGCTGCTGCTGTTGTTAGGCGCCAATGAGTCAACTATGACTCATAGTGACTCTCTGAACAACAGATCTAAACCCCGTCCTATCCTGTGCCATCCTCACACTTCCTGACACCCTCGAGTCCACTGCTGCAGTCACTGTGTCTATCCATCTCACTGAGGATCCTCTTTTCTTTCACTGACCCTCCACCTTTCCAAGCATGATATTCCCTTCCAACAAACAGCTTTTTCTAGCAACATGCCTGAAGTATGAAAAACAAAGCTTCACCTTTCTTGCCTCCAAGGAGCACTCCGGCCGCACCTTTTCCATGACATACCTGCTCGTTTCTTTGGCAGTCCATGGGATATTCTGTACTCCAACACCACAACTCAAAGGTATCAATTCTTCTGTCATCCTTACCCATTACCTAGCTCTCAGATGCATAGCAAGTGACTGAGAAGACCAGGGTCTGAATCAGGCACACCTTAGTCTTCAAACTGATATGATTTCTCTTCAGTATTTTTTAGAAGCTCCTGACAGTGGACTTGCCCGAAGCAATACATCTTATTTTCTGACTTCTGATTGTGGATCCAAGTAAGATTAAATCATTGACAGTTTCAGTTTCCCCTCTGTCAAGGTGTTGGTTCAGTGGTAAGGATCTTTATTTTCTTGATATTGAGATGGAATCCATATTGAAGACTGAAACCTTTGATCTTCAGCAGCAAGCTCATAACTTACCCTCCAGCAGGTTTTAAGAGGCAGCAAATAGCAGAGGAGAAGGTGGACCATTTTTCTCGCAAGGAGCAGCTGGTGGATTCAAACTACCTGCCTTTTGGTTGGAGCATGGCTCCTTACCACTGGGCCACCAGAGTTCCCTCAGAAATAAAAAAATCCAAATAATCATTTAATGTTAAAGTTCAAAAACTATAGTCTTAAATACGGAATACAGCTCAACATAAAGAAGACTATTATCTTCACAACTAGACCAATAAACAGCATCATGATAAATGATCAAAGATTTAACACTATTAAAGATTTCAGTTTACTTGGTCCAAAATCAACACCATGGAAGCAGCAGTCAAGAAAGAAAAAGATAGGCTGCATTAGAAAAATCTTCCACCAAAAAAACTCATTTATACTGCTAAAGAGCAAGTGTGTCACCTTAAAAACTAAGGTGCACCTGACTCAAGTCATGGTATTTCCAGTTGTTTCAAGTGTATGTAAAAGTTGGACAGCTAATAAAAAAGATCAAGGAGGAACTTGTGCTGCCAGTGGATTGTGATGTTGGCAAAATGTGCTGAAAATGCCATAGGCTGTCTAAAGAACAAACGGGTATGTTTTGGAAGAAGTGTAGTCAAAGTGCTCCGTCGAGGCAAGCGGAGTGAGACAGCATATTTTAGGCAAGTTTTAAGGAGGGATCACTCCTTGGATAAAGGACATCATGCTTGGAAAACCAGGGGAGTCAGCAAAGGAGAGTAAGACCTTCAGCAAGCTGAACTGACGCCGTGACTGAGAACTGCCCAGGATAGAGCGGGGTCTATTCTGTTGTAGGCAGGGTCCCTAATATCTAAGGTCAACTCAACGGTGTCTAACAACAGCAACATGAAAAACCAAGACTAATACTCTCAAGAGAGTAAAAGATTCCTGCTGTGAAGTTTGGTTCTGCCATAGCTCCCTAGATCTTACTGTTCAAATCACTTCATACCTTCATTCCCAACACGTGCACAGTGCTTCTGAAAGAGACAAGCCAGGGCATTCCAAAAATACTGCCACCCTATCACTTAAGGAATAATCAACATGAGCCTTAGTTTTACTAAACTGAAAAGTGAGAAGGTTGGACCATTTCTATCACTGTGACAATCTCTTCCAACTCTATCATTCCCTCTTGAAATTAAACAGAACACAGTCATCCAAAATTCTCCAGCTTTAAATGATTTTATCTCTCCCTTATAAGCTATGCTTTCAGCAGAGAACAGCTACTTACAGTAGTACTTACATAACTCAGTGGAAAACCCACTGGATCCTGTTTTTTAATAAGCTGAAGGAATGTATGTTTCCATATTCCCAGCTCTCTGATGGCGTCGTGGCAAGAAGCTGAGCTGCGATCACAAAGGCATGAGAGGTTCGAGGCCACCAGCCACTCCACGAGAGAAGGTTAGAGCATCTCCCGTGCAATTAATTACCTCTGAAAACCTGCTGAAAGCTCAGCTATGGGTCAATTCCAACTCTATGGTACATAACACAACACACAATGACATATTTAAAATAACACCACAAATTGCTTCTCAGTCTTTTGGCCAAATGTAGTTTCTGTTCTTATCAGTTTACAATAATGCCACAACACATCCTAACCACTAATCCCCAGCAAAAATATGTTGACATGTGATTGACCCTTCATCTCAAGAGTATTTGGAAATATCTGAAGCAAGCGATACACATGGGAGGAGGAGGTTAGACAGTCAGGAGGGGGTAGGACAGACTGGAGGATGCAGGGAAGATGATCACAAGGGATTCAAGACCGCTCTCACTTTTCTTCCACAGCTAACACAATCGTGACAAATGTTTCACCTGCCCTCCAAGGAGTAGTGAGTTCTTGGAAGGTTATTTGGGGCGATGGGGATCTTCCTCTTTTTGATCTCAAATACAAAGAATTCGGAATATGTGGGATTTGGAAACAAGAAAGGGAAGAAGGGACCAAGAGGGCAGTTCTAATTTTGTTTCTTTAGGGCGCACTATCTAAGAATGGTTTCCTTCCAACTTCCTCCAACGTGAAGAACTGCCAGCTGCTTCTCTATGATATCTCATCTAAGGTTCAGGAACAAGAGTGAAGAGGAAAGAAACATTGAGGTTACACAAAGTCATTTACCAAAATGGCATGTATTAATTTATGCTGTTGTTATAATAAATTCAAAAAGGTATTAAGTACTAATTTATTATTTATATTAATTTACCAGCAACTCACATATTGAATTAGTCTGGAAATGTTAACATGAACAACCATACTCAGAGTTGATTAACGAAAGCTTAAAAATTCCTAAGTCAAAGATAACACCCAACACTATTAAGATGACAGCATTTAGGGTTGTTGTTGTAGTTGTTGTTGTTGTTGTTTACCGTCAGGCTGGAACCCATGCATAGCTGACTCTCCTGTATGTTTTCAGAAGCATGGGAGGAGATGGTCCATTCTTCTCCAATAGAGGAGTAGCTGGCCTCAAACCGTGTGCCTTCGGGATTGCAGCACAGCTTCTTGCCTCTAAGCCACCAGAGCTCTCCTGCTTTTAATGTTAAACAGTGATAATATTTTCTGAAGCTTTAAGGTGGCATTGATGTGCAGACAAGGTTGAGAACAGTTAGTTTATAGTATTAGTATTTACATGATTTTAAAAAAAAAACAGAGAAAAAGAACCAATGTTTATTTGGGACAAAAGACAGTACCCTCTGCCAGTCATTTACGCCTCCAGATGCTAAGAGATCCGCAGTACAAAGCATTCGTTCTCTACCTAAGTCTCTAAGTTTCTCTACTCCCTCAAGTCCACTTGAAAGTTGATACTGATGCTTGATTAAGTGGCTGAAAGAGAAAGGACACTGAGGAAGAACCAGTGTAAGTTCTGTAATATTAAAATTGTTTAGCAGGAAGAGCTAGCCCCCAGCTCAGGGTGCCTTCCATGGGATAAGTCATCCACTGGCTAGGGGAACTTCCTGAGAGCGAGGCCACTAGAGCAGCTCATGCAGCATTTCCTACTTTCTCAGTCTTAGTCTCCATCAAGCGTTTGTTCAGTTGTTCAAGCATATGCCAAATGTGCAGAATGAGCCAGGCTCAACTTGAACTAACAAGCTTTCAAGGAAAAGATTTTAAAAGAAACTCCACTCAACACTTGCACACACACACACACACACACACACACACACAAATACAGCTAATAAATTCAACAAAGTTGAAAGATATAATATCAATACATCAAAGTTGGTTGAGCTTCTATACAAAAGCAATGAATGGTATGGAAAGGAAATTTAAAAAAAAAAACTCCATTTGCAATAGTAACTAAAAGAAAATGCCTCATTCTAAAAGGAGACTAGAAGATAAGAATTTTATGCTGAAAGAAAGCAAAAAAGACATAAATCAATGGAAAGAAATCCTCTGTGTATGGACTGCAAGGCTGACTATTGCTCACACGCCAGTACTACTGGAAACAACATACAGGTTGAATGTAATCCCTATCAAAATCCCATTTTGCCCCCAGAAATATAGAAGATAATCTTTCACAAACAAATACAAGGGAACCCAAATAGTCAAAACAACCTTATAAATTAGCAAACAAGAGGTAGGGACTCATTCTTCCTGATTTCAAGTCACAATATAAATTTACAGACACCAAAACAATGTGGTGGTGGTGGTGGTGGTGGGAGAGAACGTAGACCAAAGGAACCAGAGCTCTAAGTAAAAACAGAAATCAAACCCTAAAATATGTATCTATGAACAACTAATTTTTTTAAAGGAGTTAAAGAGAAAAATCATGAACAACAAAAGAATAAATGAATAACCAGGACTTCATTAAAAAATACTTTGTCCATCAAAGGATATTATCAAGAAAGCGAAAAGACAATCTAAGGAATAGGAGAAAAAGCCTTGAAAACCATGTATACGATAAAGGTTTAATATTTGGGCTATGCAAAGAACCTCCACAAGTCAAGAAAACACAAACCACTCAATTTTTACTGGGTTAAAAAAAAATAGGTAGAGAACATATACAAATGATGAAAAAGCAGTAAAGAGATGCTCAGCATTGTCAGTCATTAGGGAAATGCATATTAAAACTACAATTAGCTAGGACCTGACACCCATTAGAATGGCTACCATCGAAGAATAAAACCAAACCAAAAATAAAAAGTGTTCGTGAGCTCAGAACCCTCGAACATTCCTGGGTGGTGTTGGGCTGATTCAGACTCATCGCGATCCAATGTAAAACAGATCCAAATCCGGTCCCATCCACTGCTGGCATTAATATATGCAGCTGCTTTGGAAAATTTGAGTGGTTACGCAAAAACTGGCACATGTAATTACCATAGAAAGCACTCCACTGGGGTCCCGATGGGGCAAGTCTTTGCTGCTCACATTTCTCCAACGTCGTGCTAATCTTTTTGTTGAAGAGTTCAACACAAAACTCCCTACAACCAGTATGTTACATAATCACTAAGATGTTTCACTGTTGTTGTTAATAGGACAACAGATTTGAGTACAATTCATAGAGACCCAGTGACCAACCTATCTGAACACTGTTCTTCTGTCCCATGCCATCCTCACAATCTCGGACATATTCAAACCCACTGCCCCAATCACCATGTCAACCCAAGTGGTTGAGGTTCTTCCCTTTTCGCTCACTCTCCACCTTTCCAAGCATGATGTCCCTCTCCAAGGAATAGCTTCTCCTAACAACATCCCTTAGGTATGAGAGACGAAGCTTTGTCAGCTTTGCTTCCAAGGAGCACTCTGTACTTTCTCCAAGACATATCTGTTTGTTCTTTGGGCAGTCCATGAGATATCCCACCCTCTTCTCCCACAACACAATCCAAAGGTAATGGTTCTTCTTCTGTCATCCTTACTCACTGCATTTACTCTGATGCATACCAAGTGACTTAAAAAGGCCACGGCCTGAATCAAGTGAACCTTGGTCCTCAAACTGACATCGTTTTGCTTCTTTGTAATTAGGAGAGGTCCTTGACTGCAGACCTCTTGCATTTCCCAATGCAGTATGTTTCCTGATCTCCTGACTGCTGGTGCCAGGTATGTTGATGGTGGAATCAAGAAAGAGGAAGTCACTGAAAGTTTCAACTTGTTCTCCAATTACCATGATGATGTCTATGGATGATAATTTTTGTTATTAGGTGCCATCGAGTAGACTATGACTCATGGTAACCCTATGAACCACAGGTGTGAACTGTACTTTCTTGTGCCATCCTCGTGATCTCTGTCCTGCTCAAGCCCACCATGGCAATCACTGCGCCAACCCATCTCATTGAGGGTCTTCCTATCTATGGCGAACCCTCATAATCACCACATGACTTACCAATCCTATCTCTGTGTACACCCAAAAGAACTGAACGCTGAGACTCAAAGCTAAGACTCGTACAGTGACACTCATTACAGCAAGGTGAAAGCAACCAAGTGTCCATCGACAGGTAAATGGATTAAAAAATGTGGCTTGTACTTACCATGCAGTATTATTACCAGTCAAAGCAAATGATGCGCTAATGCATGTTCAAGCTCAAACTCACTGCCATCTAGTTGGAACTAACCAAAAGGTGACCCTCCACTGTGTTTCCAAGACTGTCAGTCACACAGGAGGAGATTGCCGGTCTGCATCCCCTGGAACCACGGGTGGAGTCAAGGAAGCAGAGGCCGGCCCTTTGGGTCACCGGCATAGCCCTCCACACTATGCGACCAGAGCTCCTGAAAGCAGCTATGACGTGGCTGAACCTTGAAAACATGACACTGAGTGAAATAAGCCAGACATAACAAACAGATAGTGTGTGACCCCAACTAAAAGATCTAAAACCAACACATTCCCAGGGATAGAAAGGAGATTATCGGTTTAGCAGAGGCTGCGGGGAGGAGAAAGGATGGTAAATGTAGGTACAGAGTTTCTGTTTCAGGTGATTTTTAAAAGTTTTGGAAACAAATCATGGTGACTCTGCACAACACGGTGAATATTATTAACTCCATGCAACTGCACACTTAGAATAGCTAAAATGGCAGTGTGTGTGTGTGTGTGTGTGTGTGTGTGTGTGTGTGTGTTCATGAATATATTAAATTGAAAAAAATATAATCACAACTCATGGAAGTCCAAAAGTGAAAGTGTGCAAAAAAAACCCAGAGTAGAATTCACTAGGAATCACTGCTCCAGGGGAAAAAGTGTTCTGACCTCAGAAGACAGCACAAGCAAGAGGTGGCAAGAGATGAGAACCAAGGGAACATGCAAAGTGTCAGAGGTGGGAGCAGAAGGGTGACCACAGCTGAGGGGCCTTCCTGAGAGCCAATCCTCTCAACAGCTTCTTTACTGACATCTTAAGCTGATGATTCTTTGAGGAGGGAGGCTGCATAGAGAATTTTTTTTAATGTTTAATTGGAGAGGGTGAAACCAAGTTTCCCCTTAGAGGCTAGGATTCTGAAGCTCCATTTCACATAGTCTGGGCAAGCAGCCAGGAGGACTCAGTCCTTGGAGAAGGACATCATGCTCAGAAGGGTGGAGGGGCAGCGCAGGAGAATAAGACCCAGGATGAGATGGTTTGACAAGACAACTGGGGTAATGGGATGTGTCAGTGAGATAGGCTCAGGACAGGGTAGCCTTCAGAGTTGTTGTACAAAGGGTCCCTGTGAGTTACCTACAGCACATAACAACAACAATAGCACTCCTGGCCTAGGTGCCAGCAGCATCCCCAAGGCCATTACATAAGCCAAGAAGTCTGAAAGACGTAGTCAAATGGTCTGCAAGGCACTGCCAGTTTGAAAGGCACAGCCCTGGGAGCATTGTGGAGCCACTGTGGGCATCTATGGAACATGTGAGAACTAAGTTTTGAAATGCACCTTCAGAAGAAGCAATCTGAAAACAGCTTGGAATGTGAAATAGTCACAGGACAGCACTGGACACAAATCTAATTAAAAAACCTATAAGCCTGTGCCCGTGTTTTCACCACTACCCTTCAAGGATTTAACAGGGTTCACTGAATTTTATTTAATTCACTAATTTTATACATTAAGATTTCAAAGAATCATATACAGCTTGTTTTGTTTTGTTTTACAGTTACTGCCTTTACAATGAAAATTTCCCTAGTGGCATCTTCATATCTGAGTGGTGGAATTCTAAGTATGTTTAGAAAAAACAACCAGCTTGAACGTCTGGTAATTCTTTCTCAATGTACTATTCTAGTCATTTCTGGATTATAGTTAGCAATAATTTCCATGCATGTGATAGTAATGATATCGTTTGACAATTTCCACATTTCTGTTGGATCTCCTTTCTCAGGAATGGGAGCATAAATAGATCTTTTCCAGTCGGTCAGCCAAAGATCTCTTTCAAATTTTCTGGCATAAACCGGTGAAACACTTGTTGCTTAAGCTCTTTTTTGCAGAAGTGTTTGCTGCTGAAGCATATTTCAAATGTGTGCTACAGAAGAGCAGAGACTACAGCCTTCAACGTGGATTGTATCTCAGTATCAAGAAGACAAAAGCCCATCACTGGACCAATAAGCAACATCATGATAGAAGGAGAAAAGTTTGAAATTGTCAACTATTTTTTTTCTTCTCTCACTTGAATCCACAATTAACACCCATAAGTGGTAGAGTCTGCTGTAAGGGACCCCTCCAAATTATTGAGGGGCAAGGATGTCATTTAAAGACTAAGGTGCACCTAATTCAGGCCATGGCATTTTCTATCATCTGAGAATTGGACAATGAAAAGAGAGTTGGACAGAAGAAAAATAGATCGCTTTGAGCTGTGGTGTTCAAGAAGAGTACCGAATATTCCATGAACTGCCAAACGGACAAACAGAACCTGTCTTCATTGAGGTAGAGCCACAGTGCTCCTTGGAGGCAAAGGTGACGAAGCTTCATCTCACATAATTTGGGCATGTTGCTAGGAGAGGCTATTCCTTGGAGAGGAATATCATGCATGCTAAGGTTGAGGGTCGGCAAAAGATAGGAAGGCCCTCAACAAGTTGGAATAACACAGTCAACTGCAAAAATGGGCTCAAATGTGTCAGAGATGATGAGGATGGCACAGGATAGGTCAGGGTTCAGATCTGTTGTTCCTAAAGTCGCTTTAAGTCATACTCAACTTGACCACACCTAACCACATCTTCCACAGCCTGCACGAATAAAGGTGTAATTACTTTAAAAGAGGTCTTCCTTGGGTGAAAATAAAAAAAGATAGATAGATAGATAGATAGATAGATAGATAGATAGTCACAGTGATAGGTTGCAGAAGCAGTAATCCCACAATTTAACTCTCACACACACCCTTGACCTTATTTACTGAACTTTAAATAGTATTACAACATTATGAAATACTGTCTTTTAGGAATCAAAGCATACACAATGTATCCCAATAAAATATGTTCTTTTTCTCAAGCTCTTTAAAGTAGGGAATTATTTCAACTATCTATTCCTGTGTATAGGTACCAGCAGCCAGGAAATCAAGAGATGAATTGCACTGGGAAAGTTGGCTGTCAAGGATTTCTCTGGAGTAAATGAAGGGCAATGGCATCAGTCTGGAGACTAAGGTGTGCCTGATCCAGGACATAGTCTTCACAACTGCTTGCTATACATTAGAGGGCTGAATAATGACTAACGATGACATAAAAAGAACTGATGCCTTTGAGCCGTGGTGCTGGAGAAGAGTGTTGAATATACTATGGACTGCCAGGAAAATAAACCGGTTCATCCGGGAGAGGCTGAAACCAGACTGCTCCTTGGAGGCAAGGATTCTGAAACTTTGTGTGACATGTTTTAGACATGTTAAAAGGAGGGACCTGCCCTTGGAGAGGGACATCATGCTTGGGATGGTGGAGGGACAGCACAGGAGAAGAAGACCCTCAAAGAAATGGATTGATTCAATCACTGGGGCATTGGGGGTAGGTGTGTCAGAGACAGTAAGGTTGGCACAGGATAGAGCAGGGTTTAGGGCACCTGTACGCAGGGTCACTATGAGTCGCAAGTAACTTGATGGCACATAACAACAACATTGCTGTGTAACGAATCACTACAAAACGTCCCGGTTTAAAACTATTTCCCCCCTCAGGATCCACTGAGTGGATCAGGCTAAGCTCAGCAGTGCTTCTGTTTCATAAGGTACAGCTACAAGGTCATGCAACACACTGAACTTGATTGAGGCTGAAACATTCAAGGTGACCTCTCATATCCCAGAATCTTTTTCTCCTTGGCTATTCATCATTTCATACCCCAGCCCAAGCTTATGTACATCATCATGGCCGACTTCCAAGAAGGAGTATTCCAAGAGGCCACGAGGAAGCCTCTGCTCACATCATGCTTGTTAATTCTACATTGGACAAAGTAAATTTAGGGTCAAATCTAGAGTTAATAAAGATGAGACTTTATAAATGAAGGAATGATAGGAGACAGAGTCCTCCAGAGCCAACAAAGTAACAATCTACCACCGTTTCCTTACAGACCATGTCATTTTGTCCAGAACTTTTAAACTAGTCCATTAGCAGATATAGTAAATATAATTTCTGTAGTTAGGAAATAGTATATACCAAGTTAAAAGGGAAAAAAAAATCACACTTTTTAGTGTCTTTGTGAGGCCAGCATCTAGTACAGAATTGTTATCACTGTTAATTAATGTCAAAATGGAATCAACTCAAAGCTGAACCTCTCTCTAGTGGGTAAATCCCATGCATGGGAGGAGAGAGACCATCTTCCTCTTCTGGAGCAACTGATGGATTTGAACCTTGTGGCTTTGGGCTGGTAGTGTTGGCTCTTTACCCACTAGGCCATAAGAGCTTTGTAATTCAGAACTTTAACCACATAATCTTAGGTGAAAAAGGCAGGTTAAAGAACTTTTCCCCTTAGCATGCCAAGCTCTTTCCTGGCTCCTACCACAGTTCTCTGTACTGACGGTGGTCCTCCTGCTTCCTCTCCCTCCTCAGCAGCTTTTCATCCTTCAATATTATTTTCAGACTACATTCCTTCTCTACTTCACAAGGTACTTATGTTCCTATTGCAAAATAGATTGTGAGCTTTGTGAAGACAGTCATGAGGAGAGGATAGGAATAGAAGGAGAAAAGATAAGCATTAGCTATCAGGCAAGATGGTTAATAACCATGACAAGGGGTGGGGGCACAGGGTGTGGAAGGGGAGGGGAGAAAACACAAGGTTGTGCAATTTGGTGGGTGGAGGGAGGAGGTAAAGGAAATGGGCAATTTCCAGCGGCGACCTGAAAAGACAGGGTAGTGACAGGTATAATGCATAGGAATGATTGTATGAAATAAAGCATGAGTGAAGAATAGTGTGAAACACAATGTATACGAGCTTTGTAAGCAAACCAATACAACCAACAAATTTTAAAAACTAATAATGATAAGAATAATGGAAATCATAAAATCAGCATACAGCAAGCATTTAATAGACACAGCTCTGGTAGCCTAGTGTTAAGAAGCTGAGCTGCAATCTCGAAAGCACGCAGTTCAAATCCACCAGCTGCTCCATGGGAGAAGGATGGGAAATCTCCATCTGGGTAATTTACTGCCTCTGAAAACCCACTGGAGGGTCAGCTATATGGGTTGGTTCTAACGCAAAGGTACACACATACACCAAGAGCATTTTTTTTAATTGTGCATCTACTTTTTTTTCCATTCACAGTGAGTCTTACATGATCATTCCCATATATTGTGTCTTATCAAATTAATCACCATTGATCTATACTCACTACTATTCTGTCTTTTCAGATCCCCACTGAATCTTTCCATATCCCTTCACCCTCTGCCTCCACCATACCAAGCACTTTTCTTACTTATTTGTTATTCAGTATCCATCCACCTCTTCTTGCTGAATTTCAGATGACTGAAAATGCCATGACTTGGGCTAAGTGTACATTATAGTCTTCAGATTTCCTCTTTAAAAACTGTAAAGCATTTAGAAATGCACACAGTAAAGAATATTAGCTTATTAAAATGTTCATTGAAATTAATAAAAAAGAAAAAAGAAAAAAAAAAACCGTAAAGGAATCTCCTGCAGCCCAATGCCACACATGAGCTGATTTTTCTGCCTGCTGCAGAAAGCTCATGGATGCACTTTGACTGTGAATCCAAGTTCATGGAAAACCCTGACAACATCAACCCGTTCTGTTTGTCATGATGTTATCTACTGCTCTGGTCCCAACGATTTTTCTTCTCTTTATGCTGAAGTGTAATCCACATTCAAAGACGTAGTCTTTGATTTTCATCATTAACTGCTTTATGTTCTCTTCATTTTCATCAAGTAAGGGTGTGTTATTTGCATGTGAAAGCTGACTAATGAATAAGGAAGACTTCAAAACTGAAGCTTTTGAGTTATGAGGATGGCAAAGAATATGAAATATGCTGTGGACTGCTGAAAGAAGAGACAAATCTGCCTTGCAAGAAGTACAGCCAGAAATGCTCTTGAACAAGAGTAAGACTTCTAATAAAAATTTTAATAATAATAAAAAAAGAGTAAGACTTCATGTCACATACTTTGGACAAGTCATCTGGAAGAATCAGTAGCTGTACAAAGACATCATGCTTGGCCAAATACAGTATCAGCAGAAAAGAGGAAGCCTCTTGGCAGGAAGGACAAATTGCCCCTGTGACTTCAACAATGGGCTCGAGCTGTCAACAATTATGAGAACGGTGCACTCGCCCCACTATGCACAAGGTCACTAAGAGCTGCAACCTTTGCAGCTGTAACTATCAATCAGGTACTTCTCTAAACCAGTCACATACATTATTTTAGTCAATCTTCTCAGCAATTCTCAGTGATCGATACATTTCCAATTTCACAACTAAAAATACTGAGGCAAAGTCAAGTTCATTGAAGATCGCCAAGATCACGCAGAGAGGAAATGGCAGAGCTGGGCTCCCAAGAGAGGCTCCTTGGCCACTGCATTGGGAGGAGCTCATGTCATTCCTTCATTTCAGAAGCGAGGCATAAAGGTCAAAGAGGTCCGGTAACATCCTGTTAGTGACCATTCACAGGAAGATTCCAATTCAAGGCTCAGTGTGCAAGAGACGTTAGTTTCTGATTACAATTTCTTCATTTGGAAAGATCAACAAGAGAGAGGAGGAAGGAAGGAAGAGAAAGAGATCTGTCACTTGATGAATCAAGTGATGAGTCAAGAGATACACGGAAAGGTTATAGCCCCAACGCAGAGAAAATCTGGTCCACAGCATTACTGCTCCCTGAACAATAAAAAGATATTAACACCGTGCTTAACCCTGCTGCCATAAAGAAGATTCTGACTCACAGAGACTCTCCGTTGCATTTCCCAACTGTAAATCTTTATGAGAGGAGATGGTCCCTCTTTGACCAAGGAGTACCTAGTGGATTGGAACTGCTGGCACTGCAGTTAGCAGGAGCACACCAGACAATGCATCGCCCCACCAAAGCTCCTTACTAAGCCTAAGTGCCCTCCAACTTAATTGAATTTCACAGATGCTGTGACCCACTGGCCCACAGTTAAGGGTAGGTAAGGTGAGAGGCTTAGAAAGGAAACCCTCAGAGATTCCTTTCAAAAATGAGGTGACTTTCTTTTCGCAGTTGAAACTTCCTATATCCTACCAAAAATCCTGTATTTTGATGGGAGTAATGAATATAGTTTTCTATGTTGCAAAAGAGAAAGGGTGACTAAGTGTCTCTGCTTGGGCTTTATGTTCGGTTTCTTGCTTGAAAGATCACAGTCTCTGCTCAGCCTACTTACAAGAATGTTATTCCCCACCCTCCCCCAAATAGCAACCATTGTGCAAAGTCAACAGAAAATTTCTAACCTCCAGCATGTGAGATAGCTAAGTTCAGCCCTAACCCTGCCAGGGAACTCAGCTACCATGTGCTAACAACATTCCTGAGTTTCATGAGAAAGCAATCCAAACACTGGAAAAGAGAACACTGGAGAAAACATCTGCTGGGATGCTTTTATAGTGACTTTAAAGAGAAATCACTTGCAGTGACATTGCTATTTTCTGTAGTGAAAATGGCTTTCTACTTTCAACGTTATTCATCTGCTATAAAGTGGCTAGACGACACATCAATTAAAGTAATTTTATGTTTCAAAATCCAAAACAGGAAGAAGCACGCTGATCTTCTGAAATGTGTATACATCTTCCTCCCACCAAATCTACTTCGTTGTCATACAAATGCTTAAAAATTTATTTTTGGTTTAGGAAGGGTGGTAGTCAGAAGCAGATTTCAGACACATACTCATTTCTCTTTTGTAATCACTGCTGATGTCAGATGGATCTTGGCTGAAAGCAGAGAATACCACAAAGATGTTTGCTTGTGTTTTATTGACTATGCAAAAGCATTTGACTGTGTGGATAATAATAAAACATGAATAGCAACATCACAAAGAACAGGAATTCCAGAACTCCCAGTGTGCTCATGAGAAATCCGTACATGGACCAAGAATTAGTTATTCAAAAAGAATAAAAGGGTAGTTCAGGGGTGGCATCCACTTCCTAAACAACATGCCTTTGGAAACACTATGAACTTTGAGAAATGACAACAGTCATAGAAAGGCATCAGGTATTTTGTTCATAAGGTTGTCATGAGTCATGCTTGACTCCACGGAAATTAGCAGCAACAACAATACAACATGGTTTAAGATCAGGAAAGGTGTGCACCTGGGTTGCAACCTTTCACCAGATCCATTCAATATGTATAGTGAGCAAGTAATCTGAGAAACTGTACTATATGAAGGACATAACATGACATCAAGATTAAAGGAAGAATCGTTAACAATCTGTGATATGCACATGACACACGAAAGTGAAAAAGAATTAAGTAGTTACTAATAAAGATCAAAGGCACAGATTAAAGTTGTCAATTATTTCATTTCACTTGAATCCACAATCAGTGCTCACAAAAGCAGCAGGGAAGAAAGCAAGTGACATGTCACACTGGAAAAATCTACTATAAAAGACGTAAAGTAGTAAAGAGCAAAGAGTTTAAGTAGTAAGAGTGTACTTGACCCAAGTCATGGTATTTCCAATCATTTCATTTGTTATGTGAAAGCTGGATACTGAACAAAATACACCAGAAAAAGAACAGATGCCTTTGAATTACAGTATGGGGCGGGGGGGGGGGGGGGAGGACGGGGAAGTGAATATACTACGGACTGCCAGAAAAACAAACAAATCTGTCTCAGAAGGCGTATGGCCAGGATGTTCCTTAGAAGCAAAGTTGGTAAGACTTCTCTTCAATAGTTCATGCTTTGGACAGGCTGTCAGACAGGACCAGTCCCTAGAGAAATGCATCATACTTAATGGAGCAGGAAGTCAATGATAAAGAGGGAAACCCTCGGTGAGATGAACTGACACAGCAGTTGCAACACAGAAACGACCAAGAGGACAACACAGGACTGTTCTTTTGTAGAGATCTTAACCAATGAACCGCACCTAACAACAACCACCGCTAGCCGACAGAAACTTCCTTAAAGAGAGGTGACATGCAAATACTTTCTCCAAGGTACTCTATTAACATTTACTCAAAATCGACAGACGTACAAACCTCACTAGACGCTCAAGTCTCCCAATGACAGAACCAGACTGACATGTCTGCTTACATCTGCAATAGCAAGTATGGCACAGGAAACGTAATCCACTTAAAAGCTGGTGATCAAATACACTAATTTAACAGTAAAAATTACAATATGCTAAGAATGGTAACTGGAAGCAGGAACGGCACCCACTTCTTTAATAGCTTGCTTCCGGAAACCCTGTGAACCTGGAGAGAGAATGAGAGGACACACAAGCGTTGAGGACTCTCCTTCATAGGGTCGCTATGAGTCGCTTGTGACTCGACGGCACTTAACAATGACGACGAAGAATAATAACATGAGATACGAACAACATATAACCAGCCAAGAAGAGATTGAGATGTTAAACATAACAGCAAAAGCAAGAGACAAGTATCTACATATAGAAAGTATATTAGTCTACTACAAACCTACTTGAATAGGTTTTTCCTTTTTTACTTCTGGATCTAGCTCCATATTGTTGTTGTTGCTGTTGTTTGTTTGTTTTCATAATATGACATCGAGTCACCTATGATTCATAGCGATCCTATGTACAACAGCTCTGAACCCTGCTCTATCCTGTGTCAACCTCACTGTCTCTGACACACCTACCCCCCTTTATCCCAGTCACTGAATCTATCCATTGAGGGTCCTCCTCTCCTGCTCTCCTGTGTTGTCCCTCTAAAATTCCATGCATGAAATGATGTTCCTCTCCAAGGACTGGTCACTCCCTGCAGCATGCCCAAAGTATGTCAGATGAAGTTTCAGAATCTTTGCCTCCAAGGAGCAGCCTGGTTTCACCCTCTCTAGGACTAAACTGTTTGTCCTCCTAGCAATCCTCTATGGTTAATGATAGCATTACTAAAGAAAAGGCCCACTAAAGGAGATCCAGTGGAAGATGACCGTGAACTAGGAAAATTCATCTCCAATAGTAACCTTTATTTTATTTTGCTGCAGTAGAAAAAACTAGCATGAGGACAACCAAAAAAAAAATAATTTTTTTCAGAAGACTGAATGTTTCCTTTGTCGTGCAGTTCAATATTTCAGGCTTTTTTTTTTCAGACCTTGAAAAAGAGAAAATGAAATGACATGTTGAAACTTGCACAGATCCCCTCAATTCCCGCTGCTGCTGGCCTGTTATACTTAATGTCTCCTCCCCACAACTGTGTTTCATGCCAACGTTGTTAGCAACAAATAGGACATTGTTAACCTGTGCAATGACGGAATTATAATAAGTACATTAGCTCTAGCACTCACGAGAGTCTCAATTCAGGAAATAAAACTAAGATCCATCACAATAGGAAGACGTGATCTCACTACAGAGTTCTTGAAACTCAGGGAAATAGTAAGAGATTTTATTTGGATGTGAACCCCAAAAAATACCAACGAAAGAATGAAGGGCTCTAGGATAAGGAAAGCACTGAATTATGACATTTCTGCATAATACTTCTAATATCATCACCACATAAACAAAGTCTTACCCTACAGTTATTTTCTTATCTAACAATTATGTTCCTAGGATTTCACCCTAAGGATATGCAAAATGGTTTATCTGCAATGAAGGATTACTTCTTGCGGCCTTGCTTAAAAGAGACATGTAAAAATTAATTTACAATATTAGAAAATTAGCTAAATAAATATTATTGTTGTTATGTGCTGTCAAGTCACTTGCGACTCAAAGCAACCCTATTTACAATAGTCCTAAAACCTGCTCTATCCTGTGCTAACTTTAATCTCTCTGACACACCTACCCTCATTAGCCCAGTCACTGAAACAGTCCATCTCATCCGGGGTCTTCCTCTCTTGCACTGTCCCTCCACCCTTCCAAGCATGATGTCCCTCTCAAAGTATGCCAGGTCAAGCTTCAGAATCCTTGCCTCCAAGGAATAGCCTGGTTTCACCCTCTCCTCATTAATCCTGGTAAAAATACACAGTATGACATTCAGAACATTGCCTCATAAGTGTCATAGAAAATGCTCATGCTATATTTTCAAATCTAAAACTGCAGGTTACAAGAGGCTGAATAATATAACTCGGCCTTTTACTTTTAAACACACACGGTCATTTTCTCTGTCTGGATTGTTATCCCTGGAGATGAGGGCACAGTGTGTACACCATCCTTCCTTCAGGTCCTTACCCGCATTTCACAGACAGACATTCCACAGAGACACATCCACAGACAGACATCCATGCAGAAGCTCCCCCGGACACGCTCACCCCAGACACACTCCACTCCTCTCCTGGTGTTCCCAACTTCGTCACTGCACTCCTCACCACACATGCAATGATCTGATTGTGACTCAACAACTCCCCTCGTTAACACAAAGCACACATCAGGAGAAGAAGGCACAGCTCTGCTCAGCACTGAGTCCCCAGTTACGTGCACAGGGCCTGGAACACACAGATCAACAGCAGGTGGCTGTGGTTAGGGGCCATCAAGTTGGCTCTCAGTCACAGCAACAGTCAGTAGAACAGAGCAAACCCCTGCCAGACCCTGAGCCACACTCAACAAGCATTTCCTGAGAAATAATGCAGATGGAATACAGTACGCGTGCAGAGACAAAGAGAGAGGAAGGTACTTCCCAAAATATTAATAGTGGCTACAACAGGATCGTGGACAGGGTGAAACTAGGCTGCTCCTTGGAGGCAAGGATTCTAAAGTTCCATTTGACACACTTTGGGCATGCTGCAAGGAGGTGCCAGTCTTTGGAGAGGGACATCGTGCTTGGGAGGGTGAAGGGACGGCTCAGGAGAGGAAGACCCTCAATGAGATGGATTGATTCAGTGGCTGGAGTAATGAGGGTAGGTGTGTCAGAGATGATGAAATTTGGCTCAAGATAGAGTAGGATTCAGAGTTGGACCTAAGGTCGCTATGAGTTGCGGGCACTGAACAACAACAACATGGCAGGTGGTGAGAATGTAGATGTCTTTTAAAAATATATTTATTTAAGCTTGTTTCTAAATCGTAAACTATGTTGTTGCTATTGTTGTTAGGTGCCATCAAGTCATCTAGGACTCACAGTAATCCTAAGAGTAACAGATCTGAACTTACCCTATTCTGTGCTTTCCTCATGATTTCTGATATGCCATACAGTCCACAAAACAAAAATAAAACCAAAACAACCCCTTTTTCAAACATGAATTTGTACATGTGTGTGCGTATACACTCACACTTCTATTTGCTAATATACTAAGGCTACCCCTCCATTTCTCAATCTGTCAAGTTATGTATTTGAAGAAAATGAAGCACAAGCTTATCTTCTATCTCAAAATAGTGAGCAAATGTTTCAACACACACACACACACACACACACACACACACACACACACACACACACGTTGTCGCTGTATACTGTCAAGGTGGAACCAACTCGTAGCTGACCCTCCAGCAGATTTTCAGAGTCAGCTTAAGTGCACTGGAGGAGATTTCTTGTTTTGCTCCTATAGAACAGCAAGTGGATTCAAACCATGTGCCTCTGAGATGGCAGCACATCTCCTTACCACTAGGCCACCAGCGTTTCCTATAGACACATATTAAATTCATTTTTTTTGCTTTTTAATATGCATACTTTCATTATGCTATACCAAACATATAAAATCATCTAAAATGTTAGTAAGATGTGCCTTTTTATGAAAAAGTAAGTTAATGGTGAATTCTGCAATGATGGTGGAAAATGACAATTTCATGAGAATCAAATTCTGCATCCTATTGTTTTATTTTTATTATACTGAAACCGGCCACTGCTCCAGAAAGCAGCAAAACTGGATCACGGTGTTCTCATTGGTCTGAAAGCAGAATTGCCATCAAGAGACACACCTGGAGAGTGGCTGGAATGCAGAGCGTCAGGAGTCCAGCGTGCCTTGAATAGAAATGCACAGAGCTGATCTCAACAGCACAAAGCCTTTATTCAAAAAGATCTAAACATGTGATTGATATTCAGAGAACTCGTCAATGTTTCCATTTTCTGTCTTCTAAATAATATTAACACTTTACAATCTATGCATTTCTAAATTTCCAACTCAAGACACATAAACAATTGTGAATTACACCTATATGAGTCAACAAACAGTATAAAACAGAATTCATATTATAAGACGACACATGCCAATCTAGATTTCAACTTGAAGTACTGGGTTTTGGTCTTTAATATTATTGCTGTGATTACAAAGAAGAGCACCAGGATTATTTTTCCCCAGGGAAGTGACACCGAAGCCTGGACTGTGGTCACAGCACCAGCGTGGCCTCGATGCCCCCTGCACTAGAGGGCCCTGCCCATAATCTCTCCCCACCTAGTCTCTCCCTTTCCCCTTCACTTCTGTCTTCAGTAATTCCTCTCATTCACTGTCTATACAGCGTCAAATCAGTATAAAACTGATTTTTTTTATTTGCTTTACTTTATTAAGCCCTTCCTTTATATTATTTAACTCTGAGGCATTATATAGTATTTTTATTCTGCGGAGCAGCTGGAAGAGTCAAACCGCATACCTTTGTGTTAGCAGTGCAATTCCTTACCCCTGAGCCACTGGAGCTCTCATGTATATTACTTTACTTTGAAACACTATTTTCCCCCCCTAGGCCAGGGGCTATATAGCACAATATACTCCACAAGTCAAAGCAGCCTCCCATCTCCCTTTACGTGGCTCCTATGAATAGAGAATGGTTTTCAAATTCTCAAATAGGGGAAAGGAGCAAAATAAAGATGCGGTTTTGTGATATATTATTACACGAAATTTCAAATTGTGGATCTGTAAATATCACTGTGGAATTGAAGCTGCACACATCTGTTGAGGAGCTGTCTACAGGATTTTCACACTATAACACTGGACAGTGGCTACAGATAACCGTATACCCACAAAGCCAAATTAATTACTCTCTGGATGCTTAGAGAAATAAATTCACTGAATCCTATTCTAGTCTGCATAGTTGTTTTTCTCTCTCTTTCATGTCATCAAGTAGGAACTGACTCATAGCTCACCTTCCAGTGGCTTTTGAAAGGCTGCAAATCACACAGGAAACTGTCCATCTTTCTCCCTCAAAGTAGCTGGAAGATTTGAACCACTTGCCTTTGGGTTGGCAGCACAATGGCCTATCCATTAGGCCACTGTGTACAATCTAGAATCTTGTGTCAACACTGCCTCATGTATACTATTTTTTTTTTAATTTGTTTATTTTCTACTCTCCACCCGTCCAATTGTGAGGCCCTATAATTAATTCCTCCCCGTCCTCCTCAGCCCTCTGCTCCCACACTCTCCCCCATATTTGATCCTCATACAGGTTCTACAATAATGGTCTTACACAGTATTTGTCGTTATGGGATGGAGTTAGTTTACTTACCATAATGCTCTGTAGTCCCTCCCAGGTTAGGGAGTAATTTACAAAATCACTGCTCCTGCGTGCTGTACAGTATTCCATCATGTGCACGTACCATAATTCCTCAATCTATTCTACTGTAGTTGGACATTATGGCTGTTTCCATGTTCTTGTGATGGTGAATAACACTACTATGAACACTGGTATACAAGTATCCTTTTGTGCCTCAGTTCTCATTCTCTTGGGGCATATTCTAAGCAGTGGAATTACCAGGTCATATGGAATTTCTATGTTCAGCTTTTTGAGGAGGTGCCAAACATGTATACTATTTTTTAAATGAGGTAATTTATAGGAAAATTGGTTATCTGTGTCTTTGCAATCACTTACTGTGCATCAGAGAGCTGGACAATGACTAAGGATGACAAAAGGAGAATTGATGCCCTTGAGCTGTGGTGCTGGAGAAGAGTACTGAATATACCATGGACTGCTAAGAAAACAAACAGGTTGCCTAGATAGGGTTAAACCAGGCTGCTCCTTGGAGATAAGGATTCTGAAGCTTCTTCTGGCATATTTTGGTCATGATGCAAGGAGGGACCAATCCTTGGAGAGGAATGTCATGCTTGGGAGGGTGGAGGAACAGTGCAGTAGAGGAAGACCCTCTATTAGGTGGATTGATTGAGTGAGTGTGGTAATCAGGGTAGGTGTGTCAGAGATCGTGAGGTTGGTACAGGATAGAGCATGGTTGAGGGCTGTTGGACACAGGGTCTCTTGACAGCACATAACACCCACACAACAACCTCAAACTCACTCATTGCCATCAAGTCAGAACTGACTCATAGTTGAGCCTCCAGCAGGTTGTCAGCAGCTGTAAAGCGCACAGGAGGAGACGGCCCATTTTTCTACCTCAGCATCACAGGAGATTTGAGATGCAGGTGTGTGGCTGCCTTTGGGTTAGTGGTACAACTCAGCTCCCAGAACTCCCTATTACCTACGTATCGATACAAAATCCTGGAGGGAAGGTTAGTGAAAATACCAAACTGATAATGGTTTTTACTTTGGAGAGAAACATAATATTGAAGAGAGATGGTGGAATTGACTAAAATTTTTTCTCATTTCTATTGATTCATGCAATATATTTCAGCAAGCATATACAACCTGTGTTCAAAAATAAAGAAAGAAACTCAGAGAGAATTCTTTTTCATACACCCAACATAGACTTTTCAGGACAAGATGAAATTTTAACAGCTGAAACTAACTAAATAAAAAGGCAAGGACTGTAATTATCAATAGGAATTGAAGCTCAACATCAAGAAGACAAAGATTCTCACCACTGGGCCAATTAGCAGCACCATGATGGATGGAGAAGAGACTGACTTGTTAATAGTTACCATTTGTTCGACTCCACAGTCAACACTCTTGGCACCAGCAGTCAGGAAATTGAAAGACAAACTGCATTAGATAAATCTGCTGTCAGGGACTTCTCCAGAGTACTGAGGATCAACGATGTCAGTCTAGAGACTAAGGTGTACTTGATTCAGGCCATCATCTTCACAGTTACTTGCTATACATCAGAGAGCTGGACAATGACTAAGTATGACAGAAGAAGAGTTGATGCCTTTAAGCTATGGGGCTAGAGAAGAGTCTTGAACATACCATGGACCACCAAGAAAACAAATCGGTCTGTTTTCGAGAGGGTGAAACTAAGTTTCTCCTTGGAGGCTAGGATTTTAAAGCTCTGTCTCACATAATTTGGGAATGTGGCCAAGAGAGACTGATCCTTGGAGAAGGACATCATGGTAGGAATGGTGGAGGGACAGTGCAGGAGAGGAAGATCCCAGATGAGATGGATTGATACAGTAATTAGGGCAATGGGGTAGGTGTGTCAGAGTCAGTGAGACTGGCTCAGGATAGAGCAGGCTTCAGAGTCACAGGTGACTCAACAGCATATAACAAAAACAACAGGAGTGTCTTAAAGTCATAATTCTAGAATTGTCATATTCAAAGCAACAGAAAAGTCTTTTTAACCATAAAAAAGGTAAAATAATACCCAGTTATGATCTACTGAAATTAACTTAAAAGTACATAGATTTTGAAAAGGCAAACACTATTCAGAAAATATATGGTGGTTATTGAAGGATATGAATTTGATATAGTCTCACTGAATCATATATAAAGACAAAGTAAAAGTAAGTTTTCCACTTTGCATCTTTCAGCTTAAAACACATTTAGTGTCTATTTATTACAGAATATTTATCCAAGGCTCTTGATTAAAAAATTATTCCTAAAACATATTATAAGGAACCTCAAAATGTTATGTTTTTCAGTCAATGTTACAACATTTTCCATTGTGAAACATCAGTAAAGACAAACAAAAGTGTGTGTGTTGTTGAGAAGGTAGAAATATATGCATGTATGTGCACACACAAAGGCAAAGGTGAGTAAATGCATCATGGAGAGGTGAATCTGTGCTGCTGCTATTGTTGCCACTGTGTCAGGTGCCCTCACGTCAACCCTATGAACAAGGAGTGAGATTACCCTGTCCTGTGTCCTAACTTGCCGATTTTCAGTATGCTGGAGCCCACTCTTACAGTCACTGTGTCAGTCCATCTCACTGAGGGGGAGGCCAGGCCTGGGAAGAAGATATCATGTTGGGAAAAGTGGGAAATCAGTGAAAGAGAGGATGAAAAGAAAAGCTGGTAGAGTATCATCAAATTGGCTCCAGGTCACAGCCACCCTGTGTCTGTCACCCCCACATCCTGCCCAGTCCTGCACCAAGCCCTGCCGTGCTTAAGCCCGTTTTGCAGTCACTGATGGCATTCCATCTCCAGGAGGGTATTCCTCTCTTTAGTTGCCCCTTTCCTTTTCTAAGCATGGCATCCATTTCTTGAGCCTTGCCCCTCGTGACGTGGTCCAAACTACGTGAGAAGAAGCCTCACCATCCCTGCTTCTAAAGAGCCCTCTGGGCAGACCTCTTCCAAGATAAGATGAGTCTACCATGTTGGCAGTACGTTCAATAGTCCTCTCTAGCACCGCAATTCAAAGGCATAATCAGTTCTTCTTCAATCATCCTTATTCACTGTCACAACTTTCACATCCATAGGAAGCAACCAGAGCTCCCATCAGGAGTTCTTCAGTCTTTAAGTGGCATCTTTGTCTTTAGCACTTTAAAGAAGTCCTTGCCAGCAGATCTACCCAATACCATACGGTGTCTGACTGAGAAATCAAGCTGCTTGGTCCATGGTGGTGACTGTGTAAATATATCTGGGGTACAGCGATGAAGGCTTTCTAAGCGTATCCACGGAGGCTTAAAGGTCTTGGGATTACAGCCTCATGGGCTAAATTAGTCAATTTAAACCATACTTCATAATGTTCTTCACAAAGATACTGCATACACATAATTTGAGGAATAACACCTAGGGTCTTAAGAGTTTTCAAGTCACCATTAAGATGCACCCATTGGTCTCTACTTGGATGGAACAAAGGAGAGTGAAGAACATCAAAGGGTCAAAGAAGAAACTACCCACAGAAGTAACAGCTCACATGAAGGCTGTATCAGAAAGAACCAGGTGGTACCTGGGTACTACCTCTGACAATCCTGACCACGGACACAATAGAAGGTCTCACATAGGATGGAAGAAAAATTCTAGAGCAAAACCCAAATTCTTACAAACAAAAATTAACCCACAGCACTAACAGCCTCCTTCAAACCTGGTATCAAAACGACTAGATGATGCCTGGCTATCTTCACTGGCCATTATGACCAGGGATAGAAGAGAAGGTCCAAGAGAGAATAGAAAAATGCAGAGCAAAATTCTTCTTTTAGGGGGAAGAAAAAGGCCAGAACAATTCTGGAAGAATAAAGACTACCAGAATTCTGAAATTATCCCCGAAAATAACCTCAAAACATGGAAACTGAGGCTGTGTCTGCCGGTCACCTTCTAGTATCATTCAGGAAGAATCTACCCTATTAAATGATTCACTGTATGAGACCAAACAATCAACATTCACCCAAAAGTAAAAGTGAGAAACAAGGAAGGGAAGCTAGATTAATGGAAAGAGAACAAACAACATAAAAATGACACACTGAAAACCGTAAAAGATGACAAGGAACAATTAGTATAAACACTCTTAAAATGGGAACCTCATTTCCCTCGTAAGGAGCGCTGGTGGCTAAGGAGCTATACTGCCAGCACAGAGGTATGAGGTTCAAATCCACCAGCTGAGAAAGATGTGCAGTCTCCTCCCATGCGACTTACTGCATCTAGAAATCTGCTGGATGGTCGGCTATGGGTGAGTTCTGACTCAACAGTACACAGCCATTTCTATGTAAACTTTCAACTAAAAGAAAATAAATTCCATTTTCTAAAAAATTGTGTAGTCACATGAAAGCAGACAGACATGATGCAGTATATATTCATCGAACCATCACATTTATAATTCAATTCCTTCACATTTATAAGTGCTGGCTTTTAAATTGCAAACCCAATGGTCCTTTGAACTACACTTAGATGCACAATAATTGACAGTTCATTACAACAAGTGGTCTCAAGAGTGAAGTATTTTAGCTAATGGTCTGTAAATGCTTTAGTCTCTAAACTTGGGCAAACATTAAAAGCAAGCAAAATTGGCCCTTTCTTTACATGCATTTGGATTTTAAATTGCATACATAATATTATTCAGACAAAATTAATGTTCCCAGTAGTAATGTCTGAAATACCCTCCATATGAAGAGTGCAGATCTGATTAATCTATGCTCCCCCGTGAAGTGCACAATTATATGATAATCACCAAGTATCCACATCTTAAAAAGGAGCAAAGAGTCTTTTAAAGCAGATGGAGAAAAAGAAAAGTCTATATAAAAAAATAACTGAATATTGACGGTATAAGTTAAGGCTCATCATTATTCAATATGCTTAAAATAAAACTATTTAAAATAATTTAAAATAAAATAAATGCAAAATTATTTTTTAAACCATTTCAACTATGTTTAAACTAAAATTATATGAAGAAGTAATCAAAATAAAATATTATGAATAATAAAGAAAACCAAGATAAAATTACATGTCCAAAACAAGCAAACCTATTTACACACACACACACACGTATTTACTGGTATTGTTACTGTGTCCCATAGTGTCAGAAGTGACCCCTAGCTTACCTTCCTCTGGTTTTACAGAGGTAAATATCACAGGAGGAGGCTGTCCATACATATATGTGTATAAGGCTACATAAATTAAATTATGGTGATTACTTATGATAAAACAGTATCTTTTTCATTTTTATATTTTCATTATTTTTTAAGTTTATCTACAATTAGTATTTTTGTAATCTAATAAAAATAACGTTACACTCTTTCAATTTCTATTGTTTGCTGGTGGTGGTATGAGCCCTTGAGTTAGAAAGATTCACGGCTGACCCTCCAGCAAGTTTTAGAGGCTGTAAATCCCACGAGAGGAGACTGCCCATCTTGTACCCACCTCTGTGGGTACTGCTGTTTTCAAACCACCTGCCTTTGGGTTGGCAGCACAATTCCTTACCCATGAGGCCACCAGAGTTCACCCTATTACTGTTGGAATATATGTATTTTTTAAATGCCACCAAATATTAAACAAGCTCGTTTATCAAAATTGGGCGAAAATATGTTTAATGTTATCTTCCAACACAAACACTGACCAAAAGAGAAAACTACATTAATAAGTAAGATATCTATACAAAACCTTGAGTGGAAGAAAAGTTTACAGGAAAACAGTAATCATCAAAACGGAAAGTTAGCACTATGCAACTTCTATTTTTGAGGTTTTGACCTAACATATATAGGCCTAACACACAAACACACACACACACATATCCTATATATATCTCCTATATATATATCATATACACACATACACACACACACACACACACACACACACAGTGCCAAATCCCGAGGCTTGGGAAATAATGAAAATAAAACTACACCAAATGTCTGGAAGCAGGAGCGGCATCCACTTCCAAAATGGCTTGCCTCCGGAAACTCTATGTACAAACAGTGCTCAGGCTGTTCGTTCATAGGGTCGCTATGAGTCGTCTAC
>NW_006399888.1:7366446-7376971 GCF_000299155.1 Elephantulus edwardii | reverse complement strand
AGTCAAATTAATATAAATAACTAGAAAAAACAAAAATCATTTCCATAATAGGAAATTTATTATTGCCAAGTTGGGAACTGACACACAGACGACCTTCCATCAGGTTTTCTAAGCCTGTAAATCACGCAAAAGGACATTTCCCATCTTTCTCCCAAGAAGCAGCTGGTGGATTTGAGCTGCCTACCTTTGGGCTGGCAGGGTAACTCCCTACCCACTAGGCCTTCAGAGCTCCTGCTTTTCAAAAACTGATGACCTGTAGGAGCCACCTGTGTTGGGCACATTTTATTCAAAGTTCCATATCAAAATACTGTTTCCTCTTTAAAAAACACTTTTGCTTTTTACAGGAAGACAAAATAACTCTCCCTAGAGAATTTCACTTTATAATAACACGTCCAACAACCGGCCTGCCATCCTCAGAATAATAAACCTGTCACTACCTACATCAGACCAGCCACACGCTGATGTAGGCCACCGTGGGTACAGCCTCAACCATACTGAAGTCAAGGGGAGGAGGACCAGCAGCTGAAAAGATAGAGTCATGAGAAAGTAGGACAAAAACTAGGGAACAGGTGGAATAACACTTGACAGGAGCCCAGAGCCCCGTGGAGAAGACAGAAGCCTGGAGAGACTCTAATAACTGTGGAGGTGGCGAGTGAGCAGAGAAAAGCGGAGGACAGAGAGGGAAGGAAAAGGAATTACCCAGTCATGTCCTGATGTGCACTACAGCATGGATGAACCTTGAAAGCACAAAAGGTCACATATATATGACAAAATGCACATACAACATCTAGAACAGGCAAATAGAAAGAGGTCAAAGCATAGTAGTGGTTATCACAGCTGGAAACAAAACCCACCGCCATCAAGTCTCCTGTGACTCAAAGTGACCCTCCATCAGGCTTCTTTCATCGTTAATCTCTTTTGGGGAAAGACTGTCCATCTTTCTCTCATGGAGGGACCGGTGGACTCGTGGATTCAAATCACTGATCTTTCAGTCAGCTGCCTGACATGGTGATACGTCATCTTACATACTTTGGGCATGTGAGAAGACCAGTCTCACAGGAGGGACCAGTCCTTGGATAAAGACCTCTTGCTGGATATGGTGGAGAGTCAGAGAAAGAGAAGTCAACCCACGGGGAGATGGATTGACACAGTGATTGCAAATCTCAGGGGTCAGACTGGCAGAAATGTGAGGAGCACGCGGTGCAGGGCAAAGTGAGTTCTCAACTGTTGTTCACAAGGTCACTGTCTGTCGGCTCAATAGCACCTAACAACAACAACATGCTACAGAAATTATGCTAAAAATTCCAAGCAGAGGACGGAACAGTAAGAAGCTGGAAAGCATGCCAAAGCAGGGACTGTAGAAGTTGGGAAAAAAACATCTGGATACTGGCTGAGGGGACAAGTTCACACTGGATACCCTGGGGACACACAAAGTGGACTGATGCTGTCTTCCTTCTGGAAACTGATGGGAATATCCAATGACACAGCCATAAAGGACTATCAGGGGAAGGCTTTGAGGACATCCAGTGAGGGGGATGTGTGCACATCAGAGCTGTGGTATCAGGAAGTGGAGTACAGGGTGTTTTTAGTAGCATAAAAACAGTGAGTCAGAGGTGTCTGATTTCCTGTAACTTTACAAGACAGGTGTAAAACCATTAACATCATCAATCCACAACTTATTATTGTAAGGCTGTCTATAAACTTTCTATCAGTCCTGTCACCAAATGTCCGTCCCACAGCACTCTATTTTTCTATCAGAATTTCTAATTCCTTGCAATGACCACACAGAACTCACACAACATATTCATAACGATGGGGTTTATTAAGGAAATAATAGGCTACAGTTTAGGAATAGGAAGGACCCGGGAGATGACTCATTGGCCAAGTAAGTCTCTTTTTCACTCATGCCCACAGACAGGATCCCCAATAACAGTGGTCAAAACTCTGACACAGCCTTTGGGGTTGGGGGGTGGGGGACACAATTCAGTCCATAACAAGAGGCATATGAAACAGGGACCCTGAAAATGGAGTCAAGAGGATGGATGGGAGAGAGACACTGGAGCTGGGGCAGAAAAGAAAGACATTGATAAGAGAGAGACCTTCAGAAGATGAACAAGTTCTTAGATGACATGGGGATGCAAACAATATACTGTCATTGGGGCTTGAATTTCCAATGTATCTATCTGTCTGCCTGCATTCTAGGCAGACTAACAATGGAAGAGGCATTCAGTAGGCTCCCAGGAAACACTACACCCAGTCTATTTGCTCACTTCTGTAATGCACTGACTTTTCTGGTGTCCCTGTGCTTAATGAGTTGTGCTGCCAACCTAAAGGCACAAATCCATAAGCTGCTCCGTAGGAGAAAGACAGGCAACCTCCTCTCATGCAATTTACAGCCTCTGAAAAGCCGCTGGAGGGGCAGCTACGAGCTGGTTCCAACCTGATGGCATAAAGAAACAACAATAGTAACAGAGAAAGAGGGGCATTCCAATTAGGGCTGAGCCTACCCCACCAGTTCTGCTGGACGCAATCACCAGCACAGTGGCCAGCAACTTGAAAGTAAAAGAAGTCACCCAATCGTAGGGCTGTTCAGCTGGCCTCACCCACTCTCCGCAATCTGCAAACACTCCAGCTTCTTCTGTTCTCCCTAATAGACTGTCACGCGTTGAAAGATTAAGAAAAATAATTCTTTTATTGCCTAAGGCAGCAGTGCGGTTTGCGTTTTAAAAATTGGTTCTGTGGCAAAGAAATCTCCTTAGGAAATCTTACAAGATGAGTGATAAAACTATACTGAGTAAACACCAGCAGGTGGGATGCCAACCAAATCTTTAATTATCAACTCATTATGAACACATTAACCTTGACAAGTTAATAAAGGTGAACTCATAAACTTGCAGCCTTACATAAGAGTTCCAAATCACAGAGAATGTATATTGATGTTGATCAAATGGGCTTCTTTTTATCCTCTTAAAAACTATACGGAAAAACTGTTCTTCAGTGACTAGGGTTGGTTTTTTTTCCCTCTCCTTTCCCTTTTTACACTGAAAGGAGACTAAGATGGGTTCCAAGCTATTAAACTATTTGTGATGTACAAGTCATCATCATAATTGGGGGCACACTTTTTTCTGACCTCTACGAAACTTTCATTTCCCAAATGTGACAGATAAGAAGTGCTTTTACAGCACCAATAATGATTTTTTCCTATGGGAACTTGCCAATTATAAGCTGAAAACGAAGGAAAAGCCTGGATCGGATATACATTTAGAATCTCAGCACACTTAGAATTTAGCTGGAACTTTTAAGGATCATGCTTGGAGGGCAGGAAGTTCAGAGGAGTTCAGGGTCTAATCGGGGCTCCAAACCAGTTCCTTCTGGTTTGAACCCATTCTGAGAATTGGTTTTGGTTGGGTGGGTTTAGTTTCGTGTGTTTATATGTGTGTGTTGGGGGGGAGGAGGTTCCATAGCAGGTATACTGAATTAAAATCTTAATAAGACTCCTATATATAAAGTCAGCCCTTTAGAATCTGAATAGACCCCCTTACCCCAACCCCATTCCACAAATGTAAGACTTTCAGGATGTTCAAGTCCTCAATGATGTTGATTTGCATAAAACCTGTATACACATCAGGCATATTTTTTTTATTGTTACTTGAATAAAAGTTTATAAAGAAAGGCAGTGTTCTAGTCAACCATTCATGCATGTTTTGGTTTAAGACATTAATGACAATGCCAACACTGTAACCACACTCCTCCCTCTTTCTCCCTATAATTCCCATGACCATTAATCTCTACATCCTACCGGCTTCTGCCTTCTAAGTCCCACTTCTGTGTAGAGGCCCCTTTTCATCTTATACGGCTGATTACTCCAGGAAGTGCTTGCTTGATATTATTGTTCAACTTACAAGCCAGTCCCCTGTTTGTCTAAGAGGTGAGCCACAGGGGTGAGCTTTGTTCATGTTAAAAGGGGGACTTCGGCCTCTGTCTGAAGAGTTCCATCAATCTTACGGGACAAGTAAGCCTGTTCATTTTCAGGTCTGAATGGGGGCCCTGTGGTGTAGTGCACAGCACATTGGCCTGTTAATCAAAAGGCTGGCAGTTCCAATGTGCCCGTCACTCCATGGCAGAACGATGACCAGTTCCCTCCAGTAAAGACTTACTGCCTCAGAAACCAGGTGGCGGGTCACTGGGTGTTAGGACCAACTGCACAGCAGCTGTGTGTGTAACAGCTGATGATGACCAGCACTTCTGAATGTGTTTGTTCGATAAATGAATGTCTTTGTGGGTGAAGTGTCTTTTCATGTCTTCTGCCCACTTTTAAACTGGGTTATTTATCTTTTTATTGTTGGGTCGTTGAGTTCTCTATACATTTTAGAACTTAGTCTTTTATCAGCTATGTCACAGTCAAGCATGAGCTTGAGATTTACAGCCTCTGAAAACTCACTGGAGGGTTAACTCTGAGAAGGTTTCAATCAACAGCACAAAGCACAACTGACATGCCCTAAGCTCATATCCTTCTCTAGGCTCTGCTCCCTCCTGATAAAAGAACTCTTCTCCCAACCCAGATGAATGTGGGCGGTTTCAAACCCACCAACTGCTCCCTCCGCAGGAGAAAGACTGGCAAACTCCTCGTTCGATTAGCTCCCTCTGAAAACCCACTGGAAAGTCAGCTATGCGTCAGATCTGACTCAACATTACACAACAACAATAATTCTCAGCATACGCTTATGACACATGAAATATGTTCAGTAAAAGTCAATGGACTGGTCTAAATTTGCCTGTCAAGTGTGCTTCTGACTCTACTTTTTTTTCACATTTTGTTTTTATTCATTTCAGTGCACATTTACAGAGATTTTGGATTTCCATTCATTCATTGTTGCACTTTTCTCCCCGCCCAATCCACCCCCACCCCCACACCCGCCCCCAGTTTGCTCTTCTCCTTTAAAAGCAAAAGAAAAACTCCTTCATTGGTGTACAATCCCCCAGCACCCGTACCCCAAATATACTCCACTCTGCAACCCTCATTCCAAATTCTTATGATAATCATAATGCCCTAAAATATATTACTTTAAAACTGTTCTCTCCCTCATCAGCTTCAATGCAGTATACATAATTTATCCAGGGATTCTACTTTTTTTTTAATTTGTTTGGTTTCACATATTTATTAAGTAAAATTATTTAAGGTCAACCTGAGAAGAAGGAAGGGGGAATGGGCTCCCAGCCTCTACTCTTCTCTCAGCCTCAACTCCTGTTAGAGAGGGGTCCTGGGGCAAAGCAGCATGAGTCCAAATTTTAAATGTTAGGCTAGGGGCCGTATATCCTTGGTACAGATTCTATAGAGAGATGTATTTTCAATGGCACACATCACCTCAAAGACATTTATTTCTGTTGCCAGGTGCCATTAAGCCCACCACAACTCACAGCATTCCTATGAACAATAGATCTGAGCCTTGTTCCATCCTGTGCCGTCCTCATGCTCCCCGACAAGCCTGAGCCCACTGTTCCAGTTACTGTGTCAATCCATCTCCTTGAGGGTCTTACTCTCTCTGACCCTCCACCTTTTACAGCATGATGTCTTTTTCCAGGGTCCAGCCTCTGCTGACAATATGCCCAAAGTATGTGAGATGTCATTTCGGCATCCTTGCCTCTAAGGAGCACTCTGGTTACATTTCCTCTAACACAGATTTATCGGCCCTTTTTAGTCACCAAGGGTTATCAATTCACAAGAATCCAGGCATCATGAAGACCTGCTCCTATTTTTCTTAGAGGTCTTGGTGAAAGGGAAACTTATCTAAGCCTTTCAAATACCCCAACAGTATTTCCATAAGGTTACATGCTATGCCTGACTTTTTTCAGACACTCAGTCACCCTTTATGGAAACTTAAAACAAAAAGTGACTACCACTGAATCAATTCTGAATCACAGCAACCCTCCTTTCAGGTTCCAAGACTGTAAATGTACTCTTAATTTGACTCTGGTTTTCTTTATTTATATATGCTAAAAAGTTAAATACAATCATTCACATGTTCATCTACCCAGCAAATCTCTGTTGCACTCCTACTGTGTGCATCAGTGTTGTTTACTACGCTGTATGTTAACCACAGTCATATAAGTCTCTTGAGCATTTCAGACGTGTAGAGTCCAAACTGAGATGTGCTGGAGGGGTACCTTACACATCTGATAGTTAAACACTCAATTAAAAAAAAGAATGTAAATTAGGTCATTAATCATTTTGTATTGATTACCTAAAGAAATGAGAATACTTTGGATATACTGAGTTAAACATGTTATTAGTATTAATTTAGCATTTTTTCTTCTTACTTTTTTAATGTGCTACTTAAAAATCTGATATACGGTGACAGATAACCAGGACCCACTCCTCTCTAAAGGAAAGAAAAACAAATCCAACTTCTTTTCAAGGGTCTTACATTCCATAGGTAAAAGCTACTGGTACACAAGAAATAATAAGCAATGTAACATTATTTCAGAAAACGAAAACTATGTAAAGAAAATAAGCAGGTTAAGAAGAATGAGAACATTAAAAAGTACAAAATCCCAGGGAAGGTGCCCTCTAAGCAGGAACATTACTGCCAAGATGAGGCCAGTCACACAAAGACCAACAGATCTGTGGCGTGTTCTAAGCAAGGGGACTGTCACTGAGACGAGGGAGGCTGGTGTGGCTGGGCGCAGTGGGAACAATGGGAAAGGGAGTCAAAAGGCAGAAAAGGCTCCACACACTCAAGGCTTTTGCACGAATACTTTCTGTTACATTGATTATAGTACAAGGTTGGTCTTGTAAGGCAGAGGTTAACAATGCTCCAAGTATCCAAACTGCCCGCATCACTCTGTCATCTCTAACATTAATTATTTCTCCTTCCTTCAGACCTCCCACTCCTGTCTATGTCCTTGGATTCTGTAACTCGATGGAAACTCTCACAGAAATTCACAAACGGTCAGGGAAACAACTCAAGCAACTGTGGATGGTGTACACTGAGGCACATGGGCACAGAGACTGGTGAACGACGGGCCGGGCACCCACAGCCTGTTGGTTCTACGTTGTTGGCAACTCTGGATCCAGCAGGATTATAGTGTTCCAAGTGAGCTTCCTTTATAGAGGACTCAGGGCTTATAAACTACAACCTAAGGAGAACTAAGGATGGTGACTTAAAGGGTAATACTTTCTAGATGTTGTTGTTAGGTGTCATCGAGTAGATCACAACTAACAGAAACACTATGAATAATATATCTGAACTTTGCTTTATTCTGTGCCTTCTTCACCATCTCTAATATACTTGAAACCACTGATACAGACACTGTGTGTCACTGAGGGTCTTCCTCTCCTTTGCTGAAGCCCTTCAGCTTTATATAAGGGTAGGGCTTCTATCCCACCTAAATCCTCCTTAATACAATAAATAACACGATTCTGAATGATATTTTAAGCACTAGCAAAGAGACTAGAATCACAAAATGGGAGGCTACAGATAAAAGTCCCATATTACTTCATTCATGATTGTTGTTGTTGATCGCCATCAAGTCGAACACAACTCATAGCGATTCCATGAACAAAAGACCTGAAGCCTTTCTATAACTACCGTCATTTCTAAAGTTCACAGAGTTTCTGGGGCATGTTGTTTAAGAAGTGGATGCCACTCCTGCTTCCAAACCTGTCTTAAACTGGGAGCTCTACCAAACATTGTCCACCATAGGTAATCGTTATGGGAATTGACACATCAATGGCACAAGGTTCAGCAAATTTTCAGAAGAGTACTGTATCACTTAGAAGAATATTCCTCCAGAATAGAATTCCAACTTTTTGTTTGTTTGTTTTGTTTTGGGGTTTTTTTGTTGTTTTTTTCTATAATTATATTTTATTAATTTTGATAAACATTTACAGAGATTTTGGGTTTCCATTCATTCATTGTTGCACTATTCTCTCTACCCTCCTCCCAGTTTGTTCTTGTCCAAATGCCACAGTGCTTGTCAAAGCCAGTTCTGATTAATCTTCTTTGTCAGTGTGTCCTTTGCCATTCCCTATCACTCCTCCCTGAGAGAGACTTCACCCTGAGTCATAAGGAAAAAGGGATGGCGTATTCTCTTAGCTACTTCCTGCTGAAAAGGGACGCTGCGGGTTTCAGGGTGAAGATCCTCTCTCACTACTCTAAAGGGCCCCTTTGGCAGTAGGAAACACATAGACTATTATGGAGATTGATTTTGGAATTTAGATGCACTCTTATTGATTGTGCTTGGCCGTACATGTTCATATCCTTGAAGATGTATCATGGGGGTGTTGCAACCTAGAAGACACAAATTTGACTAACAAGTTATAATAAGTACACAACTTTTAAATACAAAGGCCTTCCACAAGGTCTTGTTGACACTAAACAAGAGGCGGCTTAAATAAAAACCAACCATAGAATATATTGCTGTAAATAAAAAAAACAACAAATATGTTGTTGTTGTTGTTACATGTCATCAAGTCGCCTGCGTCCCACAGTGACCCTATATACAGCAGCTCTGAACCTTGCCCTGTCCTGAGCCAGTCTCACTGATTCTGACACACCAACCCCTATTGCTTCAGTTACTGTGTGAATCCATCTCATCCAGGGTCTTCCTCTCCTGCACTGTCCCTCCACCTTTCAGAGCATGAGGTCCTTCTCCAAGGACTGGTCACAGCCTTTTTAGCCTGGTGAAAACCTCAGGCTAAATTCTATATCTAAAAGGAAGCCACTGGAGGATATTCTGTAGAAGACGCAAATACTCTGGAGATCCTTCTGGCTGCTGTGTGGAAGATAAATCAAAGAGACACTAAAAACCTGGCCAGGAGGCTCCCAATGTACCCCAGCTAGGTTTCTGCAATATAGAATCTGTTTGATTGAGCAAGGGCTCTCTTCCACAACTGGTAGCAGTCTGCACAATTCAACATTTTTACAAAGCAAGTTGGCTACATCCTGAAAAACATGCTTCTATCTTTGAGGCAAGTTTCAGAATGTTTTCTAATAAAATAATTGGAGAAAAATAACATGTGCACAGATATGTACGACAATTACATTTAAAAATGAAGATGTCAGGAACTTCCCCATACATTCAACATAAAACTAAATAATGGACAAAATATTGCATAGCCATTAAAATTGCAAGTGGAGAAAGTTCATTTTGTTGGAAATAATAGAATTATCTACCAAAGACATTCAAGAGAATCTAAAATAAGCTGTTAGAACAGATGAAAGAGTTCAGAAAGGGTCCTTAAAAATCAACCCTTCCACATGCATTGTTGTTGGGTAACGAATTATACGAACTGACCCACCGCTGACCCTGCAGCAGGCTTCCAGAGGCAGTGAATCACGTGGAGGAGACTGCCCATCTTTCTCCCACCGTGCAGCTGGTGGATTAGTCACATCCAATTGGAAAATATATTTAAAGATTTCAGATTCATAACAACAACAAAAAAATTAAGGTCTGTACAAATAAACTGTGCAAGATGTTACAGAAACAAAATACATTGGAAAATATCTAATTCGGTAATTCCACGTCCATAATGGGAGGACGGGCACTTCCAGAAAGTCAAGGTAGGGGGAGGAGTTCACAGAACTTGCTGAGATTTTGTAGACTTTACCTGGAAGAATAAAGGGATCTGAAAGACGGACGATAAATAAGGACGGCTAAGAACTGGTGTCACTGAGTGTGTGGTGATGGTGGCCAAAGTTCTGGACTGTACCATGAGCTACCAAAGAACAAACAAATCTCTCCTGGAGGACATGTAACCAGGGTGCTCTTTACAGGCAAGGAGGGTGAAACTTTGTCTCACAAACACTGGGCATAGGAACCTTGACGGGAAAGGTGGAAGGTGAGAGAAAGAGAAGACGACCCTCAACACGACAGACAGATGGATGGACGCAAAGACTGTTAACAAAAGGGGTGAGCATGGCAGAGTGTGAGGTCTACAGCATGGCGCAGGCTCTGACCTTTTGTTCTTAGGGCCAACTCCACGGCACATAACAACAAAAGGACCCAGAAGAGTAGATATTTTGACCTACTATAAAGCATACATTAGCATAGACTTGGTCAAGGCAGTGCCTAAGGTGAAGCCAGAGAGGTGCCTTGCTCTAAGAGTAAATACCACCATAAATTCTTTGCCCACAGGCCACCCTTGCTGCACCCTTTTTACAGCCCTGTGAAACTGACTCAAGAATCAATGAAACAATATAACAAAAAAGAACAAAGGAGCTATAACAGTTCCAAACACATACATTTTCAGAATACACAGCAATACTACCTGTGTGGTATATACACACACATATACACTTATGTGTTTATGGCTACAGAAACACACACACATACTTATCTTACATATGCTCACATGCAAACATATATAATGGATACATATATAAAGGAAGACTACATTTTATAAGAGACACAAACGCAGGTTATACACATGGACTTCACCTGATGGTATGCATAGGAATCAGATCGACTACATCTGTGGAAGGAACAGCTGGAGACGCTCAATATCAGCTGTGAAAACTAGGCC
>NW_006399888.1:7349114-7364355 GCF_000299155.1 Elephantulus edwardii | reverse complement strand
CAGCATAATAACAGGAGTGGAAAAGAAAAATTATACCCTGAAAACATGAGTGGAAAAGGAAAATTATACCTTGAAGGTAGGAGCTATTTCAAGTAGGTAAGAGAAACAGAGCAAAGTTAAAGGAATTGTTTATAGCTTTGCAATTTAAAATCCTCTTTTATGAAGTATTTGAAGTCATACACAAAAAAAACACAAAACGGGAATAGAAAATGTTAATTTTATAGCTGTAAGTGAAAAGTGATACACAATTCTACATATAATAGCATTTTTCATTCTAAATATGAGTGATCTATATGGGGGATGGAGATGCATAAAACAATATTGGTTATTATGTTAGGTACTGAGATATCTTCTAGTTTTCCAAATTCTTGCACCATTATTTTAGACATAGTACTCTGAAGAAACACTTAAAGCACGTATCTAAAGACTTCATTTAGAGTTTAAAATTAGTTTTAAAATGGGTAATTTAGGACAAACTTTATTAATACATTGACATACTGCCTGCAAATATTCACTAGGGGTAAAGAGAATCAAGGCCCTCAATAATTCAAATTAACTGAATAAATACACAGAAATTACACCACTACACTTAGACTCTAATCACATACACATACTCTCTCATCATCAATGAGACAAGGTCAAGTCAGAACCAAGTCCTAGTCGACCCGCAACCAATTCTCCACCTTTCTCCCTTGGAGCCACTGAGGGGACTGAACCCTCAAAGACATGAAGCCTTTGAGTCCCCAGCAAAACTCTCTAGGGAACCAAAGCCTCCTCTAGTTAACACTGTGAAGTTTTAAAAAGATCTGTTATTCATAGAACACAATGTTGTTGCTGTTTGTTGTTATGGACCATAGAGTTAGCCGCGACTCACAGCAACCCTACATATACTAGCTCTAAAATCTGCCCTCTCCTGATACAGTCTCATCGTCTCTGACAGACCTAATCCCATTTCTTCAGTCACTCAGTCAGTCCATCTCATCCTGTGTCTTCCTCTCTTGTGCTGTGCCTCCACCCTTCCAAGCATGATGTCCCTCTCCAGGAACCAGTCCCTCTTGGCCATGTGCCCAAAGTATGTGAGACGGAGCCTCAAAATCCTTGCCTCCAGGAAACAGCGTGGTTTCACTCTCCACAGAACAGACCTGTTTGTTCTCCTGGCAGTCCATAAAGTCCATAAAATATTTTATATTATTAAATAAAATGTAATTTGAAGTTATAGAGAATTGATGCCTTTGAGCTGTGGTGCTGGAGAGGAGTGCTGAGTATACCATGGACTGCTAGGAGAACGAACAGGTTTGTCCTAGAGAAGGTGAAGACGGAATGCTCCTTGGAGTCAAGGATTCTGAAGCTTTGTCTGACATACTTTGGGCATGTTGCAAGGAGGGACTGTTCCTTGGAGAGGGATATCATGTTTGGCAGAGTGGAGGGGCGGCGAAGGAGAGGAAGACCTTCGATGAGGTGGTTCAATTCTGTGACTGGAGTGGTGGGAATGAGTGCGTTTGAGATGGCTACGTTGGCACAGGATAGAACAGCATTTAGAGTTCTTGTAAATAGGGTCGCTATGAATCACAGGCGACTCCATGACACATAACAACAACAAGATATCTTTAATACTTATTTACCTAATTAATTTTGAACTTGTTCATAATTTATCTCAATTTGAGCACCATCAAACACTGGTCTGATTTCCACTTATTATTATTTTAAAATACACAAAACTGGTAAAATAAGATTTATGAAAACTTCAAAATCACCTCTCGACTCATTGTTCTCAGCATAGAAATGGCGCCTTTGAAGAATTCCTTCTTGGAGTGACTGGCCAACTCATTGCCATTGAGAACTGACCAGCTGACCCTCCAGTGAGTTTTCAGAGGCTGTAAACTACATGGGAGGAGATTTCCTGTCTTTCTCCCGAGGAGCAGCTGGTACATTCAAACTGCCTGCTTTTGGGGACTGAAAGCACAACTCCTTCCCTCCTAGACCAGCAGAGGAAGTAGGCCCCTGAGGAAGCAAGCAGAAGGGAAAAATGACTGCTATTTCCTTAATCTTAATTCACACAGAATAAGATCCACAAAGGATTTGCAGAATTAATACCTCAGCAAGCATGTCAGGAAGGGAAGGGACTGTGGCAAGCTGGCCTGTCAAGTTCACTGTCCCCCCTGTGGCTTCAGGGCAGAACACCAGCAACCACAGCGAGTGTCCCAATTCACCTTCCCCAGGCGATGGGACTATGCAGACACTGAACGGGAGGCTGGCCAGAGCCACCAAGAGGAAGTGTGTCCTTTCACAGCAGTGACGCTGGACAGGAGGAAATGTCAGTCCCCAGGCATCCGAGGAAACTATGCTCATTCTCCCCAGGGCCGCAAGGTAGTTCCAGAAAATGTCCTTCAGTGGGGCAGGGAGAGATAACTGCGATTAAAACAAGCCTGGGCTATTATACTTTGCCACCATTCCTGGGATGAGATGCAGGGGATGGAGGAATTGGGAGAGATCCATTAGGGTCCTGAAGAGGCAGGATAACAGTGGACATGCATCAGTGGGGATTAATTTTATATAACACAGTGTTTGCAAATAATTGTATGAAATGCAATGTGAATGGAGGAGTGTGTGAAACACAAAGCAAACAACTGAAAATCAGTGTGTATGAATTTTGTATGCAAGACAATATAAAGTAAAAATACTTTAAAGAAACAAAAGCAAGCCTGGGAGGATTCCTGGTAATGAGAGAGCAGGCCTTGGTCAAGAAGAGGCTTCACTGCATAGTATTCCATCGTGGGAACATACCACAGTTACTCGGTCCAATTGTTTGTTGATGGACATCTGGGCTGTTTCCATGCTCTTGTTATTGTGAATAACACTGCTATGAACATTAGTGTACAAATCTCTGGTGTGCACATCTCCAATTATGGCTCAGTTCTGTTTTCCTTGGGGTACATTCCTACCAGTGAGTCATATGGAATCTCTTATGTTCAGCTTTTGAGGACACACCAAACTGCCTTCAAACTGCCTTCAAACTGCCTTCACACAGGACTAATGATTTTGAAAAATACTATGTAACATGGGAGAAGCTAGAGATTATTATACTGAGTGAACTAACTCAGGTGTATAAATACTATGTAAGACCATTATAGTAAAACCAGAAAGATAACCAGTAAGATGTGTATGGATATCCAGGGAGGAAAGGGATGGAATAGGGGGGCTGAGGCAGGGAGGGAGGAAATGACGGGGCTGCAGTTTGGAGGGTGGAGGAAGGAGGCAAAAGGGGAAAAAAGGGCAATGTACAAGAATGAAACATTATTTTTTTTATTATTAAAAAAAAGAAAAAGGCTTTGCTAGCCAGGTCTATGACAGTCTCAACAGCTGGCCACTCCTGTCTGCTGCTGGTACTTGATTCACACACTTTTTCTCCCTAATAATCGTAGTCAGTGGCCTAGTGGTAAGAAGCTGCTCTACAGTCCCAAAGGGATGTGGTTCGAATCCACCAGCTGCTCCACAGAAAAGGCTGGGCAAACTCCTCTCACGTGATTTACTACCTGTGAAAACCCGCTGGAGGGTCAGCTACAAGTTGACTTGTAATTAGCGGTTCTCACCCAAGAGCGACTCTGTAAGAGAAAGGCGAGCGATCTCTTCCCCTTGTGATTTTCAGCTCAGAAACTGGAGGGATGGCTCCTACGAATGGGAACGAACCTTCTGGAAAGGAGATAGTGAAGTCCTGAGTGAGCACAGCAGGGTTATTTCTCTGCTGCCTGGCAAGAGGACAGGCGGGGCCTGGAGTTCAGAACTTCCTTCAACTTTGGCAATCCACCGTTCACTCTCAAGGTAGAGAGCTCAGTCTGTGACTGAGCCCCTGGATATAACCAACACGTACATCCACCTGCGGGGCTACTTTACTCCTTCTTCCAAAGCTACGTGACACACAAAAGGCCCAATGCTGCATGAAATACCCAGAACAGACAAATCAACAGACAAAAGTCTCCCAGTGGCTGCAGGGGTACATGGGAGGGGCAAACAGAAGGTACTGTTTGAGGGGTACAGGGCTCAGGGTGATAAAATATTTAGAACTGGACAGAGGTGAATGACAGTGTACAACATGGCAAATGCAATTAAAGTCACTGGATTTAATTCCACACGCAGAAATAGTTGAAATGGCAACTATTCTCTACATTTCACTCTTGTGTTTTTATGAGCTACAAAAATCAACCTCTGTCTAACCCAGAACTCAGCACCCCTGTTTTCCTCCTTCCTTCCCCTGGATCTGAGCACCCGCACCACCCACTGAGCGCCCTGTGAGGTCAGCCCTCCGCCAGCTCCACCTCCCCTCTGTCGGTCTTTCCTCAGTCTCCTTCGTTCTGTGCTCACTGGCATATTACAAGGACTGTGGTGGACAGGTTTCAGCAGAGCTTCTAGACTAAGGCAAACTGGAAGAAAAGACTGACGATCTATGTCCTAATGAGCCAATAAAGCCTTACAGGCCAGCACAGATAGTGTCCAACATAATGCTGGCTTAGGTGGGAAGGCACTCGAGATACACAGGGACTAAAACACGCCATCAAGACAATGACGCAAGACCAGAAAAAAGCAGTAACCAGCAAAGGTAATGAAAACACCTCTAGTAATACAATAGGATTTGACTCAATTTACCTGGTTCCCTGTATTGTTTAATTGTTTTGTTTTGGTGGGGTTTTGTTTGTTTGTTTTTGCTGTTGCAAAAAGCTTTATTGTTTCATTTGGTCCAAGGTTTGGGCGAAGGGCTTCTGGGTAGATAAGATTCTACATCAGGGTTGGATAGAGAAGCTTGCTGCTGTTGGCAGGGGGACACAGAGGTTTCCCCCTGCAAGTCCCCGCAGACCCCTAGTCGTGCTTGAGGGTGAGACGCTCAAAGAGATACTCGCCCAGCCCAGCCTGGGGGCCGCCCAGTCTTCTAATGCTGGTCAGATGGTCACCCATCTTCTTCAGCAGTTTCACCCCCTCGTCCAGGAAGTGGTTCTCCAGAAAGTCACAGAGATGGGGGTCAGCGTGGGCAGAACCCACAGCGTGCAGATCCAGAAGGGCCTGGTTTAGGTTCTTCTCCAAGGCCAGCGCCGCTTGCATAGCGTCCAGGGTTTTACCCCACTCATCCTGGGAAGGCTTCTGGATATCTTGGAAGAGGACTCGCCTGCAGCGCTGGTTTTGCAGCTTCAAGAGCTGCTCAGCACCCTCGCGCTTCTCACTCGCCAACTCCCGGAAGAAGTGCCCCACGCCTTCCAAGGCCACATCATCGCAGTCAAAATAAAAACCCAGAGAGGTAGGTGTAAGAGGCCCGCAGGTGCAGGTTGACCAGATGGTTGATGCCAGCTTCTTCTTCAGCGGAATAATTTTGACGGATCTGAGAGCTCATAGTTGGTCGAGGTTTTGGGGCTAACAACAAAAAAAGGTGTTAGCTGGTCCTGAAAATAGGAGATGGTTGAGATGATCCCGAGGTTACGCCTGGAGGTGAAGTTGGAGAGTAGTCGGAGGTTGGAAGGGGGAAGTCGCCGGGTCTGTTCCGTCCAAACACTGTTGAAAGCAAGAGACAGATCCACGGGACCGCTGGGGAACTCTGTTTAATTGTTTTATTGTTTTAGACCATCAAGTCAGAACCGGCCCATAGCTGATGCTCCGGTGGGTTTTCAGCGGCAGTTAACAGCATGGGAGAGAGGCCATCCTTCTCCCACAAAGCTGCTAGTGGATTCAAACTCTGTGCCTTTAGGACTGCAGGAAAGCTTCTTACCACTAGGCCACCAAAGCTCCCAACACCAAAGCACTGTTTATTTAGATGTGGCCTAGCGGTAAGAAGCTGGGTTGCAATCCCAAAGGCACGAGATTTGAATCCACCAGCTGTTCCATGGCAGAAGGATGGGCAATCTCCTCCTATGTGATTTATTGTCTCCAAAAACCTACTGGAGGGTCCTCTATGGGTAGTTTCCAATTCGATGGTACACAAAGCCACTACCAGGGAACTCTGGTGGCCTGGTCCTTAGGGAGTTGTGCTGCTAACCTGAAGTCCATGCCACTCTGGTGGTTCAAATCTACCAGCAGCTCCAAGGAAGAAAGAAGGGCGCGCGCACACCCCACCCCACCCCCACATGAAACCCAGAGGAGGGTCAGTTATGACTGTTCTGACTCCCCAGCCAAGTGAGAGACCTTTACCATATCTGCAACCAATGCTGAGATCAGGCACTTTACACAGAAGACAATCTGCAGCTTCAGGATGCAGACGACCCCTCTTGCCTGTACTTGACACAGGGTCTTCCAAAGAATGTTCTGTGGAAGGCTGCTGTGTTTTGTGTTGCTCTCTGAGAAAGCATTCTGAGATGTGTCTGTGAACTAGCAAAGGAAGCACTGAAACATTTCAGTCATTTCAACTATGAGAAAGGAAGAGCCGATCCTCAAGCTTTCGTCCTCCCCAGTGACTGCGCCCATCAACTTTCCCGCTACGTGTACAAGCCACTGGACACCACCTTTCAAGCTCTTGAAAATGATGCACAAAGCACCCAGGCAGCTAGCAAACTTCCTAATGTCTCGGTTTTATGGCTTTGGGGAGTTGGCGTGAGGTTTTCCTGCAGTCAATTCTTTCAGCAAGGCCTGTCTTTGTGCACAAGGAAAAACCTTGCACTTAGCATATTGAGAAGCTGAATTTTAAAAAAAGCAAAAGAAAGGGAGGCGAGGAAATTGTGACAATGACAGTGAGAGCTTTTGCATGCAAATTTCGTTTTCCCTGGGGAAATCTGTATACTCCACTAGGAATCCCCAAGCCCAGAGTACCTATTACTCTTTCCAGCTCCTCTTTAAAAGCAAAGAGCTTCTTCAGGATTTGCACAGGAAAACAGAATGGACGCTAGGGCTGGTCTGTATATGCTGTTTGGAGTGGAATTTAAAACACGTGAAAGGGTCATTGTGCAGAAGAAACTGACAGTTATCACTCCGGCTGGCACAGCCAATAAATGGCAAGGCATGTGCTTCCACGGGACTCCAGAGCTTACACAAATCCTTCCTCATTAAAGACCATAAAATCAAGAAATCTCCTCAGGCTCTTAACCCTTCTACATGGACAATCAAAAATGCCCACAAGTGCAGTTAAATGCAATGACTGAAGGGCATTTTCCTTTACATCAAAGAAACAAAGAATGAAGGAAGGCGATATCAAGAATAAAAGCTAACTTTTTCATTTGAATGACTAGGGAGGACTGAAGAATTGATGTCTTTGAGTTGTGGTGCTGGAGAAGAGTACTGAGGGTACAATGGAGTGCTAAGAAAACAAGATTCACCCTGAAGAGGGTTAAATCAGGCTGCTCCTTGGAGGCAAGGATCCTGAGGCTCCGTCTGACATACTTTGGACATGTTGTGAGGAGAGACCGGTCCTTGGAGAAGGACATCATGCTTGGGAGGGTGGAGAGACAGCGCAGGAGGAGAAGACCCTCTATGAGGTGGACTGACTCAGCAACTGGGGTAATCGGGATGGGTGTGTCGGAGACGGTGCAATTGGCATAGGACAGAGTAGAGTTTAGGGCTGTTGTACATAGGGTCGCTATGAGACGCAAGCGACTCAACGGCACATAACAACAACAACAAAGGAGAGGCTACACTGGCGGCCTGCTGAAGGTAAGCAGTTCAGATTCACCAGCTTCTGTGAGATACAACAATGGACAATCTCCTATGCCACTTACAGTCTGAAAACCTGGAAGGTCAGCTATGGGTCTGTTCCAACTGGACAACAAAGTGATTTTTGTTTTAAGTATAAAGAAATGTGCTGATAATCAACTATACAAGAAAAGTGTTATAATACTTTGCATTACTAGAGTTTAAAAAACATTTATTACACAGTGCTAAAGAGCAATAATGTCAGTCTGATGACAAAGGTGCGCCTGATTCAGGCCATAGTCTTAATTACTTGCTATACATCTGAGAGTTGGTGACTAGGCTTCATAGAAGGAGAACTGAGGCCTCTGAGTTGTGAAGCTGGAGAAGACTATTGAACATACCATGGACTGCCAAGAGAACAAACAGGTTTAACCTAGAGAGAGCAAAACCAAGCCGCTCCTTGGAGGCAAGGATTCTGAAGCTCCATCTCACATACTTTGGGCATGTGGCCAGGAGGGACCAGTCCCTGAAAAAGGATCATGCTTGGAAGGGTGGAGGGACAAGGCAGGAGAAGAAAACCCTGGATGAAATGGATTGATATAGTACCTAGGTAACAGGAGTAGGTGTGTTAGAGATAGTGAGACTAACTCAAAATAGAGCTATTGTACAGAGGGTCGCTATGAGTTGTGGGCAACTCAATGGTACATAAAAACAACTTCAAATGGAGAACAGAAAAAAAAATGCTTTGAGAAGGCAGTGCAGCAAGCTAGATCACAGTAATTATTTCCACGTGGAAGAAAACCCCCACATTTCCACAAGAGTTGCCTAAAGCCGATCTTTTTCTCAAAAGAGTCTATTTTTACAACACAATAAATAAAATACCCTATTCTTAAATGAACTACCCACCAACGGGAAAAAAATTAGTCTTTCCATTAAAAGAAGTCTATTTTTGTTAATCTTTTGCAAAGGAAACAAGTTAGCATGGCTTTGAGAACTATAAACCCACATACACTTCAACAGCAGTTGTCGAAAATTAAAGGACTGTCAGAATGGGTGGGTGTCGAGTGGAAACTAGTGAGCATGAACATTTCATACCACACAACCTCCAAGATTTCCACTAAGGACTGAAGTGATATGTGTAGCCTGGAGTAGGCAATTTTAAAAAAAATAGCAATAACCACATTTTTAAAATATTTAATAAAATGGAAAGAATTTCACTTTACTCAAGTTTATATGTGATACACATGTATTAGGTGGTAAAAGGGTACAAAATTACAAGATTCCAATCTGATAAGGCAAATATAATAAAAATGAAGTCCCTCTTGCTGTGTGCATGGCACCCCTCTGTAATGCTGGCAGGTGCACTGCTCAGGTAGCCATGTCTAAAACACTGGGGCCTCATTCATGTACCTACCCCAAAGGAGAGCTCACAGAGCCCATGAGCACGGTCCAGTGCTGAGGAAGGCTTCTGACAAAGTTATAAATTTAATACTATTCATCCAGCACATTCCAAATATATGTGACCATGGGAAGCAGTTTTCGTTTTCTACAGTACCTACTACCATGGTAACTAGTTCCCCTTGGAGACAGTTTTTAAAACTTAAATGGAATAATTGATTGATGCTAATCGACAGAGGTAGATCTAGAGATGGACAGAAGATCAGAGAGGACAATAACTTTTCCATCAAGGAAAAGGAACAACACTGTATGTCCACTATCCAAACTCTCTACTCTTTTGACCCCTTTGCTGATGCAAATAAGAGTGATGGCCTCCTTCAAGGGGCTAAACGTCAGGAAGACCCTTAGTACTGATCACTGATGACTATTAAAAGAAACTGGTGAAGGCCTTTAAAAAGAAATTTGCCCTTGTGAGTCTGAGTTGATTCATTCAGCATAATTCTCTCTAATCTCTTATGTTATATAGTATTTTTCAAACTCGTTGCTCCTGAGTGCTGCATAGTATTCCACCATGTGAATGTATCATAATTTCTCAATATGGTCATTCGTTAATGGACACATGAGTTATTTCTGTGTTCTTGTTATTGTGAGTAACGATGCTATGAACATCAGTGTACAAACCTCTGTTTATATCTCATTTCTAATTTCCTTGGGGTATGTTCCTAACAGTAAAATACCTCAGTCATACGGAATTCTATATTCAGCTTTTTGAAGATATGCCAAACTGCCTTCCATTTGTGGCTCTACCATTTTACAATGCCAACAACAATGGAAAAAGATTCTAATTTCTCCACATCCTCACCAACATTTATTGTTTGCTGCCACTGCCACTGGGGTGAGATGGTATCACACATTGTGGTTTTGACTTGCATCTCTCTGTCAGTGACTTTGAGCATTTCTTCATGTGTCTGTTGACAATTGTATCTTTCTCTGTAAAAAGTCTTATCAAATCTTTTGCCTATTTTGTAATTGGGTTATCAGTTTTCTCCTTTGTAACTAATTTAATTAAGTGATGATAATTAATGTTATAAAACGAATTGCCTATGAATGTATGAAAACTCATATGACTTGTAAGCCTTCACTCGGATGAAGAACAGATAATTTAATAAAAAAAAAGGAAGAAATATGCCTCCAATGGCACTGTAATTCAACTGAAAATGAAACGGGGGAAAACCCTCCCTTGTGAAGTGGGAACTAACTCACAGCTGCCCCTCCAGCTAGTTTCAGGGAGGCTGGAAATGGCAAGGGAGGAGACTGCCCATCTTTCTCCCATGGAACGGCTGGTGGAGTCAAACCACCAGCGAGGCACCCCTTCTGGGTCAGCGGCACAGCTTCCTACCCTTATGCCAGCAGAGCTCCTGACTGTAGCTGGACGTGCAGAGTATCGAGGAGAGTCAGTGACGCGCAGAAGCAGTAACTTTGTAGGTTATGACCTAACTCGGGAGGGACTGGTAGCATTCTGCTGAGTGAACTGACTCAGTCCCACAAGGAGAAATATTGTCTAAGACCGTTACTGTAGAAGGACTATAAGGATCCAGGAGGGGTCGGAGAGGCTGGAAGCAGAGGGATGTGGATGTACAGGGAGAACAGGGGATTAATCACTGAAAGAATTCTTTCTAATTTGTATTAAAATTTTGTAAATAAACCAATGAAAAGGGGAAAACATCAACTTGGCGAGGGGAAAGGAAGGGAGAGCGGGTAAAATGTGCAACAATCAATGAATGAAAGTCTAACTTTTCTGTAAACTTTTGTTAAAATGACAATTAAAATAAAAAAATTTTATTTAAAAAAAAAAGATAGTGACAGAGCAACCAGTGCAAGAAAATGTACCAATTACTTGGAAGGAACTGAGCTGGCTAGAGAAGGTTCAAAGATTTGAAGTTAAGGTTCATGGATTTTAACTTAAGTTTAAGTGAGGATTTCCTTGCAATGACTGGAAAATTTCTCTTCTGTCTCTTGTCAGAAGTGCAGAAACCACATGGCTTTTGAGCTATCACCACTCAAAATTCACTTTTGCCTTGGATGAGTGTAACTCTATCAAGCAATAAACTGAAAACAGAGGGGGGGAAATTTGAAGATCAATGAAGGCAAGCCACAGCTTGTAGGATTTTAAAATTATATATTATACTAAATTTTGCACAATAAATTATTTTCATTATTCAAGAGAGGAAATGTATTCTTTTAGGACAATGAAAATGCTAAATGAATTTTCTTTATTTAAGCCTAAGGCAACTGGTGCAAAATACTTGGTACTTAAATAGCAGTGCACTCTTGAGAAAAGTAAAAGGTTCAGCACTATCTGCCATGTGCAGAACATTTATAAAGAAATGCAGTCAGCTTAAATACTATTCTCCGACTTCGGGTGTCCCAGGAAAAGAAATGAAACAAAAGAACCCAGCACTGGCAAGAGATGAGAGAGGACCCACAGTCTCTCCAATTTCCTGTTTATTCCCTCAGATGCCAACCATGGTACAGCAGGCTCTGAGAGAAGTCTAAAACATGTAGAGATAATATAAACACTGTTGAGTATCCCTGTTTTCTTCCACAGAAGATAGCAGAAATAGAGAAGGAACACTGACTTGAGAGGTATGCCTATGTATCTGTGACAATGATGGGTGCATTAACCCACGGCATGAAATAGTGAGTGCAGGTGAGTAAAATACCCATTTATCTAAGTTCAGCTTTATGAGGAAGCGCCAAACTGCCTTCCAGAGTGGTTGTACCATTGTACAATCCCACCAACAACATAAAAGAGTTCCTAAAAATGAACAAACAAACAAAAAATTTATCAGGAACACAGAATGGGCTAACCTTCTCTACTGAAACTTCGCCATATAAAACCTGGAAGAAAAGAGCTCTGTGAGGAAATTCCTCTGTGCCCATCACTCCCACTGTTGCTACTGGCTGCTAATGAGTGAGATGCATTCAGAGCCTAGAATATGTTCACTTGAGTCCACCCCACTGCTTGGGGTTTTCATTTCCACTGGATCTACCTTTTCACAAGATCAAGTGATTCTGACATATACTCATACATTTCAACAAGATTCCCAGGTGATTCTTATGTATACAATTCTTGTGTATTTTCATGTGTACATGTTGTTGTGAGGTGCTGTGGCGTCAACCACGATTCTTTGTTGTTGTTATGTGCCATCGAGTTGCCTTTGGCCCATACAGACCCTATGTACTGCAGCTCTGAAGCCTGCCCTGTCCTGAGCCAGTCTCACTGCCAATGACCATTACCCCGTCACTGTATTAATCCACCTCATCCAGGGTCTTCCTCGTCTGAGCTGTCCCTCCACCTTTCCAAGCATGACATCCTTCTCCAAGAACCAATCTCTCCTGGCTACATGCCCAAAGTATGTGAGAGGAAGCTTCAAAATCCTAGCCTTCAAGGGAAAACTTGGTTTCACCTATTCCAAGATTTGTTTTCTTGGAGGTCCACGGTATGTTCAAGACTCTTCTTCAGCACCACAACTCAAAGTCATAGATTCTTTTTCTATCATCCTTAGTCATTGCCCAGCTCTCTGATAAATAGTAAGTAACTGAGAACACCATGGCCTGGATGAAGAGTACCTTAGTATCGAGACTGATATGGTTGCTTGTCAGCACTCTGGAGAGGTCTCTGATAGCAGATTTTCCCAATGCAATTAGTCTTCTGATTTCCTGACTGCTGGAGTTGATTGTGGAGCCAAGCAAGCTTTAATTGTTAACAACCTCAATCTCTTCTCCAACTACCATGGTGCTATCAATTGGCCCAGTGGTGAAAATCTTTGTCTTCTTGATATTGAGCTTCAAGATATTGAGCTTCAGTCCATTATTTAAGACTACAGTTCTTGACCTTCTGCAGCAAGCACTTCAGGTACTCCTCAGTTTCAGCAAGCAAGGTTATGTCATTTGCATAACGTAGGTTGTTGATAAGTTTTCCTCCAATTCTGATGCCACATTCCTTATAAAGTCTTGCTTCCCAAATGATCTGTTCTACATATAGACTGAAAAGGTATGGAGACAGGATGCATCCCTGACACAATCCTTTCCCAATTTTGAACCATGCAGTGTTTCCCTTCATGAATTTGGCCTCCACAACTCATAGCACCTGTATAAACAAAAGATCTAAACCTGGCCCTGTCCTGTACCACCGTCACAATCTCTGTTAAGCCCACTGTCCCTGTCACTGTCAATCCATCTTACTCAGAGGCTTCCACTGGCCTGCTACCTTTCTCAGTACGATGTCCTTTTCCAAGGGCTAGCCCCTCCTGACAACTTGCCCAACGTATGTCAAAGTTTCACCATCCTTGCCTCTCTGGATACACTTTCTCCAAGACAGATTTGTTTTTTCTTTTTAGAGAAAATTTAAAAAAAAAAGAGGAGGTACACATAAATGTACTCAAATTTCCCTACCACTGAGTAGAATCTAACTCAAAAGGATCTTCTACCAGGTTTGCAAGATTGTAAATCTTAACAGGATGAGACTGTCTATTTTCTCCTGTGGGGCCACTAGCCAACTTGAGACCTTTTGTCAAGCAGCACAATATGGGCTGTGCCACCAGAGCGCCTATCCATGCTGTGGCTGATGGATGCTGTTGAGTCTATGACTCATGTTGTTGGAATGTCACTCATGTTGGTGCCCTTGAGTTAACTTCAACTCATAGAGACCCTATGAACAATGCATCTGAAATGTTCCCTGTCCTGTGCCAACCTCACCATCGCTGACCCACTGGAGTCCATTGCTACCAGTCACTGTGTTCATCTATCTCATTGAGGGTCTTCCTCTTTTATACTGACCCTCCACCTTTCCAAGCACGCTTCCCTTCTCCAAGAACTGGTCCCTTCTAACAACATGACCAAACTACAGAAGAAGTCTCACCATCCTTTTCAAGGAGCACTCTGGTTTCACTTTCTCCAAGATAAACCTGTTTGTTCTGTTGGCAATCCATGGGATCTTCGTCACTCTTCTCCAAAACCAAAATTCAGAGGCCTCAAAAAGCAACCTTATAAACAGCAATTTCTCATCTCTTGCACTATCCCCAAGATCTCCATAGAGCCCACTGCTGCAGTCACTGTGTCAATCGGTCTCACAGAAGATCTTCCTATGTTAGCAGACCCTCCACTCTTTTTTCAAGTACTTACTCCTCCTGACAAAAGGCCCACAGTATGTGAGCAGTCCATGGCAGAGTCAATAATCTTTGCCAACGCCACAATTCAAAGGCATCGATTCCTCTCCAGTCTTGAGAGTCATCTGGGGCTCCAAAAGAATCACCTAGGAATCTTGTTTAACTTCACTGATTCCAATCTGGAGTGGAAATGCAGATTCTCAGCAAAAGGTCAAACCAGAACGAAGCCAAGTCCTGGTTCCATTATCAACACCTAACTTGGTTAAGTCGCCAATCTACGGTCACACTGCTAGTCAAGGCAACGTAGGTCCAGATGACACCTTCCAGAAGACAAAGGTTTTGGAGCCTTAACTGCAAACTCTGAGTTAATTAAGACAATGACTCCATCACAGCCCTGGGAAGAGCAAAGAGGTAATATTTATGTGCAAATGAACAGACTCCATCTGTGCCTGGCACACACATCTTTCCCTTCACTGTACTAGCCTTGCACTTCAACTTGTTCTGCCTGTTTTCCAAATAACTCTTGGCTGATTCCAGGGGTTGGGAGAAGCTTCTGTTATTTTATCTGAGCCCAGCTTTCATAATTCGATAAGCACTAGAATGTGTTTTGTGTGTGTGTGTGTGTGCGTGCGCATGCGGCGGGGGAAGGAGGATTCAAAGGGTTTATTAATTAAGCCAAGAAGCAATCATTTTCTTTGTCAAACATGTGTCTTAAAATTCCCTGTGAATTCTCTACCAAGAAAATAGTGACACTGTCCTTTCTAACTAGAGATTACACTAAAATAGTGCTTAAAATTTTAATATAATACCATTTTCTACAGACAGGACCAGAACTGTGATAGTTTTTTTTATCAAGCAGCTGCATTAAGAACAAGTTCTGACACAACTCTCATTTTGGGACCATAATTTTACAAGCGTTTCTAGTGTTTAGGCCCCAGAGACATAAATTCACATCTCTGCCTTCAAGAGGATCACAGTATATTTGTTTTAACTATGAAGCAAAGCATTTATCTGTGAAGAGTGTATGCTATTTCAGCAGGAAGAAAATAATTCATCTAAGAATATATAAATTC
>NW_006399888.1:7328573-7349004 GCF_000299155.1 Elephantulus edwardii | reverse complement strand
TATATATATATAGTTACTCATAGTGGGCAGTGTTTGGTGGAGCTCTCTGATTATAACAAGCTTGAAAGCAGGAGTGGCATCCACTTCCGAAATAGCTTGTCTCCGGAAACTCTATTAGAGAAATAATGAAAGTTATACAAGTGTTCAGGTCTTTCCTTCAGAGGGTCGCTATGAGTCATCTACGACTCGATGGCACTTAACAACAACCACATACATATATAATCTTTCATTTGTGAGACTCAACAAATTTACCTAGTTCTCTGTATCTCTCCCCAGATTAACTACTTCAATAAGTGCTTGTTCTGCCTCCTCTGGGTTAATTCATTCCTCTTCTCCTGTTACTGATATTTCCCTCTCAGTCTTCTCTCCAATTCCCTATAATCTGTCTCACTCTAGCTAATGTTCACTGCCAATGTGGAATCCAAGTTTAGAAATCTGCATCTGCATCAACTGGTTTTATAATGAAATTGAACTATCTGACAGGACTTGGGGGGAGTGGGAACTGTCTTCCAGTAATTTGAGTTTATTTTTCTTTCTTTGCTTTTGGCGGCTATATCCAATTTTAATAGCAGGGTATATGTTTGATGCTCCTGACAAAGAAATAAAAAGATCTCTTCCATTTGAATTGCTAAAATAACAATAATTAGTATTAACCACATTTTCTCCACACCATGCAATTCTCGCATCTGTAAGGAAGTCAAGCCCACGTGCTGGTCAGCCTCTCCTCCCAGAATACAGCTTGATCAGGTCTCAACTCTCACCACCCCTGAAGGCCCCTCACTACTGCTCTCTCCTCAAAAAACTCATCTGTTGGTCTCCAAAACACTGCCTGCTTTTCTCTCCTAAGCTCATTAGCTCTTTAAAAAAATTATTATTATTAATTTTAATGAAAATGTAGAGACTTTGGATTTCCATTCACTAATCGTTGCACTTTTCTCCCTGACAACTCCTCCCTTCCAGTTCGTTCTTCTCTTTGAAAAGTAAAAGAAAAATTCTTTCATTGTTATACAATCCCTCCCTCCAAGTCCACTCTGCTGTGCAGCCTTTGTTCTGGACTCCTGTCATGACAATAATATACCTAATCACAGATCCCTTTTAAACCATTCTCTCCCTCATCTGTTTCAATGCAGTATACATAATTTATCCCATCTTTCTCAGTCTCCCTCCAACCCCTATGCAGTCTCGTTTTACAAGAGTGGCACTTTTTTATCCCTGATCTCCATCTAATATGGAGTCCTTCTGACCACCCAGCCCTTTGAGCGTACTCAGTCTCAGTCCTCAGGATGTCCTCTCTTCTTTGTGTATGTTCATTTTAAAAAAAATAATAAAATTGTGATTTTAACAACAGTGTACAGAACAATTGAATTTCCACTCATTCGCTGATGTACCTCTTATTCTGGACTGCTGTCATACAAATAATGCCTAATCATGTATTCCTTTTAAATGGTTCTTTCCTTGATCACACGCTCACTTTTTAAACGACATCATCCAGACTCCCCGCTGTAAATGTGGAGGTGTTCAACCCAGACCTTTCCTTGAGTTCCAGACCTTTATATCCAACCACCTTCTGCCTTGAATGTATTTTTGGTAATCTCCTATCTGACACATCCAAAGCCAGACTCCTGGGCTTCTTCACTCATGTCTCCTTCAGAGTAGTCTTCCCTGAGTAATGGCAACTCCATTCTTCCCATCCTGCAAACCTAAGACCTTGAAATCACCCTAAATGTCTCTCTTTCTTACACCTCACAACAAATTCAGGAGCAAACCTACTGACATTACCATCAAAAGAAATCAAGAATCTAACCCCTTCGAACTCAAACCATCTCCACTCCTCCCACCACCTTGATCCAAGTCATTATCTTCCAGGTCTTCCCTGCTTCTACAAGAGCCCCCTACCTGATCGATCTACTTCTGGACTTTCCTCTTTATATTCTACTCACCTATTCTCAACTCAGCAGCAATGTGAATCTCCTAAAAGGTAAGTAACGGAATCCCATTCTCGTAAACAAATCCTTAATGACCCTTTGTCTCTCTGAAATAGGCTTCTGACAGTCGGCCTCCCTTCTCTGTGTGCACTGATCCTCCCCCCCCCCCACTCCTCTCCTCCAAGCTCAGCCCACCACAAGGCCTCTCAGGTCTCCTCCTCCATACACAGTTCATTTCTTCCTCAGGCTGTTGGCATATACCAGTTCTCCTCTGCAGCTTGCATCTGATACCCAAAACAATGAGGCCAACCTTAGCTTTGAGACTTGAGTGAAAGATCACAATCTCAGGGGGACCTTCCCATCAATCCTTTCTAAATCCGCAACAGCTTCACTTCATGCTTCCAATTCCCCTGCACTGCTTGATTTTCTTCTGTACTAGGCATAAGTAACTGAACTCTTTGTTGTTTATACCTTCAGAGTATCATGAGCATCTAATCCTCTCCTCTCATTCTCAGATCCACTTATTGGCTATTCATTCCTTTGAAGGGTTGAAAGAACCTCTTACTGATCTCTGGCATGGTTATTTTTGTTATGTAACTACCTACTACCAAACTAACAACCAACATCATAAACCTGAATGAGAGCAAGATTGAGTTAAGAAGGCTTCTCTTAGCTCCTTCTGACATTGGCTGTGAGGCCTCACCAGAAGCGAGAGAGACTGCTCTCTAAAATGACCCACCAGGTCCCTGGCAAGTTGGGTCAAAAACTCAAAGCCCTGTTATGGCTGAGAGCCGTCATGCTCGGTTTTTCTCCAAGTGGGTCTTTCCACGCACTGTGCAGGCCTCCTCACAGCATGGTGGATGGGTTCCAAGAGCGAGCTTCCCAAGAGATAGGAGCAGGACATTGCCAGTTTCTTAAAGTCTGGTCTGGAAGTCAGCCCAGTGTCATTTCAACTGAATGGCGTTAGCCAAGCAGTCACAAAGTCCAGGTTCAAGGGCTACAGAAACTGAAAATAACAGGACAACCCCACAGAGTCACATTCTGAATCTGAACTTCTAGCATCCTGAACAATGAGGAAAATGTAATTGTTTTTCCTTGGGAGAAAAAAAAATAGAGAGAGGACAAAGACCTCATCTCTAAGGGGTGGAGTATCAAATACTTGGGTGTCATATTTTAAGCATACCACATTGTCCTAACAATGTAATATGCTTTCTCCATACCCATTCAATCTGTATGCCAAGCAAATCATTAGAAAAGCTGGACTTTATGAAGAAGAGTTTGGCATCAGGGTGGGAGGACAATTCATCAGCACCAGCATTACGCAGATGACACAAACCTTCTTGCTGAAAGCGAGGAAGATCTTAGCACTTGTTGCAGAGGATCAAGGACTGCAGTCTTCAGTGGAGATTACAGTTTAACATCAAGGAAACAAGCATCCTCACTACTGGACCCCATTGGTAACAGATGAAGAAATGATTGAAATTGTCAATGACTTCATCTTGCTTGGATCCACAGTCAACAAAATCCTTGGTACCAGCACTCAGGAAATCAGAAGATATACAGCACTGGGAAATTCAGCTGTCAGAACAAGGAGCCTGAGATTCAAGCCATAGTCTTTCCAATCACCTGCTATACATCTGAGATCAAGACAATGAATAAGGATGGCAGGTGAAGAGCTCATGCATTTGAGTTGCAGTGTTGGAGAAGAATGCTGAATGACCCCATGGAGCGCCAAAAAGCAAAACACCACTTGGGAAGGGACATCATGCTCAGAAAGGTGAAGGGTCAACGAAGAAAAAGAAGACACTCAATAGGACAGACTGATACAGTGTCTGCGGCCATGGACTCAAATGTGTTGAGGATGAGAAGGATGGAGCAGGATAGGAAACAGTGCACATCTGTTCTTCACAGGGTCGCTATGAGTCATAAGGACTCGATGGCACTTAGCAACAACAATGTTATCTTAAGGAACACAATAAGGTAATGATGTTTGTCCTGTGTCAAGTTGGGCAGTAGTGTAACCAAAAGGCAATATAGGCTGGACTCACTGGCTGCACTAAGGGTGAAAGATGGGTGGTTCTCTCCTGTAAGGCTCTCCAGGCTCAAGAACCTGATGGAAGGCTGATTGTCAACAGTAGGTTATGTTGTCTCCACCACAACTGTTCTTCCCTCCATAATCACCCCATGTGCATACTGCCTCCAGGCTCATCCTCCTGAAGTATCTCTCTGCACATTCTGCATATGCAGTAGCTTCCCATTTTCTACCAGAGAAGGAGCAAATTAATGTTGCATTCAAGGTAATCTGTTCATCAACTCATCCCCATGCCCTTGTTAGTATACCTTGTGCTTCAGCCAAACTTTATCTGGAATGTTTCTCCTTTTGCCTTTGGTCATGGGATTTTTCTCCTCCTGCAATAATAGCCCTCCAGTTTCTTCAAATTCTGTCTTTCTGTAGTCAATCCTTTTTTCAGAATACTCTGCACCCCTTTACAGACCTCTTAATTTCTAAGAATAACATATATGTCAAAGGCATCAGGACTGGAGGAAGACTAATCAACAGCTTGTAGTATACAGATGATACAACCTCGCTTCCAGAAAAGGCAGAAGACTTAGGACACTTCTGATAAATATCAAAGGCCACGTAGCTTTCAGTATGGACTGCACACACCAGCACCAAGAAAACAAAAATCCTCACTACTGGAAGTAAACAACGACACAGTAAATGGAGAAAAGACCGGGATCGTCAAGGATTTCATTTCCTCTGGCTCCACAATCAACATCCATGGATGCAGTAGTCAAGAAATCAAAGAATTTACTACATCAGGCAAGTCTGCTGTTAAAGATCTCTTTAAAGCATTAAAAGGTAAAGACGTCACCTTAAAGATGATAGTTTAACTGGCTTAAGCCAGGGGACTTTTAGTTGCTTCATGATGTTGTTGTTGATTGTCATCAAGTCAAGCATGACTCATAGCAGCCTAATGAACAAAAGGCCTGAAGCTTTTCTATAACCATAGACATTTTTCAAAGTTCAAAGAATTTCCAGAAGTATGTTGCTTAGGAAGCAGAAGCCACTCCTACTTCATAGGCATGTAAAAGTTGGACAACTAATAAGGAAGAACGAAGAAGAATGGAAGCCTCTGAATTGCTTCAAAATTACTGAAGGGTAGGTACACTGGTTATATATGTGCTATATTCTAAATGTACAAAGTGTCCCATTGCTAGAAATGTATTGAAGGTTATCATCAGTGGTAGAATTCTTATCTTCCATAAATGAGATCAATGTTCATCCTCAGCCATTTACCAGACTCTGAAAATCAGTCAGTCAAAACTCAGATATCACAATGCTATGATCCAGAGCCTATCAGAGAGAGGAGCTGCTGTACACTGTACTATTGTGCTGTTGTATGTTTCAACATGAGTCCAGGGGCCAATGAGACGGCAGTTCACAGTAACAACAATGTAAGCAGTTATAAGTATGGTATTTCTTTATTGTGGCATTTATTCTTGAGCTTTTTGCGATAGGAAAAAATGGACTCAACCCAAATATCCTTCAGAAAGATAATGACTAAGTGGTCACCATAGAGTCAGGCCTTAAATAATATACAGTTGTTGTTACTGTCGTTGTTGATGTTGTTATGTGCCATCAAATCAGAACCAACTCATATCTGACCTTCAAACAGGATTCCAGAGGCAATAAATCACATGGGAAAAGACTGCTCATCTGTTTCTTGTAGAGCAGCTGATGGATTTGAACTACCTGCCTTTGAGTGGGGAGCACAGCACCTTACTCACTAGGCTACCTGAGCTCCCTAATATACTGTCAATTCAAATGCTAAAACAAATGTATATTACAATTTGATATTCTGGAGAAATCCACTCACATGCACCATGAATTTATTTGTGTCTCTTAGTCACACCTGCTGCCTCTGACCCAACACACACCACATGCAAGTGTGTCTCGTTTGTTTGGTCCATGACCTCAGTGGCTTGGCAGTTACATAATAATGTCATGTGGCAGGGATGTGAGAACATTCACAATCTGATAAGATAACTGGTTGTAAAAGGATTAAGGGAGGGATGCAACCGTTAATCCCATCCCAGCCTTGATCTGTTATAAGGGGAATTTCCCCAGGGTGCGGCCTGCAACAATTTTTCTTTCACAGGTGAGAAAGAGATAGAAAATTGAGGTCCTTCTACTAGCAAGAGAGAAGAGCTAGGTTTGGAGTTTGTCCTTTGGGGGCAGCTCCCAATAGTGGGATGTCCTATATACAGAGAAGATTGATGCCAATACACGAAGGTCTCCAAGGAACGCCAGGTCTACAGGTGCTGAAGAGGGTCAAGAGACAAGGACCTTCCTCCAAAATGGTGAGCCAACAGAGAGAGAGCCTTCCCCTTGAGCCGGCGCTCTGAACTCTGACACCTAGCCTCCTACACTGGAAGAGAATGATTGTATGTTTGTTAAAAAGATCCACTTGTAGTTCTAACTGGTAAAGCTATCTTCTTCTGTTATAGCACCACTGAATCAACCCAAAGCTGACCCTCTGGCGGGGTGCGGGCGGGGGTTCAGAGGCAGTTAATCACAAGGGAAGAGACTGTTCAACCTTTTCCTGCAGAGCAGCTGGTGGCCTCAAACCGCGTGTCTTCAGGACTGCAGCACAGCTTCCTGCCACTAGGCCACCAGATACCTAAAAAGCACTAGATAACTAGGCGTTCTGGTGGCCTACAGGTAAGGATCAGTGCTGTCAACCCCAAGACATGGAGTTCGAATCCACCAGCTGCTCCACAGGAGAAGGATGGGAATTCGCCTTCCATGAAATTTACATGGAATGAAATTATGGAAATCCAATAGGGAGTAAATCAAACTGCAATTAGGTTTTGAGATACGTCACTAGTTTGTTATGCTTAAATCTCTGTGTCTGATATATTTATTTACCAATTCATCATAAATATAAAAGGTCATAATCATAATCCTAATTACTAACACCAAGATATGGCCCTCATCCTGACTTATAAGGACCCTGTAGGACAGTGTGGAATTGTCTCAGAGAGTTTCCAGATTCTACATCTTTCTGGCAACAGGCTGTCAAATCTTTGTCTCACAGAGCGGCCAGGAGATTCAAACAATTACCTTTCCTTTAATAGTTGAGCATTTAACTACTGCAGCACTAGAGCTCTTACAGATACATATAAATACTGGTATTTTAAATGTTTCCATTTAGGTTTATCAGGTGATTAACTCTCTTAGAAAGAAACTAAAGAGAATCTTTGACTATTATTAAAATGTTGTGGTTGTTGTTGATTGCCTTCGGGTCAAGCAAGACTCATAGCTACCCTAATAACAAAAAGCCTGAAGGCTTCCTATAATTATCGACATTTATTAAATTTCATAGAGGTTTTCAGACCTTTGACTTGTACTACAGACACACTTACTCTGGAACAAAACGGTAAATGGGGTAAAAAACGAGAGATCCTCTAAAGTGAAGCTACTGGAGAGCAACAGTTCTCAAAGTGCTGTGTCCTCCATCATCTCAGGGAGTTCAGGAAGACAAACACACTTTGTTATGATAATTAACTCATTCCTGCTGAGTCAGAGCAGACTCCTAGCTGACTGTCTGGGGTCTTCTAAGGCTATCCCCCATACTGGAGGAGATTTTCCATGTCTCTCCCACACAGAGAGATTTCTTTTCTCCATATGTACTCAATCTGTACGCTGAGAAAATCTGAAAAGCTGGACACTATGAAAAAGAAGGTAGCTGTGGAATTGGAGGAAGAATCATTAACAATCAACAAAATAATTATGCAGGTGACACAGTCTTGCTTGCTAACAGTAAGGAGTACTTGAAACGCTTACTGCAGAAAAGCAAAGGCTATATGTATAGCCTTCGATACAGATTGCATCTAAACATCAAGATGACAAAAATGCTCACCACTGAACCAATAAGCAATATTTATGAGAGATGGAGAAAAGACTGAAGTTGTCAGTAATTTCGTCGTCTTTAGATCCACAATCAACACCTTTGGTACCAACATCTCAGGAGACTTACTGCATTGCAAAGTCTCCTTTCAGGGACCTCTCCAAATTACTAAGGTAAAATGACAGTTTGAAAACCAAGGTGTACCTGATTCAGGCCATGGTCCTTTAAATGACTTGCTATGCATCTGAGAGATGGACAGCGAATAAGGATGACAGAAGAAGAATGAATGCCTTTGAGTTGTGGTGCTGGAGAACAGTACTGAATACCGCAGGGGCTGTCAAAAGAACCAATATAACTTGGAATAGTGCAGCCATAGCGCTCCTTGGGGGCAAGGATGGCGAAGCTTCATCTCATACCTTGGACATGTTGCTAGGAGACACTGTACCTTGGAAAGGGACATCATGCTTGGAAAGGTGGAGGGTCCACAAAAAAGAGAAAGGCCCTCAACAAGATGGACTGGCACAGTGACTGTAGCAATGGGCTCAAGCGTGTCAGAAATGATGAGGATGGCACAGGATAGGACAGGGTTCAGATGTGCTGTTCAAAAGGCCACTGTGAATCAGACCCAGCCTGATGGCACCTAACAACAACAACTTCCATGGAGCTGCGGGTGGGGGCTCCTCCACTGGAAAGACGCTACTTTAGGTTAATAGCACAACCCCCTTTGGGCTACACACCAGAGCTCCTGTTCACAACGAGACTACGGTGAAAACGTGCAGACTCCACAGCAATGAGTCACGTGGTTTCCGTAAGAGGTTTCCTGGAGTCTGATACTCAACATACGGAATTCAAAAGCAAAACAGAGCACCTAGCTACTGTCTAGGAAACCAGAAAGAGATTTGTGAAAATAGAAGAGTGCCACTCCTCCTATTGAATTTGTTTTGTTGTGGAAAATAGAATACTTTTATATTAAACATGTTATTTATGTTAACATGTATACTATTTATTCTTGATATTTTTAAATTAATAATTAAGTAGGGTTTTAACCTTCTTGCTTTACACTCTAATATGGACAATACTGGTGATATATAGTGCATAAAAAAAGTAAAACTTAAGACCTTGAATATTTTTTTATTTTATTTTATTTTATACCGTTTTACATACAAAGTTTATGAAGTTCATTACACTATTTTTCAATTTGTAAAAAACTTTTTTAAAACGGTTTTCATATAATAATTCATTTATATAATGTTTCATTCATATACACTGCACTTAATACAGTCTTTCACTTTTATTGTGTTTCATACAAGCATTACTATACACTATATTTCATATGACCAACTACCACTGATTCATGCCCAGTATGATATTACACCATCCTTTCATATTTTCATTGAATGTTTCCTATTCCTTTATCCCTCCCCCCAACTTGCCTACTAAAGGACCTTAAATATTTTTTAAGAGTAAAAAGACAGAGCAAAAGTTTGAGACATAGTGCAGACCAGTGTGCTAAGAAGTCCAAAAAACGAGCAGAAGTTATGAGGAAACAGGGTTCTACAAGAGTAAGTCCTACCCATGAATGTCATGGTCACTGTCATCATTTGAATGAAAAGGATACTCATGTGGCCCCTTTAGGAGGACTTTTTACTTGGTTCATAGTTATCTTGCTCAGCAAATACACCTTTAAACTGTAGACAATGTGGCAGGTCACAGAGAGTTAATAGCAAAAATAAAAAACCTGGAAAAAACCCAACCAAACTATTTTTGCTCAAACTCAAGAGTTTATAAAGAAGTGCTCTGATATTATTAAAGGGAAAAATGGAGACATCCTAATCCAATAAAAATAAACTGGCAGCATAACTAGTTACTTGTGTTTATTAAGTATTTTGCCCTTGAAAGACTCAAAACATCGAGTACATATCAGCTCTACAGAGTCCGTTATTGAGTTCAGTGGTGCACAGTTTTTACTGCTACATTTATAAAGAGGAAAGCTGTTTAGTTAATATGTTGTTCTTCTTGTTGATTTCCGTCAAGTCAAGCACGACTCAGGGAAACCCTATGAACAAAAGGCCTGAAGCCTTTTTATAACACTTAACAAAAGTTCATAGAGTTTCCAGAGGCATATAGTAAACTATAAGTCAGACTTATTAAATCAGTACAGTGTCATTTCTGCCAAGCAATCATTTACACGCCTTGCCAACAACAAAGCAAGTAATTTGAGACTTCTGAATGAGCATCAAATACTTATTCCCTCTTCTTTAATCTAAAATACCTCGTATAATCCTTTAATTTTTTTTTTATTTTTTCCTTTCTCTCTTTGTATCTTCGTTGTTTGCCACTGCAACCTACATGAAATCCTTAAGCTTGGAAAATGTTTTCTACTACGACTGAAAGTTTTCTGAACATTTACAAAGAAAAAAAATTAAACACTCCATTTTGATACGCATTACAAACTTCACAGAGATCCAAAAGGGTAAACCTCGTTCAAAACTGCAAGTTGTTTTTCTAATACAGCACTGAACTCTACAATTTCTTGGTCTAGCTATAAGCCGTATGGAGTAGTAGCCTTGGTGGCAGAGAGTAGGACGTATTATGTTGGTGACTGAAAACTCAGCACTTCAAAATCCACCAGCCACTCTGAGTGCGAAAGACAGGCAGTCTCCTCCTGTAAAGATCTACAGCCTCAGAAAAATGCACTGGAGGGTCACGGTGACTCCGAAAGCATTCAAACACAGAGGATGGTCAGTAATGTGAGGTAACACTGGGAAATACATACCACGTGTACTTGCATCATCTCATCACAACTGCACAGATCATGCTACCATGAAATGTGGGAGGAAGGTTCCAAATAGTTGGCAGCTATAAATATAAATGTTGTCATAGTTCAGGACTGAGAAGAAACAAGATTTATATGGATGAATAAGGATGCTGAAGGTAACATTAGCACCAGCAACAGACAGATCTGCAATATATAAATGTCCAATATACCCAAAGTTTGTATCTTGTTCTCACACACATATTTTATAGTTCATCTCACAAAGCACAAAGCTGTTACTAGGATGAGACCACAAATACAATCATCATAGTTTTTCTCTTTAGTGACCTGATAAGTGAAGACCTTTTCTCCACACATTTTGGGACTGTGGTCCCCTCAGAACTATCTCCCCACCATCTCCTGAGATCTCACATTCATCCATATCCCGTCAGGGTGGGGGAGGGAGGTTAGAAAGCTTATTCCAGATTTGACACACTTCATGTCTGTTTACATTCTGTTGGCGAGAATAAGGAAAATGATCACCCACATAAAAGTGGGGCTACTCTACAATTTCTGGCTGGGCAGCTGCATCCCAATGATGCCTTCATGAAAATCTCAAGTCCTATGAGCTTTGCCACAGAAGAAAGCATGGGCTACAATAGGCAGCTGGCCCCTCTCCTTACCGGGGTGACAGACCTTTCCATGGAGGGAAGAAACAGTCATAAGAGATTTCACCTCAAGGGCGAGCCGCCTACAGACATCAAAATCCCATCTGCGGTGGAGGAACCCCTCACAGGGTGACGTGTGCGGCATTCCACGGAGGATGACACGCACAGTACAGATGACAGAGACCATCGCAGCAGCTGCTGCCTGCACCAAAGTGAGCAAACGGCAAGCAGAAAGCACAGCCAATGTGCCAAAGGACTCAAAGCACAGCCTGAAACTATATGTCACAGTCGATTTGTTCTGAAAAAACAAACAGAGGAGGCAGTGCAACCGAGCTGGTAGGAATCAAATCAAGCTAGCTGGTGGGAACAATACAGAAATGATTCACACATGATGGTTCTGACTGGATTCTTCATAAGAGAAACAGAATTATAAACCCCATTCTCTAGCAAAAGGTTTGTTCCATTACTAAATCAAAGTAGGGCGTTTGTGTTTCTGTTATCTGTGTTCTTCCATTAAAGAAAATTTCTTTCCATAAAAGGCTATCAGGTTATCTTCTCCCCCCCCCCCCCCCCAAAGCTGTCATCTTTATTGAGGATAACTGCCACATCTTTCTCAGGAGAAAGACTTGGTGGGTTAAAAGTCCTTAGTGTTTCAACCACCGTGTCATCATGGCTCCTAGTTTTTGCAGAAAACCAAAAGGATTCCTGCTAACACAAGATTTAAAGGCTCAGCTGAAGCCTTAACTAATATCAAAGGATTACACAGAGTATGGATGATGGGAAGTATTCTCTGTGTGGTCTTTGATGCACTAGGACAAATTACTTCTTCCTTGCAAGTCTGTACCAATGTCATTGTCAACATAGGTTATCTTATTTGTATTACAACTAACTTAAGGACCCCTTGATGTCTTCCCTCTCTCTTTCCTTCCCTCTTTTTCCCTCCCTCTCTCCCTCTAACCCTCCTTCTCTCTCTCTCTCTCTCTCTCTCTCTCTCTCTCTCTCTCTGTTTTCCCTTCTCCTTCTAGTTTTCTCTCATTGTTCTGCTCCCATCACATGAGGAGGGAAAAGCCAGTTGGAAAAAAAGTCAAAATTCAAAGTGACTGCCCTGGAGTCACCCTCAACTCCAGCTGACTCTCCCGTAGGTTTTCAGAGGCTATAGATGGCACAGGAGTTTGCCCACCTTTCTTACTGATGGATTCAAACCACCTGCCTTTGAGTTGGCATGGCAAGTCCTCCCCCACCAGGTCACCAGAGCTCAGCTGCAACAAGGGAAGCAAATCTGGGCTCCTTACATGCTCACATGGAAACAAGGCTGTTTTCCTTGGCATTTCTCTTTTGTTCTCACAGACTTACTATCCGTCCAAGGGGCGAGGCACTGTCCCCAGGACCGGCTCTGAACACAGCCACTGATGCTGCTGTCCCTCCCCACCAAGGTCAGAATCCTAAGGCCTGACTTTCTCCGAGTCACTCACTCAGGACCCAGTCTCCAAATGCGTAGATCGTAATCCCCGTGTTCTGACTAACTGGCTGAAGTCAGGAAAAAGTACAAAACCAGACATTTTTCACTTTGTTTTGGAAGTTAAGAGGAACAAGGAACTCTTGCGTCCCCTCTCCCCCAGTGAAGCTGTTACTGCTGTGAGGTGCGGTCCAGTCAGCTCTGACCTCACCTAGAGGCCTTCCCCACCATACAACCAAACTCTGCCCAGTCCGGCGCCATCTTTAGTTCTCTGCTGTGTATAAACCCATTGCTGCACCCACCAAGTCAACCCATGTCTCTGGGGCTCTTCCTTTTTATGTTGTTTTGATGCATTATGTTATGTGTTGGGCTGCAAACCAAGAGACTGGTGATTCCAATCTACCAGCCACCCCATGGGCAAGGATGGGTGGGCAGTCTCCTCCCCCGAAAAACATCTCAGAGACCACACAGAGTCTCTTCATGCGTCAGAATCTACTTGAAGACAGTGTGCATTAAACAATAAGGGATATTCCTACATTCGGGGGATGGGGGGTGGGAAATCAAATTCCAGGGAACTCCAAAGTGGCCAATGTTTACTGCACAAATGACAAAATGTTAACAGTTCACACTGGCACACAGAACCCTCCCACTCAGCACACACGAGGCCAGGGCTGCCTCAAGTGGAAAGGAACAAAGATTATGGGGCAAGTAATTGTCTTTCCCATCTGCCCACTAGGGAATCACGTCCATCAAAGCTCCAAAGAGGTTGGCAAGACTTCTTCCTCTTCTCTACTCAGCCCCCAGGACTCCAGGGGCACACTGTCCTTACGTGGGCTGGCATAGTCCGGCTCCATCCAAGAGAACTTTCTGTGACAGTGGTAAATGTCCTCCATGTGTTCTGTTTAATATGCAGCCTCTGCCTACATGCGGCTACAGAGCACTTGAGCTGAGGCTAGTATGACTAATAAACCCAATGTTTAACTTTCTTTATTTCAATCTAGATAGCTCAAACGTGTGGCTACTGGCTATCGGATCTGATAATGCAGGTCTAGCCTTTCTGGAAGCAGATACCCAATCGTCTATAAGGAAGTGAATTATTTTAAAATCATTAAGCAGGAAGTTCCTCTATTTCCCCTGGTAACACAACCCAATATCTAATAAAACAAACATTTGGGCATTCTTTTCCCATAACTCTTTAAAAATACTTTAGCCCTGCCATGGCTAGAACATGAGAAGCCTGAACTTGGCTGAGATAGCTCTCCTATGTGCTAAGATAACAATCAGTGTCTCTGATTGTTATTGTTGTTGTGGTTGTTGTTGATGGCCTTCAAGACAAGCACAACTCATAGCAACCCTATGAAACGGGACTGACATCGGGGTTGGGGGCAACCTAATAAAAGAAAGGATAAATAATGTAGACTGCATTGAAACAGATTAGGGGGAGAACTGTTTAAAAGGAATATATAATTAGGTATTATTTTCATGACAAGATTACAGAAAAAGAAATGCATAGTAAAGTGGCCTGTGGGGGGTGGGAGGATTGTATAACAATGAAAGAATTTTTTTCTTCAAAAAGAAAAATGAACTGGGGGGAGGGATGGACAGTGAGGAAAATGTGCAACAATGAATGAATGGAGGGGGGAATTAAATGGAAAGAACATGCTGTAAAAAATTATAGATGTTGCATTAAAAAAATTCTTTATTAAAAAAGCTAATTAAATAAAAGGCTTGAAGCCCATCTACAACTATTGACATTTATCAAAGTTCAAAGGATTAATTTATACTAGCGGTAGATAGTTAACAGTTTTACTTTACTTGGTTCCACAGTCAATACTCTTGGTAACAGCAGCCAGGAAATCAGGAGGCAAATTGCATTGGGAAAGTCAGCTGTGAGGGACCTCTCAAGAGTACTGAAGAGCAATGATGTCAGGCTGGAGACTAAGGTGTGCCGGATCCAGGCTACAGTCTTTGCAATTACGTGCTATGCATCGGAGAGTTGGACAGTGACTAGGGATGATAGAAAGAGAATTGATGCCTTTGCGCTGTGGTGCTGGAGAAGAGTGTTGAATATACCATGGACTGCTAGGAGAACCAACAGGTTTGTACTGGAGAGGGTGAAGCCAGAATGTTCCCTGGAGTCAAGGATTCAGAAGCTTCATCCGACATACTTTGGGCATGTTGCAAGGAGGGACTGTCATCATGTTTGGGAGAGTGGAGGGACGGCACTGGAGAGGATGACCCTCGATGAGATGGATCGATTCTGTGAGTGGAGTGGTGGGAATGAGTGTGTTTGAGATGGCGAGGTTGGCACAGGATAAAAAGGTGTTTAGGGTTCTTGTACATAGGATCACTAGAAGTCACAGTGACTCAAAGGCACATAACAAAAACAACAACAGCAGTATTTTAACTCCTATTCATTTGGAAACATAGCCTAGTAAAAAGTCCCACTTAATTTAGTAGCAGTGAGAGTATTCCTATGTCAGGGGCAGAAATCATACTCCCTGCGTGAGACCAAGGTTCTATTTCTGGTCAATGCATTTCACATATAGCCTGTCAGTGGAGATGTTAAACGGGTCTCAGAAGAAATTCCAGACTGAGATAGGCTAGGAAGAAAGGCCTGGTGATTTACTGCTGAAAAACAGCCAATGGAAACTCCATGGAACACAAACACTTGATCTGCAACAGATGAAGAAGGCAGCACAGGACCGAAGGGCGTTTCATTCCACTGTTCACAGCATCATCATGAGTCCAGGGACAACTCAGAAACAGCTCTTTCAATTCAACTCAGTATCACTGTACAATCACATCTGTTTTCTAATAAGGGAGGCAGCTGTAGAGATCTGTATATATTTATACATCTAATACTATTTATTCAATGTGTAAGAAATGCTGATATGACCATGGATGGATTCCAAGGCCTTTAACAAAACTCCACAGCTTCCTGATTTCTGTGACCCACACAGGACTGGAGCATTCTTCAAAAGACTGTTGCCCTAAATGGTCAAATGTCTTATAAGTTGGTGTGAAAGAAAGAAGGAAACACAACTGTCTTTATACTTTGAGAAAAAAAACTTGCAATGTACATATAAATATGTTGTTGTTGTTGTTATGTGCCATTGTGTCACCTGCAACTCATAGAGACCCTATGTACAACAGCCCTAAGCCCTGATCTATCCTGTGCCAATCTTACTGTCTCTGACACACCTACCCCACATTATCCCAGTCACCTCATAGAGGGTCTTCCTCTCCTGTGCTGTCCATCCACCCTCCCAAGAATGATGCCCCTCTCCAAGGACTGGTCCCACCCTGCAACATTTTCAAAGCATGTCAGATGAAGCTTCAGAATCCTTGCCTCCAAGGAGCAGCCTGGTTTAACCCTCTCCAGGACAAACCTGTTCATTCTCTTAACAGTTCATGGTATATTCAATACTCTTCTCCAACACCACAGCTTAAAGGCATCGATTCTTCTTTTATCATCCCTAGTCATTGTCCAGCTTTCTGATGCATTGCAAAGATCATGGCCTGTATCAGGGTCACCTTAGGCTCCAGACTGACCAGAATACTATTATACATTATTTATACTAAACTTAAACCCTGTCATCATTCTAGCTTCAAAAAAATATTATGGTCAAATGGTTTCCTAAATATATATCTTTGACAAAACAAGGAGATACAAGCTCACTCAAACAGCAGTAAAAAAAAAATAACAACATAGTATACAATAAATGTTGGAGAAGATATGGAAGATTAGAATTCTTTTTTTTTTTTTTTGGAAGATTAGAATTCTTATGCAATGCTGGTAGGATTGTAAAATGGTACAATGATTCTGGAAGACAGTTTGACAATTTCTCAAAAAGCTGAACATAGAAATACCGTAAGACCCAGCTATTTCACTGCTAGGAATATATCCCAAGGAAACCAGAATTGAAACACAAATGGAGATATATACACCTACGTGCATAACAGTATTATTCACACTAGCAAGAAAATGGAAACAGCCTCAATGCCCAATAACAAACGAATGGAATGGGGAAAAGTGGTACATTCACACAATGGAATGCTAGGTAGCACAAAGGAGCAACTATTTTGTAAATATATAACTTGGGCTCTCCCAAGTTACATATTTACAAAATAGAGAGCACTATACTGAGTGAAATATCTCACTCACCTAAGGGCATATAATGCACAAGGCTACTCTTGTGGTAATAGGAAGATAACTAAGTAAGATACGAGTAAGTGTTCAAAAGGGGAAGGGGAGAAGAAGAGGTTGTATAAAAGGAAGGGAAAAATCACTGGGATAGCAGAGGTTGGGGGTGGGGGCTGAAGGATTGGGAAATGTTCGATGAGAACTAGAAAAGATGGGGTGATAACAGGCATAGAGCAATAATAATCAAGTGTATAAAATATAATGTATATGAATGACTATAAAACACAAGGTATATTAATAAAACACATCAAAATTATATTTCTGAATCCATATTTATATTACACTTAACTCTCTTTCTAGCATTCCCTTATCAAAAAATTATCCTCATTCTCTGACTGTGTGTGGTTAACTCCTATTTCTCAGTGTATCATCTCTAAAGCCAAAACTGGAAGACATAATTTAAGGTTTAAAAGCAAACTCTTCCGTACAATTTTGCAATTTGATTTCCCTGTAAGTTATCTGCATCAGTAGATTTCTGGTCTGATTGTGAAGTAAATTTGCTGCAATCTTTCCATCTGGTGCCTCTACTTACAAGAGCACTCTGGAGTTTATGACCATATGGTGAGGAAAGCAGAGTCAGTGAAAAGGGGGAAGATTCTTGACAAGATGGATTAACTCAGGGGCTGCAAGAATGGGCTCAAACAGAGCAACAGTGATGATGAAGGTGCGGGGCTGGATGACTGTTCTGTTGTGCACAGGGGCCCTACGAGTCAGCAGCAACTCCACAGCACACAACAACAACAGCATTCTGAGTACTGCACTGGTACTGAGATTTTCCTTAAAGAATCCAACTGTTTAATCTCTTCCTCAGCGCTTCTACTTCCAATTCAGAGACCAAAATGTGCATTTGCTCTCCATCCCACATTCCCACTAAGCCAGCGTGGATCATCATGTTCTCGTTTCATGATCTAGATGTGGGTGATGTTTTGTTAGGAGGTAACTAATCTGGGTGCTCAGTCAAGAGAGGAGAACTGAACCATTCTCAGCCTCGAGGGCTGCCATGAGCTGGGCAGGTGACTGACACTAGAGGTGAAAAGTCCCTGTTGGCATGCCAACAGGTGAGAAAGGAAAGGACCCTGTGAGCTTCACAGTGGCTGCTGCAAGATGGAAAAGAAATATTTCTATATTCTGAATTCTTAGAAGCAATCTAAACACCAGCAGCTGTATATGCACACTGCAGGAGGACGGTACAAAGTCAGGCTTGATACTCTCATCTTCAAACTTAAATTCGCTGCCCTTATTGTTGTTGTTAAGTCAGAACTGACCCCTAGCTGACCCTCTGATGAGTTTTCAGAGGCAATAAATCATACAGGGGGAAACTGTCCATCCTTCTCCCACAGAGCAACTGGTGGATTTGAACCACATACCTTTGCATAGACAGTGCAATTCCTTACTAATAAGCCACCAGAGCTCCCCATCACCACTGAGTAAGGGCTAATTCACACCTGACCCTTCAGTGGGTTTGGGAGAAGCTGTCAATTGTCAATGAGGACTCTGCCCACCTTCTCCAGAGGAGCCACGAAAGTATTCTAACTGCCAGAGGTTGCCACCTTTGGGTAAGCAGGGCAGTGCCCTCTTACCTTGTTCTGTGTCCTTCTGAGTCGGAACAGACTCACAGCTGACCCTCCAGTGGGTTTTCAGAGGCTGTAAATTGCAGAAGAGGAGACTGTTCTCCATAGAGCAGCTGGTGGGTTCCAACCACATGCCTCGGGTTGGCAGTGCAGCTCTTACCACCAGGTCACCAGGACTCCCTCCCCTAGGACTATATGCCATGCCTCTAGTTTGGGGTGACAGTCCATCCAATCAATGCACCACGGCAGTGATGCTGAGAGCTTCCCCTGTCTCTGCAGGCACCCTCTTGAACACACTGCTCTAATCAGAATCAACGTCCCCCAGCACAATTCCCAGAGCCACAGGCAGAACGCCAGCCACATCGCAGGCTAAGGCATCAGGTGCAAACAGAAGCGACTGTTAACACCAGGAGCTCAGTCCACCACTGCGGAAACCTCTCAGAATTCTCACTGATTGCAAAAAAGGATTCAGTCAGGCTAATATGGTTGACAAATACACTGTAGCTGAAAGCAATAAGCAAATATCTCAAATCAGAATCAATACTCTGAAAGAGAAATCTCCCACACACACATATGCACACACAAAGATGCTAAGAACAACTTTTACTGGCCACTGACCATTTCATATTTCCAAACTCTCCAGGCTTCCTAGCAAAGAAGTCAGGGAAAAATCAGGAACCTATTTATTACCTGAGGAAGGGCTGAAATGAATCTAGTTCAATAAAAACAGATCTTCTGTTGTACAGACATCAATTACTGTCTTAAAATAATGACTTCTTTTAAAAGCCTAAAACATTTCAATACTGACTTTAGAAAGTTCAATCTGAGGTTTTACTTCAATTCACACTGGCATGTATTAGCATCATAAAAATTGTTTTGCAGTTAAACACACAACAAAATAAATTTAAAAAGTAATCAATATATCTTTAAAAATACACACAACCCTACCTTATCAAGAAGATCACATTTCAGGCTTCTGCGTCACAGAAAAACTGGAAAACGTCCCTTTTCCTAGGAAGAGGGAAAATACTATTCATTAGTAAAAGAACAAAGGGAAGTGTAACTTCTATTCTGCTATGACCTCTACACATTGTAGTTTCATTCGTAATAGTAAACATGCAGAAATCTACTAATATTAAACCTAAGATGTCTATGGCCTAGTGGCAAGAAGCAGCACTGCAATCCCAAAGGAACATGGTTCAAATCAGTAGCTGTCTGCAGGAGAAGGATCTCCTCCCATGCGATTAAACTGTCTCTGAAAACCCACCCAAGGGTTAGCTATGGGTCAGTTCCAATTCAAAGGTACGCAACAACAAGGTATCTATGTCTATCCAAATGAAACAGTTTAAAGATTTTTATTTCAGTGACTAGATCTATAAGAAGTAAAGAGATAAACCCAAAAAGATAATGGATAAAGGGAAGTAAGAACTTCTCCAAATCAGAATTAAAGTATGTGCGTATGTACTTCATATCCATCCCAATGAAAGGGTTTCATTTTTCTTTAATCCATAATATAAAGGCATAAATGAAGAAGTGAGCGTATATAAGCTTATCTAAATGAAGAAGTTAATGTATACAAGCTACAACAAGCTGAAGCTACTGCTGTAACTTACCCATTTGAGGAGTTGAGATGGAGGGGTGGCTAACAGTCTCTGGAGAAGTTAATGGGAAAGAAACGGAACCATAAGCTGCTTTTATTACCAGCTGAGTATTTTTTTTTATTGTCAAAATTGATAAGCTTCTAAGATCTTTAGTTTTCTCAGCCAATACTCTGAGATCAAGGAAAATGTATAAAGTGAATAAAATGAAAACAGAGTCATTCACATTTTATTTTACATATATTACTGTTACTAAATAATTAACCTAGCAGTAAGAAACTACATTGCAACCCCAAAGAACTATGGTTCAAATCCAACAGCTGCCCCATGGGAAAA
>NW_006399888.1:7307209-7328473 GCF_000299155.1 Elephantulus edwardii | reverse complement strand
AAGGATGAGAAATCTCCTCTCATGTGAGTAGGTATCTCTGAAAACCCTCTGGAAAGTCAGCTATGGGTCTGGTCCAACTTGACGGTACACAACAACAACACAACTGTTGTTGGTAGGTACTGTTGATTCAATTTTGATCTATGGTGACCCTACGTGACAGAGTATAACTGCTTAATGGAGTTTTCTTTGTCCTCATCTTCAAGAGAGTTCTGGTTACCTAGTGGTTAAGAAACTGCTGCAATCCCAAAGGTACATGGTTCAAATCCATCAGCTGCTATGGGTTCAAAATCAATGTCCTGCTCTGGTGGAGAAGGATGGGCCATCTCCTCCCATGCAACTAGTTGTCTCAAAAACCCACTTGGAGGGTCAGCGATGGGTTCAGTGCACCACCACAACAACAATCTTTATGGAGGGCACTCTGGTGACCAAGTCTATAAAGAGTTGAGCTGCTAACCCAGAGGCAGGGTCTCTCTGACGGTTCAAATCCCCTGGCGGCTCCACTGGGGAAACACCGCAATCTCCTCCTGTCCTATTTACAGCCTCTGAAGACCTGACAGCAGGTCAGCTATGAGTTGGTTCCAAATCCACAGCACTCAGCTTTTTGAGTTAATCTTTATGAAAGCAGGCTGCCCGGTTTCCTCCTGCAGAGCCCTTGCGTGGGTGTAAGGATCAACTCTTCAGTCAGCAGCCAGGGGTTCTTAAACTATTTGTACCACCAGAAGGCTTCATCCTCTACAACTAAATCAGCTCCAACTCAGAGAGACCATCTACCAACTTTCTGAGACTGTAAATCTCTACAGGAGAAAAATATCCATATTTCTTTCACAAAGCAGCTGGATTTGAACTGCTGACCTCCTGGTAAGCAGCTTGATATAGTATGCAGTACACCATCAGGATACCTTGTTGTTGGTGAGAGGTGCCGTTAAGTCGAGTACGACTCATGACGACCCGATGGAGAACAGATCTGAACCTTAATATTAATCACTAATAAATATGGAATGTGGCGTCTCTGTTGAAAACTTTTTAGTGAGATAAATTAAATACTTTTCATATTTAATATTGTATATTCATAACCAAATAAGGAAAAAATTGTTCACATTGAATATTAGTTAGCTCCTTGCTATTATATTCTATTTCCAACCAAAGCTCATTAAAATGACCAAAAGTGTAATATCCACAGGAATGTAACTCTGACTTTGACCCAGATATGTTACATTCCATCTGTAAAGTAATTTCATCTCAAATGAGAATAATAATTTGTACATTCAGACACCATGGCCAAAATTTCTCACCCAAAAGAGTTTTGGGGATTTGAGATGACTGCCACCATATGTATTTGTGGAGATGATACTGCAAAGAGATACTCATACATCCAGTGAGATCTCCTACAACAGCTTGCTTCCATCGCTGCCTTCTTTGCAGGAAACAAAAATATGTTTTCAAACTTTAAATAAGAAATCCTCCTAACATCTTACTAAACAGTGTCAAGCCGCAGGCATGTCCATGCCTACAAATAGCGAGGGCTGAGGAACATGCTGGGGCCCAGGTGGCCTGTCTTTCAAAGCGGCGTCCACTCCCTCTAGACTCCCCAAAGTCAGACAGCACCTCTGAGCTCACTTTTTCTGTCATCACTGAAGTATTAGCCAACATTAGTTTAGCCTGGGCACGTTGTTGTATATACTGTCCAGTCAGAACCAGTTCATAGCCGACCCTCCAGTGAGTTATCAGAGGCAGTAAATCTCAAGGAAGGAGGCTGCCTATCTGTCTCCTACAGAGAAGCTGGTAGATTCAAACTGGGTGCCTTTAGGTTGGCAACACAAATCCTTACTACAAAGCTTTCAGAGCTTTCAAAACAAATATTGTCTTTGTGAACCACTGAGTTGGAAGTGACTCACAGCTGACCCTTTGGTGGGTTTTCAGAGGCAGTAAATCGCATGGGAGGAAGCTGCCCAACTTTCTCCTGCAGAGTAGCTGGTGGATTTGAACCACAGGCCTTTGGGTGGGCAGCACAACTCCTTACCACTAAGCCACCGGTGCTCCCTAATCTAATACAGTTTGGGCCTAAGGTAATAACTTCCCAGCCCACTTTATGCCTGCCGTACAGCTCTAGGCACTTTCTCCTAATGAAAGAAAACCATGAAAAGCTGGTGGCTTGATAGGGAGGCATGGATCAGCATGAAGACACTGAGCCAAATTCTAATCTGTGGAGCCTCATTAACTATGCGAAGAGAGCCGTTACAGAGCACCAGCTCTTAACTGGCCACCCAGAAGTGATATGAAATCCCGAGTTTACTTCAGACTATCCAGTTAGGGTTGTTGGTGGAGAAAGGTAACAGATGGAACAAAAATGTCCTCGACTTTCCTGTAGTTTAAGAATGAATACATAATAGTTCATTGCAATGTAGTTCGACTTTAAAGTACATTTCAAAATTTTTCATAGTAAAGAACTGGGAAAAAAAATCCCCAAGGAAAATTACATGCCAATATTAAGATACAGAGACTGAAAATAAATAATGTAGCCTCACTATTTTCTTAACATCTACTGCCTAAGAAGAAACACGTCAAACAGAAAATTTAAATAGCAAGTATCAAATTAGGAAAAAGAAACATTCATCATTATCAAACTAAAAATGTAGTAATAAGCGTGAAGCTTTTTCTCATTATTTTAAAAGCCCAATAAAACTGTATTATTACTCACCATAATGCATCCTTTTGTCACTAATGGATATATTTATTTGTATCTCTCTCATATTTACTAATATTTACAATAAACACAGTCAATTCATCGTTTTAAATAGTAAATACTGGTGATATTAGAGGGAGAGGCATTACAAACCCAAAGGAACAGCAAGGTGCTCTGCTTTGACAGTTCAAATCCACCCACCGCTCTGCAGGAGCAAACAAGGCACTTTCCTCCCTTGCAATTCACAGCCTTGGCAACAGAATGAGAGGTCAACTATGAGTTGAGCCAGACTCAAAAGAATGAGATGGTGTTTTTGTTTTTTATAATGTCAAACTACTCCACTCTGATGGCGGTGTTGTTGTTATGTGTCATCAAACTGCCTGAGACTCATAGAGACCCTATGGACAGCAGCTCTGAGCCTGCCCTGTCCTGAGCCTGTCTCATTGATTCCAACACATAAACCCCCACTGCCCCAGTCTCTGTATCAATCCATCTCATCCAGGGTCTTCCTCTCCTGCACTGTCCCTTGACCCTTCTGAGCATGATGTCCTTCTCCAAGGGTCGGTCCCTCCTGGCCATGTGCCCAAAGTATATGATACCGAGCTGCAAAATCCTAGCCTCCAAAGAGAAACTTGGTTTTACCCTCTTCATGACAGATCTATCTGTTTTCTTGGTGGTCCATAGTATGATCAAGACTCTTCTTCAGCACCACAACTCAAAGGCATCAATTCTTCTATCATCCTTAGTCATTGTCCAGCTCTCTGAAGCATAACAAGTAACTGTGAAGACCATGGCCTGGATCAGTTGCACCTCAGTCTCTAGACTGACACTGTTTCTCAATACTCAGCAGAGATCCCTGACTGTAGATTTACGCAGTGCAAGTCACCTTTTGATTTTCTGTCTGCTGGTGCCAACTGTGTTTGTTGTGGAGCCGAGCAAGCTGTAACTTCTAAAAACCTCAATCTCTTCTCCATCTACCATGGTGCTTCCAACTGCCCCAGTGGCGAGAATCTTTGTCCTCTTGATACTGAGCTCCAATCCATATTGAAGATTAGAGTGAAATCAACATGGATTATCACTGTTAAAAACTGCAGGCAATTAAATATACTTCTGACTAATAATAACAGAGAAATAATCTTATTCTTAACTAATATTAACATTATATGGTTTATGAATTTAAAAAATTTCTAAATAAAAGATCTGAAAGACAATTTTGGTTTTGGGGGGTTTTGTGGTATTTTTTTGTTAGTTTGTTTTTAAAAGGAAGAAAATTTTTATTGGTGCAAGTTTGAGGGCCACATGTTTGAATCTACCAGCTGCTTTGCAGGAGAAAGATGGACAATCTCCTCCCGAGTGATTAACTGCCTCTGAAAACCTGTTGGAGGGTCAGCTATGGGTCGGTTCCAACTCAATGGTACAAAACAACAACAACAACGCTACCTGAATGATCCATCGCTGGTGAGAAGGCACAAGAAGGCCACTTCATGGTTACCCTCTCCGACTTTGATTTAGACTTTAAGAGCCAAGAAGGGGTCAGATGAGGCCAGAGGCAGCTTTCACAATATGCAAGAGTATTACACAAAGTAAAATGATGTTCACAGCTTCAAATTTTAACTTCCTGATCCTGCCAGACACCACTGCTGTAGGCCTGACCCGCTTCATGAAATAAAAAGCGGGATTTATGGCATGGTGTGCAGAAAGCCTGGGTATAAAGCTGAGCCCAGCCTGCTGGACAGATGAACCGGGGCAAGAACGAATGTGGGTTCCCTCTCAGCTGACTACGTCCAGGGTCAAACACGGGATCCCACCGGAGATTTGATGATTAAAAAAGTTCATATTTTACGGCTGTTATTTTATCCCCCAAGTTTTCCTGGCCTAGAACAACCTGTTTCCTTTCCAATAAAGAAACAATGCCAAGGGAAATTTGTCTGACTTAATGTGTTAGCACATAAAAGCTGGAAAGGGGAGGATTATGGGAAACACAGAGGAACTTTACCTTATTAGGCTGGCTGGCTTTATTGGTGAAAGATCAAGGGTCAGAGAAAGGAGTGTGAGGGTAATAACTGTGAACCAGTTACTTGATGGAGGTCAACTAAACAATATTCAGTTGTTTTTAGCTTGAAAAGTACAGCTCCAGCTATTTACTACACAAGCAAAGAAAAGCTCCCAATATACTGATTTTTGGTTTTGTAAAATCGTAACTTTTTTGTTAAACTAAGGCACAGTTTTATGTACTGATCTGAATGTCACTGTTGTTGTTATTGTTGTTGTCGATGTGTACTGTCAAGTTGGAACCGACCCACAGTTGACCCTCCAGGTTTTCAGAGGCAGTTAATCTCATGGGAGGAGACTGTCCATTCTTCTCCGCTGGAGCAGCTGGTGGCTTCGAACTGCTGCCTTAGGGACTGCAGTGCAACTTCCTGCCTCTAGGCCAAATGATTTCTATTATTAGTTTATTTTAAAATAAATATTATTTTATAATGCATGTTTAATATAAATTATTAAAATACCAAATTGTGATCTCGGAGGTGATCCACTAGAGGTTACAAACATGAAATTCTCGAGTCTGGCAGCCATCATTGTTTGTCCACCCATCATTAACACCCTTGGCTTTCTTCTGGGTGGAATTAAACTAGCTTAAAACCATTTGTTCACTGCAAACTTCCTAGCACTGGCTGCAGCCATGTGTCATGGTTTTGACCAATGAGATGCAAGATAGTGAGGACACTGGGAAAGCTGAATTTCATGAATGAACACACTCTATTGTCCTGTTCCTGAAAATACTTGCTGAAAGGTCAGGGCTATCTTACAATGAGGAGAGCAGGAAAAAAGCAAGAAAGAGTGGAAGAATGAACAGAAACAGCTTCTCTAACTGCACAGCCTGGATACTGCACCTGCCAAAGCTGTCTATCTCATGTTAGATCTGACAAACGTCTGTGAGTATAAGCGGCTGCTTTCTACACTTTCCAGCCAAGAATGTTCTACAAACACCACAGATAATTTCTCTTTCCTCTTCGTGTGTCCTCAAAGCTGTTCCTGTTTCTACTGACAGTGGTGCTACATAAAATTGCCCCATAGTATCATTATGTAACCAGGGCTAACCTCAGCAATGGTTTCCATGTGTCATGAGGAAAGGATGTCTTGGAGAGGCCAATAAACTAAGAGAGAAGAGTTAACAGTAAAAGTGTCAGAAACAACAGGCCGAGTTGTTCTAAGAGGACACGACGATGTTTTTCTCTAAGCTGGTTTGTGGTATATTTTGGGGGGTCTTTCTTTATAAAGTGTGCCACTGAGTCAGAACTCACAGCTGACCCTCCAGTGGGTTTTCAGAATCACATGGAAGGAGACTGCCCATCTCCCTCTTGTGGAACGGCTGGTGGATTTGAACCATACACCTTTGTGATGGCAGTACAATTCCTTACCAATCTCCATTTATGGATCGTCATTCTTTTTTTCAAAAAGGCACAAGAAAGACAGCAAAACTATTTGAATGACCAAAGACACAGAGTATCTTCTAGTTTTAAGAAAATCTTCAAACTTGTATGGCTCAACCACAAGAAAGGAAAAATTCAGAGGCACCACTGGAACAAGCCTCAGAAATGAAATGTATCACTAAAAACCAGAAAGATGTCTTCAAGGCTTAACCAGGATTTAGATCTCTCTTCTCTGGGCTTCCATGGCTTCTCCCAGGGGATGTAAGCTTCCATGATACTTTCTCTCTTAGATAGTGACCTCTCTTGAGAGAACAAACATATAGACAGCGGGAGAGATGGCATTTTCATAGTATTCACAGGTGCTGAATGTACGAAAGAGCTAAACAACACATAAACTGCTGTTCCAAGAGGCTTTGCGAAAGGTACGACTGTCAGGAAAGAATGTGCAAGCATCATTTCTAGAAATACTAACGAGCTGGATGGACTATTCATCTGGCCCAGCATGACACATCTGTCAGATGCCTACAGAGAAAAAAGCACCACACTGAAGAAGCAGCTAATCCCAGCCAGGTGATGCGTTAGGCACTTCACATCAGTATTTCATCTGCTTCTCACGACGTCCTGGCCAGCTGCTAGCATCTTCCCTTTCAGAGGAGGCTGTGTGTGTGTGTGTGTGTGTGTGTGTGTGTGTGTGTGTGTGTGTAATAGCTATCCTGAGGGCAAACATCTAGGTAAAGGAAGACGTGACATTAAAACGGGAAGGTTCGCTCCAATTTGTGTGCTATGCCACTCCACTCCTCATTGTGGTGTTTACTAAAATGTTGTCGTTATGTCCTATTGAGCTGGAAGCACAGCTCATCCTCCAGAGGGTTTTCAGAAGTGGTCAATCACAAAGGAGGAGACTGTCCATTACAAATGTATATTAAATGAGAAAGCATTTATAAGAGCCTTCCATTTATAGCCCTGAAAACATGTGTGATCAAGTCCTAGGAGTTAGTTGCACTGCTAATCCAAAGGTGGTGCCTCTCTGCTAATCACCTGTTATGCATCTGAGAGCTGGACAATGAACAAAGATAGAAGATGAATGGGTGCTTCTGAGTTGTGATGCTGAAAAGGAACTAGCCCCTGGGCTGCCAAAAGAACAGACAGACACATCTTGTTAAAGTGCAGCCAGACTGCTCCTTCAAGGTAAGTATGGTGAAACTTCATCTCCCACACTGTGAGTATGTTGCTGCTGTTGTTGTTGTTATGTGCCGTTGAAGCACCTGCAACTCATAGTGACCCTAAGTACAACAGCCCTAAACTCTGCTCTGTCCCGTGCCAATCGCACTGCCTTCCACACTCCCATCCCAATTACCCCAGTCACTGAACCAATCCACCTCATAGAGGGCTTTCCCCTCCTGCACCGTCCCTCCACCCTCCCAAGCATGATGTCCCTCTCTAAGGACTGGTCCCTCCTTACAACATGTCCAAAGTATGTCAGATGAAGCCTCACAATCCTCCAAGGAGCTGCCCAGTTTAACCCATTCCAGGATGAATTTGTTTGTTTTCCTAGCAGTCATGGTACCCTCAATACTCTTCTCCAGCACCACAGCTCAAAGGCATCAATTCTCCTTCTATCCTCCTTAGTCACTGTCCAGCTCTCTGATGCATAACAGGTGATTGCAAAAACCATGGCCTGTATCAGACGCACCTTGGTCTCCAGAGAGACACCATTGCTCTTCAGTACTTTGGAGAGGTCCCTAACAGCAGACTTTCCCATGGCAATGCACCTTTTAATTTCCTGGCTACTGGTGCCAAGAGTGTTGACTATGGAGCCAAGCAAACTAAAGCTGTGAACAATCTCAATCTCTTCACCATCCATCCTGATGCTGCCAATTGGCCCAGTGGTGAGAATCTTTGTCTTCCTGACATTGAGCCTCAATCCATATTGGAGGCTGCAGTCCCTGACCCTCAGCAGCAAGAGCATATTGCTAGGAGAGGTTATTCCTTGGAAAGGGACATCATGCTCGGAAAGGTGGAGCACCAGTGAAGGAGAGGAAGATCCTTAACAAGATGGAATGACAGAGGGACAACAACAATAGGTGTCAAGTGTGTCAGAGAGGATGAGGATGGTGAAGGATAGGACAGGGTTCAGATCGGTTGTTCACAGAGTAGCTATGAGTCATACTCAACTCAATAGCATATAACATCAATGGCAACAGATGCTCCATGGAAGAAAGATGGATAATCTCTTTCTGTGTGATTTACATTCTCTGAAAACCCACTGGAGGGTGAGCCATATGTCTGTTCCAACTCAACAGCAGTGAGTTTGAATATTTTCAGAGCGTGTTGTGAAGAGCACTGAATATGTCATATTGTTGTTGCTGTGTGCCTGTGACTCAGTGGCCCTACGCACAATAGCTCCAAACCCTGCTCTATCCGGAGACAATCTCGCTGCTTCAGAAGTAATTACTCCTGTTACCCCAGTTACTGTGCATCTCATCTGAGATATTCCTCTCCTATGCTGGTCCTCCACTCTTCCAAGCATGATGTCCTTCTCCAAGGCTTTGTCCCTCCTGACCACATGCCCAAGGTACATGAGAAAGAGTTTCAAAATTTTTGCCTCCAAGGAATAACCCGGTTTCACCCTCTCCAGGAACTGTTAATTCTCTTGGCAATCCATGGTATGTTCAATATCCTTCTCCAGTATCACAACTCAAAGGCAGCAATTCCTCTTCTGTCATCTTTAGTCACTGGAATGTCAAGACAAGATTTCTTTTTTTTTCTTTCCACTCATTCATTGTTATACATTTTCCTCATTGTTCTCTCTTCTCCCCAGTTTCTTTTTTTCTTTGGAAAAAAAAATCTTTCATTGTTATATAGTGCACCCCACTCGAACCACTTTACCATGCAACTCTTATTCTGGACTCTAAGACAAGATTTCTTGACAGGGTCACTATGAGTAATGGTAGCACCAAACACCACCACCATAAAGCATATTTAGGGTGTACATATGCAGAGTAACAGTTACTATTACCCATGTCATAACCCAAATATGGCTCAGAATGGCACATATAATGAATAACCTTCTGATCACCATTATCTCGCAGGAATGGACCCCTTACACAGCAGTAAGGAATCGCAAAGTTTCTACGCACCTATGTTGTCGTCCACACAGCAACAACAGGAAGGGGGGTGCGCAACCAGACCAGAAGTGCTTCCTCCCTTTGTACAGAGAGCTGCTACGAACTGGCACTGGCTACACATAACCCAAGCAGAATGTTGTCATTACGTTACAAGTAAGCTCTGTGCAATTCCGCCAGGTGCCTGAATGGTTCAAGAAGTATGCAAAATAAGAGCATGAGTTTCCTCAGAAATCAGACTGCTATTGTTGTTAGGTGTCCTTGAGTTGACCATGACTCACAATGACCCCATGAACAACAGATGTGAACCTCGCCCTGTGCTGCGCCGTCTCCATCATCTCTGATACACTAGAGCCTGTTGTTACAGTCACCTGTCAATCCACCTCATTCTCTCTTTGGCTAACCCTCCAAATTCCCAAATGCTCCCTTTCTATGTCCAGTAGATTAGCTTTCCCATCACCTTTAGCCTCGGTGTAACATCAAGGCTCCAGAGACCTCAGTGGTCAGGAGGCTGGAACACTAAAAGTCATTGTTTCACGCATACAAGATACCAGAGGTATTGAATCGGCAGTTTAAAATAATGTTGCCACACGTGAGCCAAAAGTAAGAGGAAAAACTTACTGGAAAAGGAAAAAAAAAAAAAGCACATTGCAATTAACGGCAAACATTTTTCATTGAATAAATAATACCTCTTTGAGGCTGATGAAAACCTTAGTGAAAATATTTATCCAGTAAACATCTTAATGAAATAAACTGTTGACTCCAAAGAAGCCTAATTTAACAACTTCATAAATGCTCACGAGAATAAATAGACTCTCCACCCCCGAAACATGTGGTAATTATTTTTACACAATATGTGCACAGTCTGGGATGTATGTACATAGATGGAAGTTAACCGCAGTGCGGCCTGAATATAAGCTGATTGCTCTGCCATCTGAGGAGAAACCTACCCAGCACGTTCATGCCTACTGTTGTTGTCTGTCTATACACGGCCTTTGGTGAGTCATCATTTCTCTCAGGCACCTAATACCATTTGGAAAAAATGGAAAATGTACTAAAGGCCAAATTTATTTTGCTAGGTGATGAAGCATGCGTCCACATTCTTCTTCCTCTATTAGCTGTCTATTTTTAAATTGTCTTCTTCTACTTCCAGTTCTTTAGAGGGAAAAAGAATTAGTAAGATGATATCAAGTTTTTTACGAAATCATGATGTCATTATCTTTATCAAAATAAACATAGTCTATTATCTAACTCATTTGCACAGTAGTCTTTGACAAGCAAAAACAAATATTCTCATCAAAGGCAAATATTTCTTCTATAAAGTCATTTTTCAGTGTGTTCACTCTTCACCAAAGGCCAACAATTTTAAAAGACAGACATTAAAAATCAAGGAAATAGAGCTGCACTGCAATCCCAGAGGTACGTGGTTCGAATCTGCCAGATGCTTTGCTGGAGAAGGAGGGACAATCTCTTCCTGTACCAGTCAGATCTGATTTGATTGTACACGTACAAAAAATAAAAAAATGAAAATTTAAAAATCAAGGAAATAGGATGAAGATAATTTTCAAAGGCAATGTACAGCAATACTTGAAGTAGAATTGCACATAAAACTTCTTTTAACTGTCTGGCTTATAACTCCACACTCACCTAGCAACTAAGGACCCTTCTGAGAATATTTGTTATTATTGTTGTGAAGATGGTGGTGGTGGTCCATTTAGTTGGAACCGAGTCATAGCTGACCGTCTGGTTGGTTTTTAAGACACAATTAATCACATGGGAGGAGACTGCCCAACTTTCTCCAGTGGAGCAGCTAGTGGATTTGAACCATGTGCCTTGGGGATTGCAGCACAGCTTCTTCCACAAGGCCACAAGAGCTCCCTATGAATATTTACCTTACTTAAACTATAACCTCCAAGTAGACCAAACACATTTTCTATTGTTTTAAATTCCCTATTGCATTTGACCCCACAATCACACAGGCACTGTCCCATTTATAAAATGAAATGTTCAGGTCCACATTAAATTAACTGCCATATGCAGGTCTAGGTCTGAAACGAAAAACTAAAATTCTTCTTTCTTGAACATTAGGTAAGTTTCCTTATATGTTTTTCTGTGTCATAAAGTAATTCTTAACAATTGTCGAATGTGCAAAAAAGACTTAAAAAGTCTTGTCTACAAATAACGTCTGAGGAGTTGTATCAGATTTCTGATTAAATTGTACTTGATCTTGGTACAGTTTCTTACACATAAAGTTTAGTCATGAAAGAGAATTCTTATTCGTGTTTAACAGAGAAGAGCTGATTAATTATAGATCAAAGAATTTCCTACATAAAATCATATCCCCCCCCTAAAGTGGGGGTCAGGGGGGAATAAGCCAAAAATCAATTTGATATGTTTTTCTGACCTACAGTACCTATATTAAGAGTACTCTTCCCCTTTTCTTGATGCTTTCCAATTATTTTCCAGCATTTTTCTTTTAACAATATGGCATTACTTTTTGTAAGTCCAAAAGTTACCTTTAAAAATCTTAGATACTACTAAGCTTTGTTATTGTTGCTGTGTGTTGTTAAGTCAACCCATAGCCTACCCTCCAGCAGGTTTTCAAAGGTAGTAAATCATACAGGGTAAGACTGCTGTGTAGTATATCAAACATGACATTAGAAAATATTATACTGATAATTAATTCTAGACAAAATTAAATTTATGGTTCCAAAAGGACTTCTCATATTGCCACCTACAGATTCTCGTACAAAATCATAATGTTTTAAAGTTATTTCCTACCTCAAGAAAAGGCCAACTAATGAAATACATTTTATACGCATACGTTATCTGCTCCCAAAATCAGGGAGAATTTACCTGTTTCTTGTTCTAAACGAGGCTACTGTATCTGTGCTATTTTTGCTTTGTCAAACTATATTAAAATATATTTGAGGTAACCCCATCACCTGCTATACCAGATGTCTAAACACACAACTTAAGTCCACATATACATATATTTATGTATTTTATTACCATGGACATACATACATATGTTGTTATGTGCCATCAAGTCACCTGCAACTCATAGCAACCCTATGTGCAACATCCCAAAACCCTGCCCTATCCTGTGCCAATCTCACTGTCTCAGACACACCTACCCCATTACCCCAGTCACTAAATCAATCCACCTCATCGAGAGTCTTCCTCTCCTACGCTGTCCCTCCACCCTCCCAAGAATGACGTCCCTCTCCAAGGACTGGTCCCTCCTTGCAACATGTCCAAAGTATGTCAGACAATACTTCAGAATCCTTCTCTCCAAGGAACAGCCAGGTTTCACACTCTCTAGGATGAACCTGTTTGTTCTCTTGGCAGTCCATGGTATATTCAATACTCTTCTCCAACATCACAGCCCAAAGGCATCTATTCTTCTATCATCCCTAGTCACTGTCGAGCATTCTGATGCACAAGTAACCGCAAAGACCATGGCCTGTATCAGGCACACCTTAGTCTCCAGAGACACACTTTGGAGAGGTCTCTGACAGTTGACTTTCCCAGTGCAATTCGTCTTTTGATTCCCTGGCTGCTGGTGCCAAGAGTGGACACACACACATTTTATATATATATATACACACACACACATATATATATACACACACACATATATATATACACACATACACACACACACACACACACATATATATATAATCTGCCCATTTTAGAGATTCCATACAGATGCCTTGTCAATCTAGTTTCTAGTTTGACCACGCTAACAGTAGTTCTGAATTACATTCTTTTCCATTTAAGTGACCAACTTAACCAACTCAAAAAAAGAATGTTTTAGAGTAGAAATTTCCTTTTTCTTAATACACCAGTCACCTCTGATGGAGATCATGATCCTAAAATCTTTCAGAGTCGATTCCACTAGTATATTTTTAAACCTTAGAACAGTCACTGTGTCAAACCATCTTGTAGGGGGACTTTCTCTCTTTCTCTGACTCTCCATTGTTCCCAGGAAGATGTCTTTTTCCAAGAACTGGCCCCTCCTGACAATAAGCCGCAAGTATGTGAGCCCATCTTTGCCTCTGAGGAGTACTTTGGGACCATCTATGCCTCTAAGGAGTATTTTGGTGCACTTCCTCCAAGGCTGGCTTGTTTGTTCTCTGGGATATTCAGTACTCTTGTCTAACTCTCCACAATAGGAAGCTGGTGTTTTCTTCCCTGGCTGGATGCTTGCTGCACCGTCATACCCCATCACCTGCTTGTTGGCACACGTGCAAGGCTGTGCCCTCCAACATACTAAAGCAGGCTGTGAGAGTGGAGGAGCAAGGCCAAGAGCCACAGTAAGTGCAGAAATGCGCTAAGACGTGAGATTTCCTGTGGACAGGTAGCAGGAAAGACAGGCAAGTTGAGTTATCTTGAAATGTCTTCACACAAGTGAGCTGTCTGAGCACATATAGAGGGACAGTAATGTGCCACTGGAGGATAGGAGGTAAAGTCGTAACTAGTGGCCCAGGGATTATTCTGTCCACATGAATAATGGCATGGTGCCAATGGACCTTGCAGAAAATCTACAAAGACCCGCCAGGGTTTGTATGAGAAAGAGCTGGTTATAAAAAACAAACAGCTCTCGCTAAGGGCAGCAGTCGCGGTTCCTTTTCTGCCCGCTCTACCGACTCTGGGGGCAGGAAAGATATCTATTAGGAGCAGACTGAGAGAGGACAGGTAAACTGAAAGTCAGCTTTCTTCCACCTACAGATCCCCAAGGTCAGGTCTGCAGACAAAATATAACCTGGTGGGGAGAATGAGACTTTCTTTTTTTTGAGAATGAGACTTTCAACGGGCCTTGTTTACATTTCAATATTATTTGAAAATTAGTTTGTTCTGATAAGGAGTCCTGGTGTCACAGTGGTTAAGCACACACATATTTTTTTTTAAAAAGGTAAGCAGTCTGAACATACGAATTACTTTGTGGAAGATGTGGATGTACGCTTCTGTAAAGATTTACAACCTCGGAAATCCTACAGGGCAGTTCTACTCAGTGTTGTTGTTGTTGTTGTTGACCATGAGTCAGAAGGGACTCGTAGCTGACTCCCCAGAAGGTTTTCAAAAGCTATAACTCATACAAGTAGAGGAGACTGGAGCAAGTGGTGGATTTGAACCATGTGCCTGTGAGTTGGAAGTGCCACTCCTTACCACTAAGCCAGCAGGAGAGTGGCTATGAATCAGAAGCATTTCTAACTGTTCATAATGACTCAAAAAATTACAAGATCCGCCAAAATATCATCCAAAAGCACAGAACAGAAATATTTCAGAGTACTACAGCAGTAGAAATGAATGAAGGGGAATAAAATGGTTCTCTGTGTGTACCATACATGTATTTAACAAACAAGTGACATTACTAAGTATAAAGCAAGTTTGGAAGCAGGAGTGGTGTCCACTTCCAAAAAGCTTGCCTCTGAAAACTCTATGAACCTGGAGAAAAGATGAAAGTTTTGCATTCAAGACTTGTGTTCACAGGGTTGCTATGGGTTGTCTATGATTCCACAGTATTTAACAACCACCACCTACCTTAGATTCTTTTTTGTCATTAAAAAAACTGTAAGAAAACTAAGAAGATGTAGAAAATACAAGTATAAATTTAATATGCCTCCTAAAATTGTCAATACAGAAGAAAATATAATCATAATTGCTTTAACTATAAATGGAACAAATACATCAATCAAATAGCAGAGATTACCAGAATAGAGAAAAGGAAATTTTATAATCAAGTATATGCTCTCTTCAAGAGACATACTTGAAAGAAATACATATATAGAGATAAAGATAGAGATATAGTTTGGAAATAAAAGGATGGAAGAAGATACATCATGTGAACAGCAAGTGAGAGAGAGCTGAACTGTCTATATTCACACATGGTAAAGGAACTTTAACACTGGATTACTATAGAAGACAACACGAATACTTGTTTGATGATAAAAGGGTAAATATAAAAGGAAATGTTCTATGAGATACAAGCCTTCACTCTGGAGGTAAGGACATGGAAACAGGTCAGATGGCCACCTAGCTAACATTCCCTCCTCACCACTCCCTTTTCAGGGTCTGCTTCAAATGGCAAGTGCTCCAAACCAAACTCATCCCATACAAAAAGAATCCGTGTATTTGGTGAAAACTATGTGGTTATGAGAGGAAACCCATCGTGACCCCATGAACAATGGGGGGTTCCTTACCCTGCCCTGTCCCATCCTCACAACCTCAAGTCCACTGGTGCATTCCAAGTGTCAACCCACGCCACTGAAGTTCTTCTTCTCACCAACCATCCAGATTTCCCAGCACGTTGTCTTTGTACGCCCAGAGTACGTGAGACCAAGTTTTCCCATCCTTATCTCTGAGAAGCCACCTGGTCACACGTCCTAGAGACAAGACTTGTTTGCTCATTTTTGGCACCAGATTCAAGTTCTAAAACTTGCTAGTTACGTGACCCTGAACAAATTACTTACATTTCCCTCATTTCTCTTTCCAGAGTCAATAAAACTCTATTAAACATCTTTCTGGTCTTTTCAACTAAGATCCAAGTGACCTCAGCAGTCTGATTCCAAATTGAATGCCTGGCAGTTCCTTACAGATGAGGTATATGACCACTTATCTCACAGAATTTCCACAAATAAAGATGATGAGGTGATCTGAAGCCTGCCCAAGGTCACTCACCGAATGACTGAAAGAGCCACAACCCAACAATTGCAGGAGTATCTAATCTGAGTTACTTGCATTTGACAAAAGGTTGGGTTTCTCTCCAATAACTCATGCTGCACTTGAGAGTAACTTTTTTACTTTTTTAATTTTTTTTCTCCAAGCTTTTGAGCTGGAACCAACTCCTAGCTGACCCTGCAGTGGGTTTTCAGAGGCTGTTTAAAAACCTTTCAGTGGGTTTTTGGGAGACTGTCCATCTTTCTCCCATGGAGCAGCTGGTGGATTAGAACCTCCTGCCTTGGGGTCGTCAGTGCCCCTCCATACCATTGGGCCATCAGGGGTCCCCTTTACGACAGAAATATGAATCCAGAGTGCTGGCTCGAGGGGAAAACTGTCAGCTCTAGAAGGAAATCTTTGCTTTCTTTCAGGCTCCATGGGGCTTGGAATATTCTGAGAGCTCCATTTGTTGTGTCCTTCCCTGGTCAAGGAAGTTCGCAGCACAGGAAGCTGGATCCAAAGGACATGCTCCATTCCAGCGCTCCCTTTCCGGTAATACCAAGCTCCCTCCTCCACCTCTTTCTCTTTTTAAATTTTTTTTTAATTAATTTAATGAACGTTTACAGAGACTTTGGATTTCCATTCATTCAGTGTTGCTCTTTTCTCCCTGCCTAACCTCCTCCGCCCCAGTCCGCTCTTCTCTTTGAAAAGTAAAAGAAAAATTCTTTCATTGTTATATAATCCCTCCCCTCAAGTTCACTCCACTGTGCAGCCTTCATTCTGGACTCCTGTCATGACAATAATACCTAATCATATATCCCTTTTAAACAGTTCTCTCTCTCATCTGTTTCAATGCAGTATACATAATTTATCCCCTCTTTCTCAGTCTCCCCCCAACCCTGTCCCAACCCCAATCAGTCCCATTTTACAACAGTGGCACCACGCAGTATTTGTTCTTTTATTACTGAGATATTTCACTCAGCATAATGTCCTCCAGAGACACCCATTTTGAATATTCTTTCTTATTATTTCAACACATCATAGTATTACATTGTGTGAATATACCACAGCTTCTTTATCCATTCATTTGTTGATGGGAACTTAGGTTGTTTCCGACTCTTTGCTATTGTGAACAAAGCCGCAATAAACATGGGTGTGCATAGATCTGCCTGGGTGGTGGTTATGGTTTCTTTACGGTATATTCCCAGCAGTGGAATTGCTGGGTCAAATGGTTCTTCTATTGGCAACTTTTTAAGAAAGTGCGATACAGCCTTTTCTCTATCCATTTATTCACTGGTGGACACCAAGGTTGTTTCCATCTCTTTACTATTATGAATAATGCCACAATAGGTTCACATATATCTGTAGGGGCGCTGTGGTGGCCTAGTGGCAAGAATCTGTGCTGCAATCCCAAAGGCACGCAGCAGTTCAAGTAACCAGCTGTCTGCAGGAGGAGGATGGGCAATCTCCTCCTGTAAAATTAACTGCCTCTGAAAACCTATCAGAGATTCAGTTATGAATCGGTTCTGATGCAATGTTACAACAACAACAACAACAACAATCTCTGTGTGTCACAACTCACATATATTTAGGGTATATTCCTAGCAGTAGAATAGCTTGGTCAAATGGTCTTTCCACTTTCACTGTTTTAAGGAAATGTATTCCATAGTAGTCGCAGAACTCTGCATTCCACCAGAAGTGCATGACTTTTCCTCTCTCTGCATCCTTGATTACTGTTACATGTTGTTTACTCTCCTACTGAACTTTGCTAATGGTGCTGGGGTGGAACAGTCTCCTTGTTGTTTTGAGTTGCATCTCTCCAAGAGCTAGTGAGGGAGCTCTTGTGTCTTAGTGGTAAGGAGCGACACTGCCAACCCAAAGTAACACAGTTCAAACCTACCAGCTGCTCCATGGGAAAGATGAGAAGTCTCCTCCCATGTGATTTACGGCCTCTGAAAACCCACTGGAGGGTCAACTGTGAGTTGGGGTTTGGTTGGTGTGGGTTTTTTTCAAGATAGTAAAAAGAGTTTATTTTGAAACTACTGCCTGTCAATCCTGACATGCTTTTTTTATGCTATTATGTTAAGCCTATCGTTCCTGTAAAGAAAAAATAAAACCCTGCATTAGAAAAAAGGTGGCCGGTTGTCCCTACACTGACCTCAGGTACCATTCATGATCCCTCAGACAGTATGAGTCGGTTTTGACCGGATGATGCACAATGACAACAAGAGCTAGTGATCTTGAGCATTTCTTCATGTATCTGTTGGCCAAAACCCACTGGAAGTTCAGTGTCAAGTTCATCGACTGGATGATGCACAACAACAGCAACAGTTAGTGATCCGGAGAATTTCTTCATGTGTCTGTTGCTCATCTGAGTGTCTTCTCTGGTGAGGCGTCTTTTTATTTCTTCTGCCCCTTATGTAACTGGGATGAGAGTAACTTTAAAAGGAATTTTCCGTACAGTCTTGTAAAAGGATTGTGTACAATCTCGGACTCTAAAGCATATCTTGTTCAATCTATGTGAAACAAGGTTTAAATGATCACTTTTTCCCCCTGTCATGAGGGCTGTGTCTTATGCTTCACATGGTCATAACAACCAAGTACAGGAGACAGGGAGAAAAGCTTGGGGATAATTTCATTCATATCACCGCTTCTACTTCAAACTGAGCAGCACTAAAACAGGCACGATGCCTCACACTGCTCAAGAAGAAAACTCTAAAACATGGCTTCATTCAAAGACAGATATATGCATTCCTCCAAATACAGTTAAAGATTATAATAACCAAATATGATAGCTGGTCATGTGTCTAAATTCATTTTGTTAAAAAAATTCTTCAGAAAATATACTGTTTCTCGGGGCGAATCCGTATATCAAATTATGTATATGTTGCATGAATTTATCTTGGAGAAAGTGCAACCAGCTTGCTCTTTATGGACGAAGATGGTAAAACTTCCTCTTACTTACTTGGGACACAAGGCATGGAGGCCCAGGAAGGGCAAGTCCTTGGAAAAAAAAATCCTGCTAGGAGAGGTGGAGGGTCAGAGAAAGAGAGGAGGATCAACAAAACAGACCGATTCAGTGACTACACCAATGAGCTCAAGTGTAACAGAGATGATGAGGCTGGTACAGGATCGGACAGAGCTCAGATACGTTGTTCAAAGGGTCACTATGAGTCACACTGAATTGGAGGACACCTAACAACAAAAACAATTTCTATCAGTATTTCAAATACCAGCAGGGTCTGCCCATTGTGGGCAAATTTCAGCCAAACTTCTAGATCAAATCAGAATTCAGGGGAAAAGGCCTGGTGATCTACTTCTAAATACTGGCCCATGAGAATCCTCTAGATCACAGAATATTGTGTGAGGCCTAGCTTTACTTACTTTAGACACAGCATTGTAGAGAGACTGCTTGGGCAGCATATCCTGTGCAGCAAGTAAAGGTCCAGAAAAGGTGAAGGACAGTGTCATGGACTGTCCAGTGGTCACAATCATGGACTCAAACGCACCAACTATTATGAAGATGGCACAGAACCAAGTGACCTTTCCATCTGTTGTTGTTGTTGTTATGTGCCATCGAGCTGACTCACAGCGACCCTACGAACGACAGCCCTGAAGCCTGCCTTGGACTGAAGCAGCCTCACCATCTCTGACACACCTGCCTCCATTGCCACAGGCACTGAATCAATCCGTCTTATCCAGGGTTTTCCTCTCCTGTGCTGGCCCTCCACCCTTTCGAGCACGATGTCCTTCTCCAAGGACTGGTCCCTCCTGAAGACATGCCCAAAGTGGATCGCGGCTGTAGACAGGGGTCACCATTAGCAGGAACCAACTCAATAGCAACAATCAATCACTGAATCAGCACTACAGATGGTCAATCATGTAAAAACTGTGTGCACGTCTTCACTACCTTTACGGATTACAGTCACATAGTTAAAGATGTCATAGCAGTAACGATTCACAGTTACACTGGGTTTTGTATTTTCTAAGCCTGAGAAGGTCTCATAGCCTACTAGTAAGGAGTTGCCCTGCCATCCCAAGTCTGGCATTCTACCCTAAGTGTCAAGGATATAATCAATGGCATTGCATTTTCAACCCAGAAATACAGGTGTCAGCAAGGGAGGTTAGATGCCCATTGTACCACGTCCCGTAGCCACATGAAGTTTAAGGCAAAACTTGATAATTAATGTTAAAAAATGCATTGCTTAAATCTCAAATTTAGAAACAGCAGAATGCATGCAAATTCAAAATAGGGCATATCAAACCATGAAACAAGGAAGGCAGGCAGTGTAACAAGATGCAAGTCAGTATCCCAGAGAGCTACACCGTCCTTAGGAGAAGCTCTGTGAACTCAAAAGCTACATGTCTCCTGAGGTTCAAATCCCCCCGAATCTCCTCCAGAGAAAGATGGGAAGTCTCTTCTCACTGCAATTTGCAGTTCCAGAATCTGATAGAGGGTTACGAGGAGCTGGAAGCAATTTTCAAGCGCTGAGTAAGTCAGTGTCTTCCTCTACCTAACACATTATTTCAGAACACCTCGAAAAGCCTTCTGTGCCCCAACTGCTATGCAAATCCGATTTTAAAATCGACAGTCAGGTATAATAGCTTGAAAGAGACAATTGGCTCATAATTAATCTATCCAAACAAATTCAAATGATCATGCTGGCTCATCTGGTCACTGAAACTTCATCAAGAGATAGTATTAGCTTGTTATATGTTATTATTATGCCAGGGTCAATGTTAGGAGTGTCTTAAATAGAAGATATCCTACCTACACAGTCAAACTTTCATATAACTTAATAAATGCAGTATCACAGCTTGTTGAAAAAGCACATTCAAGTAATAGTAATGAATTAATAAACATATATCATGAAAAAAAATCTTAGCATAGTCACGACCAAGAAAACAAATAAGTCTGTCTTGGAGAGGGTGAAATCAAGTTTCTTCTTGAAGGCCAGGATTTTGACGCTTCGTCTCACACGGTTTGTACATGTGGCCATAAGGGACTAACCTTGAAGAAGGACATTATGCTCTGAAGACTGATGGACAGCGCAGGAGAGGAAGACCCCAGATGAGATGGATTGGCAGAGTAACCAGGGTGCTGGGGGCTGGTGTGTTGGAGTAAGTGAGACTGGCTCAGGTCAGGGCAGGCTTCAGAGCTGTTGTACATAGGGTCACTATGAGTCGCAGGCTACTCGACAGCACATAACAACAACAAGTCATTTGTCTTTTAAAGTATATTGATATAATGATTTATATTCAAGATCTTCATATTCAATGATTATTTTTTTAATTGTTATTAAATTTTATTAATTTTAATGAACATTTACAGGGATTTTGGGTTTTCATTCCTTCA
>NW_006399888.1:7280751-7305099 GCF_000299155.1 Elephantulus edwardii | reverse complement strand
TATCAGATAAGGGACTTATATCCAGAATTTATGAAATACTTGAGCACCACAACAAGATAAAGGTAAATAATCCAATAGAAAAATGGGCACAGGATATGAATAGGCACTTCACCGAAGACGACATTCAGATGGCTAAGAAGCACATGAAGATTATTTTCAAGATTGTACAGAAGATAAACCATCCAGCAGGTATATTCCCTGTTTTAGTAACCACATGTCCCTAAATACTTTACTTCTAGGAAGATAGATCAGTATTCAAGTTGTTGATTTTAGCTGGCGACACAGTCCATTCTAACCCATGACGACCCCAAGCGCTCAAAGTAGAACTACTAAGTAGAGTCTGCAACGCTAGGACCCTCCAGAGACAGATGGATCTCCAGACCTTACTAGTGAAGTACTTCTGGGTAGTTTCAAACCATCAGCATTTCAGTTAGTAGTCAAATACTTAGGGAGCTCTGGTGGCCTAGTGGCAAGGAGCTGTGCTGCAATCCCAAAGGCATGAGGTTCGAGGCCATAAATTGCTCTGCAGGAGAAGGATGAGCAACCCGCTGGAGGGTCAGCTATGGGTTTGCTCAGCTATGGGTTGGTTCCAACTCTATAGTACCTAGCAACAATAAAAACAACAACAGGTGGGCTGTTCCTGTTCTTTAGTTTAAGGTGAATTCTTTTTTCCTGACAGTCACCAAAACAAGCAGAACACTAGCCAGCACTTCATGAAATCTGATAGGTTTTGTTGTTGCTTTAAAATTTCTGTTTTATACTGGTTTCCACACAAAATTCTGTGTTTCACACTATCCTTCATTCACATTGTGTTTCATACAATAATTCCCATTCATTGTGTTTTAGAAAATTAATCACCATTGAACTATGCGAACCATTACCCTGTCTTTCCAGAATGACATCTAATCTTTTCCTTTACCCCTCCCTCCACCCACCAAATTGTATGACCTTGTGCTACGCCCCCTGCCCACCCTCACTCCCCTATTCCCACTCCTTCCTCTCTTGTATCCTCATACACATTAGAGTAGTTATCTTTCTCTTTACAATAATGGTCTTATGCAGTATTCATCCTTAAGAGACTGAATTGGTTCACTCAGTATAATGTTCTCCAGTCTTTCCTAAGTTATGCAGTAATTTTCAAAATCATTGCTCTGAGTTCTGTATAACTCTGAGTTCCATCATGTAAATGTATTACAATTTCCCAGTCCATCATCATAGGACACCTGGGCTGTTTCCATGTTCTGGTGAGTGAAACACTGTTAAGAACACTGTATGCAAATCTCCATCTCTGTTTCAGTTCTAATTTCCTTGGGGGTATATTCCCAGCAGTGGAATAACTGAGTCATATGGAATTTCTATATTCAGCTTTTTGAGGAAATATCAAACTGCCTTCCAGAGTGGTGGTACCATTTTACAATCCCACCAAGAGTGTATGAGAGTTCTTATCTCTTCATATCCCCTCCAGCATTTATTGTTTTCTGTCCTGTTAAATTTTGCCACTGCTACTACGTGAGATGGTATCTCTCTATGGTCTTGATTTTCATCTCTCTTATTGTCAGTGATTTTGAGCATTTACATATGGTCAGAAATATGGATTGAAGCTCAACATCAAGAAAACAAGAATTCTCACCACTGGGTAAATTGGCAGCATCATGATGGATGGTAAAGAGACTGAGATTGTAAACAGCTATAGTTTTCTTGGCTCCACAATCAACTCTCTTGGCAACAGCAGCCAGGAAATTAAAAGATGTATTGCATTGGGAAAGTCTGCTCTCAGAGACCTCTCCAAAGTACCGAAGAGCAATGATGTCAGTATGGAGACTAAGGTGCGTCTGACAAAGGTTGTTGCAATTTCTTGCTATGCATCAGAGAGCTGGACAATGACCAGGGATGATAGAAGGAGAATTGATACCTTTGAGATGTAGTGCTGCTGAAGAGTCCTGAATATACCATGAATGGCTAGGAGAATAAATAGGTTCATCTTAGAAAGGGTGAAACCAGGCTGCTCCTTGGAGACAAGGATTCTGAGGCTTCATCTGACATTCTTTGGACATGTTGCAAGGAGGGACCAGTCTTTGGAGAGGGACAGTCTGGGAGCGTGGAGGGACAGTGCATGAGAGGAAGACCCTTGATGAGATGAACTGATTCAGTAACTGGGGGTAGATGCGTTGGAGACAGTGAGATTGGCACAGGATAAAGCAGGGTGTAGAGCTGTTGCACATGTCACTATGAGTTGCAAGCAACTTGATGGCACATAACAACAACAACAATGTACGATCAACTGATATTAGACAAGGGGAAAAAAAGCTCTATCAAAAGGGGAAATGACGATCTCTTGCACAAATATTGGGGGCAAAAGCTGGACTTTACCTGCAGAAAGCTGAAGCAGGATCCACCTCTCACACCATACACAAAAAATCACCTCGAGGTGGATTAGAGACCTAGTGGTAAAGCCTAAAAACAGAAAGATAAGAGACAAATTGGGATTAAGCTTAGAATGTCTAGCCTACGGTAAACCAGGAGAGGATAAACTGATGAATTGGACCTCCCTGGACGCATAAAAACCTTTTTTCAAGAGGGTGAAACGAAAACCTACCAACTGGGAAAAAATATTTGGCAATATCATTTCAGACAAGAGTCTTACAGCAAAAGTTTACAGACTCCTACAGGGCCTCCATAAGAAAAAGGCTGATAACCCAATTATAATACAGGCAAAAGACATGAAGTCTTTTCACAGTGGAAAGCACTGAATGGCTGAAAGCTTGTAGTGTTATGGTAATTTAATACAACAAAATTTCATCAATACTACAAAAGGAAAGCATTTCCAGAGAAAGAAATGAAAATATTTCCTGGATTAATATTAAAATTCTGACGAAAAAGAACCAAAATAATTTTTATTTTGTTTTAAAAACTTATCCCAGGAAATAAAATTGAAAGCAAATAAATTCAATAAACATGAATTATGTATTACATTATAAATTAAGCAATGACTCACGTTTCTAGTTACATGGAATGATTTAAAGCTCATTTAATATGGAATGTCTCCATTCCAAGCCTCCTAAAATGATGTGAAAATCGCAGAGTATAAATAAATTCCTTCCTATCAAAGAACTTTTTTCAAAGTTCAATGAAAGCAAATACATTATAAATTTAGCTAACCTAAGACAAAGATATAAAAAAGTTATACAACTGTTCAAGTCTTTCGTTCATAGGGTCACTATGAGTTGTCTATGACTCGATGGCACTTAACACCACCACCAACATAGAGCTCTGTGGGCCCAGTGGACAGAAAGTTAGACTACCAAGTCAAAGGTGGATGATTTTAATCTGCGGCCCTCACGCCTACTTTTAATTGGTTTTGGTCAAACATTCTTCTAAGGGGTATAGCACTCGTCTGTCCATTTGCTGTACAGAGGTAACTCATGGTTGCTGTGATGCTAAACACTGTGACATTGATTCATCAAACACAATTATGGTTATCCATGGTGAACAGTGTTTGGTGGAGCTTCCTGATTAAAACAAGCTTGGAAGCAGGAGTGGCATCCAGTTCCGAAATACCTTGCCTCCAGAAACTTGAAGAAATGATGGAAGTTATACAACTGTTAATGTCTTTCTTTCATAGAGCCTCTATGAGTCATCTACAATTCAACAGTACTTAACAACAAGAAGGATAATCTTTTGAAACTTGGAATATGAGTTCTAAAACTAAAATTCTGAAATGATAAAGGAACATAGCTATTGTTGTTGTTGTTGTTGTTGTTGTGTACCACTGAGTTGGAATTGACCCATAGCTGACCTTCCAGCAGGTTTTTTGAGACAGTTAATTGCACATCTGTCTCTTGTGAAGGAGCTGGTAGATTTGAACCAAGTGCCTTTGGGATTGTAGTGCAGCTTCTTACCAGAAGGCCTCTAGAGATCCCATAGCTGTTGTTGTTGTTGTTGTTGTTGTTGTGTGCCATCGAGTCACTTGCGACTCATAGTGACCCTATGTACAACAGCCCTAAACTTTGCTCTGTCCTATGCCAATCGCACTGTGTCTGACACTCCCATCCCAATTATCCCAGTCACTGAATCAATCCACCTCATAGAGGGCCTTCCCCTCCTGTGCTGTCCCTCCACCATCCCAAGCATGATGTCCTCCTCCAAGGACCAGTCTCTCCTCACAACATGTCCAAAGTATGTTAGACGGAGCCTCAGAATCCTTGCCTCCAAGGAGCCTCCCGATTTAACGCTTTCCAGGATGTATCTGTTTGTTTTCCTAGCAGTCCATGGTATTCTCAATACTCTTCTGCACCACAGCTCAAATGCATCAATTCTTCTTCTATCCTCCTTGATCATTGTCCAACTCTCTGATGCATGACAAGTGATTGCGAAGACCATGGCCTGTATCAGACACACCTTAGTCTCCAGAGAGACACCATTGCTCTTCAGTACTTTGGAGAGGTCCCTAACAGCAGACTTTCCCATGGCAATGCGCCTTTTAATTTCCTGGCTGCTGGTGCCAAGAGTGTTGACTGTGGAGCCAAGCAAACTAAAGCTGTGTACAATCTCAATCTCTTCACCATCCATCCTGATGCTGCCAATTGGTCCAGTGGTGAGAATCTTTGTCTTCTTGACATTGAGCCTCAATCCATATTGGAGGCTGCAGTCCTTGACCCTCTGCAGCAGGTGCTTCAGGTCCTCTTCAGTTTCAGCAAGCAGGGTTGTGTCATCTGCATAACGCAGATTGTTGATAAATTGTCCCCCAATCTTGACCCCACATTTCTCCTCAAAGAGCCCAGCCTCCCGGATAATCTGTTCTGCATATAGGTTGAAAAGGTACTTATTCTAATTTAACTGTTCTTCTTTTCTGATCATTGCCAAATATTATCTTTTAAATACAAGCGCAAATTGCCTGTGATATTTAATATTGTGTTAGTGGATGTACATTATGTTAACATCGTGGAGGCGGACGAGGAACAAAAATAAACAAGGAAGCCCAATCTGAAAGAACGTATGTTCTGTGTATGTAAGCAAAGGACTAGAACATTGGAAGTTTTAAAAAAAAGTAAACAAAACATGATGTTAAGTATTATCAATAATGAAAATGAGAACTTATAAAAGATAGGTCAGAGCTACTAATTCAAATCATTTCTATTGTTTTATCTATATTTTATTTTGTTTTATATTGGTTCCTGTATCAACTAAACTCTTTTCAATTGCATATAAAAGAAATGCTACAGAAACATATTCAAAACAAATCATGCTTTACTTGTCTTCACTTGCTCATTCATGGTCATCATCTTCTAACTAATGCTCCGGTGGGTTTCCAAGGCTGGAAATCGAGTGGGTGGAGACTGTCCATCTTTCTCCAAGGAGCCTGGTGGATTCAAACCACCAGAGGCGTGTGGCCTTTAGATCCAGCAGTGCACCTCCCTACACACTGCGCCACCAGAGTTCCCTCCGTCCTAGCTACATGAAATCCACACACAAGTCAACAAGGGCTGGTGAAGTCTCTCAAGTTCATCATCCTGTTCTGTCCTCCTCATTTGGGAGCTCTGCCGGCCTACTCCATAGGTAGTTCCACTTCAAACCCAAAGGCAAGCAGTTTGAATCGACCATCTGCTCCATGGGAGAATGATGGGTGATCTCCTGTGAATTTACAGTCTCCAAAAACCCACTGGGAGGCCAGCTCTGACTCAGTTCGAATTTGACAGCAATGAGAGAGATTGAGGCATCTTCAACAGGTGCCTGTCAGTGTTACAACACCAATATGCCACCTGCAAACCATCATGATCAAGTTTCCATAAAGGAAGGGGGGGGATGAGGAAGAAAAAGCCTTCCTACACTGTCTACATCGTACTGGGCGGAACTAGGCCAAATCCACACTCCAGAGCGGAAAGGAGACAGGGGAGGGGAGAGTGTTTAAAGGACACAGTGAACCGAAATCACAGCTGCACGGAAAAGGAGGGGTGAAGAAGAGAGGGCTCCGTGGCTCAGAGATCTCACCCAGCCTCACAGTCAGACTGACGGATCCGGGGTGACTGTAGTTTGAAACCTGTCTGTATCATTACCGACTGTGTAACTTTTGAGCAAATTCTTTAATCACCAAGTGTTCTTCATATTAAACGGTGAGAGTCATTTGAGCAACTCGCAGCATTGCTGAGAGAAGTAAGAGTTGAGACCAGTAGGCCCACAAGCCTTGCCTAAAAGAGGACGATTTCCAGCCTAAGCCCAAAGTACCACAGCAGTCTAATATATCACCAAACTACCCTGTAAGGACCCCAGAATATCAACAAATTCTCTCTACGTCTCCACAGGAACTTCTTAGGTCAAGCTCAAGAACCTTAGTGTCTGATAGTCAGAGGTGGAACGGGGGGTGCATGCATGTGACCTCCTTTCTGAGGGTCTCACACTTGACATGAAGGTGAACTCAACCCACTTACTGTCCACTCAGTTCCAACTCAGAGTGACGGTGACGGTGACACCCCACCGGGATTCTGAGGTGATGTATGGTTACGGGAGGACCTTGTTCATCTTCTTCTCACAAAGGTGATGGTGGATTCAAACTGCCAGACCTGTGACACCACAGAGCCCCGTGTACATGAAGCTCACTCACTGCCGTCCACTGACTCACAGCCGACCTCCTCAGCGAGTGTAAATCACGTGAGAGGAACCTCTTTCTCCTGAGAAGCTCCTTGTTGATTCAAACCGAGAGAGAGAGAGTCAGAAGCACAACTCCTCATGGAATATGGAACTCATGGAACTCCAGGGCTCCTTTGCATGAAGGTGGTTGTCAAGGACTCACAGCGGCCCAAGCCTTTTCCTACCCTGTGCCCTCCTCCCCATCTCCATGCCTGAGCCCATGATTTTATAGTCACTGAGTCACTGTGTCACTCAATGCACCTTGTTGTGAGTCTTTCTATGTGTGCAGGGTTTACTCTTAGAGGTATATTTACTTGTCAGTTTCTTGTATGAGGGAGTGCTTTGTACAAACGTAGGAAACATAAATTAATTAGTATTTATATTCCTAATATCAATCAATGTCTTCTGTAATACCACAAGTGCTGTATTGCAGGATGAGACAGAAGTACTTCCTCTACAGATATTCTAGACCAAACAACCCAGTGCAGAAGTGAGGTATATCTTCCAGGTAATTTATGCTTTTGTCTCTCCAACAAAGCTAAGAGCAGCCTCGTTCAGTTTATATATAAAAAAATTGAAACAGTCCCAAAAAGTCTTCAAAAGGTGCTTACTTTCTACCCTTGCTCCGAGCAGATTATACCCAATTATCCATTTTTATGATCTGCATTGTTTATAAATTCAGCTTCCAAAAATGAAAATGAACATGCACCAGGATGATTCAGGAGGGCCTGGTGTAGACAGAGTCCCCTTCAGGACACGCATTAACACCCAAATCACTTTCAGACTTCGTCTGTTCCTTCCCTCTGGTGGCTGCACAAGAAATCTCTGCGTGTTACTTATGACAGATGGGAGACAAGCTTTAAGCAGTAACTTTGAGATTCTTTCAAAGGGAATAAAAAATGGACAGAATGAGGCCAGGCTTAAGATTCGCAGAGGCCCTCGCAGGTCCAAAAAGGCTCTAAATAAAAGTAAGTATTCTCTATGTGTACTTCCAAAGTGCTATTATGAAGTATTTTCTGAGCAACTGCAGTAACTAAACCAAATCCACTGCCATCAGGTTCTTCTGAGTCACAGCAGCCTATTAGACAGAGATCTGCCCCACAGGCTTCCAAGAGGTAAATCTTTATGGAATCAGGCTTAACACAGAGTGCTTAATCCCTGTGCCACCAGGCAGCCTACTCAACCATGTTGTTGTAAGGTGTGTGCCGTTGAGTCAGAACCAAAACACAGCTGACCCTCCAGCAGGTTTTCAGAAGCAGTTAATCGCACAGGAGGAGACTGCCCACCCTTCTCCCACAGAGCAGCCGGTGAACTCGAACTGCCTGCCTTTGGGACTGCAGCGCAGCTTCTTGCCACTAGGCCACCAGAGCTGTAAACTCAACCATAATCCTCCTAAATGTTGTTGTTGTTGTTGTTGTTATGTGCCATTGAGTCGTTTGCGACTCATAGCGACCCTATGTACAACAGCTCTAAACCCTGCTCTATCCTGTGCCAATCGCATTGCCTCTGACACACCCATCCCGATTACCCCAGTCACTGAATCAATCCACCTCATAGAGGGTCTTCCCCTCCTGTGCTGTCCCTCTACTCTACCCAGCATGATGTCCCTCTCCAAAGACCTGTCTCTCCTTGCAACATGTCCAAAGTATGTCAGACGAAGCCCCAGAATCTTTGCCTCCAAAGAGTAGCCTGGTTTAACCCTCTCTAGGATGAATCTGTTTGTTTTCTTGGCAGTCCTAAATGTACTGTCCACTAAAATCTGAATAATGAAGCAGCTAATACTAACTCAGCGCTTTTCAATGAGAAGTTCAAAGAAATTTGCTGAATCAGAAAGATGCCAATTGTGGAAAAGATACCTCTTAAGCAGGTCAGACTGAGACTATACTTAATAACCACCAAATGTCAATACTCAAAACCTGGGGACAGGTGGGATACGGCTAAGATTGTCAAAGCCACTATGTTGGCAAGACTCAAATTACTGATTTTAGAACCATAAATTATGTTCTTTGAAAGCCATATTCAGCAGAATAGTTCCCTTCCATTAATTAATAGCACTCTTGCCTTCTCTGGCACTGATATATTTTCCTAGTTCATTTCAAAATAAATACGAAGCATTTTAGATTCTCAAGAATCTCACACAACAAAAATAAGCTGATTATAAATAAATTCTGAAATATTTTCTCTGATCCCGAGTTCCAGTGTTGGTGGTGTTGTTGTTGATTGCTGTCAAATCGACCATGACCCTATGAACAAAAGGCCGGAGGCCTTCCTATAACTATCATCATTTATCAAAGTTCATACTGTACTGGAAGAAATATAATCATACTTTGATTAAAATCAAACAAGGTGGGGAAAAAACCGTGAGTACCATGAAGAAATAAATGATAAACAATCTTCCTAAGAAAATCTTTCCTGGTTCTCAAATTAAAAAAACATTGCCATCAATCAGAAGGGAGTCCCAGCCGACCACCCAGTGTCTTTTCGGAGTTGTAATCTCACCAAAGGAGATTGCTTGCCTTCCTCTCATGGAGCCATCAGTGGATTTGAACCGCCAGAGTGCTGCCACATTTGGGTTAGCAACACAACTCCCTACTGACTGTGCCACTGGAGTTCCCTGGTTCTAGGGTGCTGGTATGTTGCTGCTATGCATCATCTGGCTGGTTTCTGCTCACAGCAACCAATGTGATCAAGGAGACTGTCCCATAGGCTTTCCTAAGCTGTACTCTTTGTGGAAAGAGATTGCCAGATTTTTCTTCTGCAGACCACCCGATGTTTCCACTAGCATTTATCTGGAGATTTGTATGTATTACAGTACCAAAATTTTTTTAGTGGAAATGGTGGATAAAGAATTTTACTCATCATTTTTACAAACTGACAATTCTACTACTTGGCAATGACCACTGAACGCGATCATTTGTTATTTGTTTCCTCTGCATCAAATCTGCAGAAGGCTTCAGTTTATCAAAAATGACACCCCTCTTGCTTTTTCATCAGATTGATTTTCTCATTTTCTTCAACTATAGATTTTACAATAGTGGCTTTTAGTGGTTCATTCATTCATTCAACAGCATTCATTTGATCTTGTGAAAATTATTCAGGACAGGACAAGGTTCAGATGGGTCTTTCATACAATCTCTGAGAGTTAAAGTCAACTTAATTGCATCTAGCAATAACAATAACACAAATCAGATTCTTCCATTTTTTAATTTTTTTTTAATTTCATACTGATTTACTTACAAAGTTCGCAAACATTGAGCCTTCCATTCTTCAAGAAAGTCACGCCAAAGCAAAGCATGCAAACCATTCAAAGCAGCCACTGCCTTACATGCAATTGTATAAAAACCAAGCATGGCTTTGAGAAGACAGCAACCACAGAGTCTGAAAAGATCTGCACGTGTCAACCAGCTGACCGCAAAGCAGCAAAGGTACTGTGGCCACAGCCAATATGCTACTGTGATTTTCACAGGTAATAATATATGATGCAAATGAAGGAGTGAAAATGTCACTGGTGAGGTTAAGCCAGAAGTCACTGCTTGAAAAGGTAAGCTGGGGAAAGAGAATTTAATCATGAAAGCAACAGTGAGCTACAGCGAACTATTTTAGAGAGAATTTTGTAACGAGATTGGTTTTATGTAAATTACTTTGCTTGTGTGTGGAAAATAGGGTAAAGGGGCAGAAATGCAAATGTATGAGCAGTTTGCTGCTTGCTTGTTTATCTCTCCCAGTCAAACCAGTCTCATCAAATTGATTCCAGCCATGAAGATCTCATACGGGTCAGATCACAACTGTGCTTCACACAGTTTTCTTTGTTTTAAGTCTTTTTAAATTGGGATGTGAGTAAAAGTTTACAAAGCAAATTGGTGTTTCATGCAACCTTTCATGCACAATTTTCTTTATAAATTAATTACAACACTCAACACATACACCTCTCCCACTCCCTCCCTATAATGCTCATTTCCATCAATCCTCCTACCCTATCCCTTCCTGCTTTCTGGACTTACTCTTAGGGAAAATGCTGGGTGTTTTGTTTGGGTTTTTTTTAATTTTTATTTTAAATGGTTGGTTATTCTAAGGAGCATGATATTCCTCTCCAAGGACTGGTCCTTGTCACATGTCCAAAGTATGTCAGATGAAGCTTCAGAATTCTTGCCTCCAAGGTGTAGCCTGGTTTTACCCTAAGATGAATCTGTTTGTTCTCTTAGCAGTACATGGTATATGCAGGAGAGGAAGACCCTTGATGAGACGGATTGATTCAGTGACTAGGGTCATGGGGGTAGGTGTGTCAGAGACAGGGAGATTGGCACAGGACAGAGCAGGGTTTAGGGCTGTTGTACATAGGGTTGCTATGAATCGCAAGCAACTTGACATCACCTAACATTAACATTCCAAGGAGCAGATGCCTCCCTTATGTCATTGTTCACCTTACAGGTGTGAGTATTGTCTTGTTGAAAGTTGAGCCACAAGAGTTGGGTTTTATTCCAGGTTCAAAGGATGACACAAGTCTACTGGCTCCTACCGGTTAGTTCAGACCTATAAACCCAGCTTTTTCCACCGGGTTTTCCATAGCTGATTATTCCCAAGCGGCTTAGGAGGCTTTCTTCTGAGGTACCCCTGGATGGGCTCAAACCTCCAACCTTATGGTTAAAATTTCATCACTTGTACCTCTCAGGAGCTCAATTATCTCCTTTGATAGAATATCAACTCCTAAGAGCAAGGACCGTAAGCAATTCACTGACACAGTGGCTGGTGCTCATTAAATAGTGGAATCAAGGAACGAATGAGCAAGAAAGAGAGGCAGTGAGCCTAAGGATTATAGAAACCATCAAAGTAAAAAATGATTACGACATGTAGCCGCAGCAGGAATGGGGAGGAGTGTGCCAGAATGCCAGATAATAATAGGGTAGATTTCATAACAGGAGTGCTGGTGCCTTAGTCATTAAGGCATTGTACTGGCAGCACGAAAGCACACAACTTGAATCCTCTAGCTGTTCTGTAGGAGAAAGATGGGCAATCTCTTCTCATGCCATTTACTGCCTCTGATCACCCACTGGGTCTGCTATGAGTCGGTTCTGACTCAATGGCACATAACAACAACAACAACAGATTTAACAAGCTTTTGTTTCAAGAAAGTTTAGAACATGTGTAAAACGGAAGAAGCATTCGTTTGGAGTGGAGCTGAAGACTTCTATTTTGGACACACTGTTTGAATGTACCCATAGGACTTCAAAATCAAGAGTGAATCTCTATCCTTGATCTCTCTCCTATGAACTCTGGCATGGAACATAAGGAGTTTGGACAAGAGATCGGGGTGAGAGATTCAGAAGTTATCTGTGAATAAAAGCTTCATGCCATCAACTCAACCCTAATGCACAGCAACCTGCAGGACACAGAACTGCTCACAGAGTTTCCCAGAGACTCCATATTTATGGAAGTGGATTTCCAGATCTTTTACATCAGGAGCAACTGGTGGGTCCAAAACACTTACTCTTTGATTAGCAGCCAGATTCTTTAACCGCTGTGCCATTGTTGTTGCTGTTAAGTGCCATCAAGTCATGGGCAACTCATAGCAACCCAATAAACAAAAGACCTGGGCACTTCTATAACTTTCATCTTTCTCTGTGTTCATAGGGTTTCCGGAGGCAAGCTATTTCAGAAGTGGATGCCACTCCTGCTTCCAAGCTTGTTTTAATTGGGAAGCTCCACCAAACACTGTCCATCATGGGTAACCATTATCACATTTGACATGTCATTGTCACAGTGTTCAGTTTGACAGCAACTCTTATCAGTAGAAGAGTTCTTATATATAGTGGAAGTCTTTGCAGATAAAGAGGAGTTGAGACCTCCAGAGGAACTGTTTTAAGGACTGAGTGGTGGAAAAGATGCTCTGGAGGCCCCATCTCTAATATGGTAAATTCCTATAAGTGTTTTTATGAGTTTTGTTAGCAAAATAGGAACAACTGGTGGCATAAATTGGAAACTGCACTGCTAACACAAAAGCAGTAGCCCTCTGTGGATGTGAAGCCACCAGCGGCTCTGCAGGAGAGAGATGGGCAATCTCCTCCGATGTCATTCACAGCCTCTGAAACACTGCTTGAAGGGCAGCTATGAGTTGGTTCAGACTCAAGGACAGTAAGTGGGAGTCTGAGTGTGACTCTTTCAGGACCACCAGGTGATGTTACTTCCCCAGCGTCAGCACCTTGGTGACCTGCCACAGAGGCTGACGGCCAGCTTTCGTATACCTAAAACTTGGAGGTAAGAAAACCCTGTTGACCTTCCAACAGGATGAATGATTTTATGACTCTGATCAACTTCATTCCATCCTCTTTCAGGGATGGTACTCAAACCAAACAGAGCAATCGTCATTTTATCAAACAACATGGGCAAAAAAAGGAGAAAAGCATCATTAAATGAAGCTGAAATCTCTGCGTTTTCCTGCCCTACTGAACAAAGCTGAACAAATAGGGAAATACAGCTTGTTCCTCTCTAGTGATACTAATGATTCCTTTACATTTACTTCTTTGAAGGGAAATTACTGTTAATGACCTTCATTTCCTCCGAGTCTCTTCCCCCCAGAACCTGACATTTTCAATCAAATATATTCATAAAATATTAAAAGCAAAACCCTGGCATCTTAGGTAACCAACTCCACAATGGAAGACCTTCTCTTTCTTCTGAACACAAGGTTTGTCAAATTTACAGTTTTGCCATGCTATATGTTTTCCAAGTAGCTCAATCCATTCAAAATGAAACAATACATAAAAGATGATATGCTAAAGCCCACAAATCTTTCTGATTGCTGTTGCTGCTGTTATGTACTGTTGAGTCAGAAGTGACTCATAGCTGACCCTCCAGCAGGTTTTCAGAGGCAGTAATTGCGTGAGAGGAGGCTGCCCATCTTTCTTCCACAGAGCTGCTGGGGGACTCAAACTGCATGCCTTTGAGCTGGCAGCACAACTCCTTACCATTAAGTCACAAGAGCTCTCAATATTGTAGAATATTCCCACCCTCAATTTAGATGTAATCCTTGTAGCTGAAGACTGCTTTGCTTTGTTCAGAACACCACAGCTTTCCACCCCTGGCCTGAGAGGTCACCCGTGCACACCTCTGCTCCAGAAAAGACAGATAAAGTGGCTATCTGCCTCCTCAGACCCCCGTACTACCATTCTCCATACAATCTATTCCGTGGGGCTTGGCTTACAAAGACCTGACTAAGCCTTCCTTCGTACCCTCTGTCTTGTCCAAGTTCAGCTAATAGAAGGCATGGTCCAGAGGAGTTTGGGAGAAAGGACAGTGAAACAGATGATGTGCTTTACACTCTGCTCTCTGGATGCAGGGATTTAAGAGGCTGTCTGTGTCCCTCCACAATGGGACATGCTCTTCTCAGAAGATCCTTTCCACACAGCTCCCCTCTTTTGGTTCCCATCATCATTTCTTCTCCTTGCCCCTTCGAGCTCGGGAGTTAGAAAGCTCCTTACTGATACTAAGTTCGTATTCTTCCCTGGCAATGGCAGTGTTTCCTACATCTGTCTACATCTTCTAAACCAAGAACAAATCCACTTGCCATGGAGCCAACTGCAATACATGTGTGTCCAGTACAGAGTTGAGCTCCAAAGGGTTTAGAGTGATTGTGCCCACTCAGAAACTGGTCATCGCATCTTTCTTCCCTGTGGATCTAAGCCAACTGCTTGGTCAGCAGCCAAGTGTCTAAACGTTAGCTCCCCCCATGCTCAGACCTCCTAGATGGTGCCTCTCGGAAGCCCTCTGCAGAGGACTCGGCTTGCAGAAGCCGTCCAGGCATCAGCAGGACCCTGAAAGACAACAGTAAAGGGCGAACAGGTGCTTCTCGACACTGTGGCTTTCACCAACACTATCAAAGAAAATCCTGTGTAAACTGTGAAATGGGGTAGCATTTCCCTGAGGAAATCTTAGTCCCGACTTTTGCAAATAAGCAAGATTTCAATGCCAAGGAAATATGATTGACTCTTACCATATTTCTCCAATTCACAGTTCTGTAGAAATAAACATGCAGAAGGCTTACAATCGGAGTCTGAATCATTGCCAGACTAACCAGAACATTTCTTAAAAAGGAGGATCTAGAGAAACATGAAGGATGCATCTTTGAAAACAGAAACAATATTTCATCTTCCTACTTGTCCATATCAAGGGCCATTAATGAATATTAGTGATGCAGAGCGATTCCAAGGCTTTCAAGAAATGTCCTAAGATGCTGACAAATAACTGACAATTCATTTGGTCCTATTGATAATAATTACAGCTATCCAGACTGCTACTTCTGAAAAAAGTTGGCAATCAATGACACAGATTTTCTATCTTTCCCTCAAATCTCTCCAAAAGAAAATAGTTATTGTTTCTAATCTATGTATCTTTGTGTTTCGTTTCTAAAGACAGATTCATCAAGAACCGATTAAATAGTAAAACTCCATAAAAGGGCATTCTTTGAGCCTTTAATTCTCTAGCTAAAGGTAAAAGCAATTCTTATACCATTTCTTGGAAACCCCAAAGCTACAAGCAACCCTGGACAGGCTACATCTTCAGGTCACTGTCAACCTCTGCTGTCAGCATTGCCTGGGTGGCACCTCACTTTCCGGAGCAAACATTCAAGAAGAATGTCCACTAGGCAATCCTACTGTCCAGCAAACTCGGGTGATACTTGTGCCACAAACTCAAAGGCAATGTGACTCTCTAATGGTTCAAATCCACCATCAGCTCCAAGGGATAAAGGTGGACACTGGTTGATGTTGTCAGGCACATCCAATCAGAACTGACCCATAAATGATCCTCCAGTGGGTTTTAAAAGACAGTAAATCCCATGGGAGGAGACTGCCTATCCTCTTCCTACAGAGCAGCTGGTGGATTTGAACCATGTGCTTTTAGGATGGCAGTGCAGATCCTAACCACTAGGCCATCGGAGCTCCCTCACTGCCCACCACCCGTGGAATCCCACTGGACTATCAGGGCTGAGTCAGTGCAGATTTCACAGCTGGAACGAGTGCAGAGCTTACAATGTCTTAGCTAACAGAACTGATAAATAAGAACACAGATTTGCAACTCCCTGGTACTATAAAATATCACTGTCTAAAAGAGTTTTTAAAAGTTAGGTGCTTAATTAGTAAATTCTTTTGGTTGAGTACTATCTGTTCAAGGAATTTTAAGGACACAGAGAATTGTAAAGCATCAACTTGATGACAATGGGGTTTCCAGACTATCTCTGATTTCCTGGTGGACTGACTGTATATAAGTGAAATTTGACTGAATTAGTAAAGCAATATAACAATTTGGGACATGCTTCAATTAGAGAATACGTTCAGCTGCATAATTTGAGGTTCCACGAGATAGAAATTCCACAGGGATCTTTCTTAAAGGCAATTTGGCAATGTTCTCTTAATTTTTTTTTTAAACAAAGCACTTTTTTTTTTTACCAAAGAGTTCCTTTTCTAGGAATTGAATTACAAGAAATTTCCACAGAATTGCATGAAGATCTTTAATAGTTCAAATATTTAATATGAGCAAAGATCTTTAATATTTCCTTTAATCGTTTCATTTTACTGTTTAAGACTTTTAATATTTCCTTCAATAGTAAAAACTGTGTAAATGTTACCAAGTTGATTTCCACACACATTGACCTTGAAAGACAGCAGAATTTCACAGGATTTTCCCAACTGTAATCCTTTAGGAAGCAGATGGTCAGGGCTTTGTTCTGATGAGCTGACGGGGAGGGGCAGGTTCAAAAACAGCCAACCATTCAGCTAACCATCAAATGTTCAAAAGTTTGTACCACCAGGGTGAAATGTATGCGAAGTTCAGAAAGAACAAGAAACCCCAGTCTTATGGACAGAAATGACCTCCCAGATACTATTAAATGGAGAAAATTAGGCATCTACAATATGACTGGTTATATAATAAGATGACCTGTGTATACAGGCATTCATTTGTAAATGCATGAAGAGGAGGTGCTCTAAACTGTAGCTCTCCCAAAGGCACTCAGTTCAAAGCCACCAGCTGCTCCACAGGACAAAGACAGGCAATCTCCTCCCATGCGATTTACTGCCTCTGAAAACCTGATGGAGGGTCAGCTATGAGTCAGTTCCGACTGAATGGCACACAACAGCAAAAACAACAAACTGTAGGTAACTGCTGTATCTGAAGTGTAGGTGAGAAAGACTGTTCATTTTTTTTAATTCTATACTCTTATTCTTGCTAAAGCACATTAGCATATTGTATAATTTTAAAAAGCTCATTAAAGCAACATTAATTCTTTTACTACAGATAAAGAATAATATGTGTTTCCTGTACATATGCACCTTTAAAAAGTGTTTTGATAAAAATATTTCATCGTAACTGTTTTCCTTTGTTTATGTACTAAAGACAGAGTTTAGGTGACCCGTCTAATAGCTGTGTATCAGTAGATGTGAAAGCGCCTCATCATTGAGGGGCTTCACCCCCTTGTCCCAAAGTGATCTCTCATTAAAGAACTGGAAGGGAAATGAGAAGTGTTAAAGAGACTGCATTTTAACACACTCACATACAGAAACACACCAATTTTCTCTATGTTTTCAACAAGAGTATGGCCTAACAACTACCAAGTAACAGGAGGAACTTTGTATAACTTCTCACAACTGGTTCCAATCGGCGATGAAGGTGTGAGCACCGCCATGTCACCGGTGCATGCAGTCATCCATTTCTTCCCACATAAGATTTTCCTTATTTCAAAGAACATCAAGAAATGAGAGCGAAAACCATGTCCTCCTTGCCTCAACTTTGTATGTGTGCCAGCGTCTTAGAAAAAAATGAGAGGTAAATAGGGAGAGACTTGGAATCTAACATCTATGTGCACTAGAAATAAATGGTCCTAACAGCCTTTCTGTCAAGGATGGTAAGTCTCTCGTGTGCACGGTGGGCAGGCTGTCAGGAAGGGCCAGTCCTTGGAAAAGGACGTCACACTGGGAAAAGCTGAGGGTCTTTGTAGGAAAGGAAGAACTTCGAGGAGATGGGCTGACCCGGTGATTGTCATGGGCTGGAGCAAATCTGAGGTGGTGGGGACGGTGCAGGATATATCAGGCATGGTTCAGATCTGTGGTTCATCCGAGCGCTCCGAGTTGTAGCCGACACAGGGGCACCTGACAGCAACCACCACCAGCTCTCTTAGAAGTTTAACAACAAAAATGTATAAATAAGGAAGACACCAGGCTTGTGGATCAGACGACTCACATTCCCCAGGACACAGTTTTAACTTAAGAGTTGACAGAAATCTCAAAAGGGGAGCTCATGACTGAATTTATCCCACAAATGTGTTTTGTTTGGCCATTCTACAGGCTGACTTGATTCACAGAGGAGACGTCACACAAAATCAATCTCCATCCCATGCTTCTCCTGGAGCTGTTCAGGCACAGGCAAACCACAACCCCAAACAAACCTGCCCAGAAGAAATCAGACAGACCAGCGGAGCAGAGGATCTCTGCAGGGGGAGGGGGAGACCCTGACACCCCTTACAGCTTCACCTCTGATCAGTCACACTAGGGCATGCCATTCACCGGGGCTTTAGGGGTGTTAGGAGCAGAAACATCCCAAGTGTTCCATGCAACATTCTAACAACAAAATCCATGAGGAATCTCATCAGCTAATACTGGTCCTCCAGAAAACCAAAACTACTCTTCTGGCTGCTCCAGAACACCAGCTGTTGTTGTCGTTGTTGTTATGTGCCACCACGTCAACTCTGACTCATTGTGACCCTACGGTTAACAGGTCAGAATTCTGCTCTATCCTACAACAGCCTCATGATCGCCAACATCGAACTGTTACAATCATGTGTCAATTTATTCCAGTACCTGCCCCAGGCAACCGCAGCAAAAACACTACACTGCTGTTAAGGCAATTCTAAGCCATGGGGCCTTTACGTCGTGTACTGTCGAGTCAGAACCGACCTACAGCTGACAACTGGGTTTTCAGGAGCAGTTAACCTCACATAGGAGTTGACTGTTCATCTTTCTCCCAAGGAGCTGCTGCTTGGTGGATTTGAATCAAGTACCTTTGCGTTGCTAGGGCAACTCCTTGCCACTAGGCTACCAGTGCTCCCTCTTAGGGACCCTACAGGATAAAATACAACTGTCTATTTCCTAGGCTATAAATCTATATAAGAAGATTGCCTCATCTCTCTTGCACAGCAGACAGTGTATCTGAAATGTCAACCTTTTGGTTAGCAGCCCAAAAGACCTAGAATTAGACAAGGGCAAATGTCCTCATTCTTCTCTTTGTTTCTCAAGTGCATGTTAACAGCAAGGTTGTCTGAAAGTTATCAACCCCATGCCGGTCCAGTCACTTTGAAAAACTGTCACAGTGTGTGATTATGTCAGGCTCTGGCTCACGGCCACTGACTGGATACTGACTGGATGGACCTTTGAAAGGGTTTTATTTGGCTAATTTTTAGAAGTAGATTGCCAGGCCTTTCTTCCTAGTCTGTCTTGATCTGGAGCCTCCAATGAAACCCAGTCAGCATCAGAGCAGCATAGAAACTTCCACCACCAGAGAGGTGGTGAGTTTATACAAAATGCATCAGCCAGGAACAAAATCCAAGTCTGTTGCTCTCTTATTGTTACTATTACTATAACACTGAGTAAAGAAGAAACCGATTGGTCTCAGGGAAGCCCTCTAGACAAACAGGAGCCATGTCATCCACCTCTGGCCCGGCACCTAAATTTTGGAGAAAACCAGATTTTTCCAGTGGATGCCTCTCTCCTTCCAGCCCTGAAGAATGTAGTGTAGCCTTTTAAAAAAGTCTAGCTGGCAAGGCTCAGATTTATTCTGACTCACTGCATTATATTTTGAAACACCAGAGCTTCAGCATTTTGAAGCTGTTAGGACTGAAGTCTGATGAACCCTGTCAATCCCTCTCAGTGTAACATGTAAATGCGTAACATTAAGTGCACAAGAGAACAATGGAAATCAATTATGTTGACATAGACCTATAAAAATCGTTTTTTAAAAAGGCACTTGTGATGCAGTAACACATGTGCTTCTGTATCAATGCATCCAATGCCAAGATCTAGAAGGAGCTCCAGGATCTGGCGTAAATGGGAGGAGTGAGAGATGGCATTTCTTTTCCAGCTGTTTCTGTACCCATCGAAGTTGATCCTCCAAATTCTACGGGGGAGACCCCAAGGTCAAGAACTTCTGTTTGCAGAGAGAGGGGAAGGTGTCAAACAGAAAAATTACCAGCCTATGATCTCTTTTTTCTGGATGAGCTACATATAATAATTAATTATCTTGGGTTACTTTTTTCGTTCTATTCCTAAGGAAATAGATATACAATTCCTTCATGTCAGAGAATCAAAACCTCCTTTCAGGATTCCCAGGAGGGAAAGCCCGCTTTAGGAAGGGCACCAGATCACACAGCAATGACCTGCCAGGCCCAGGGGCTGTACAGTAGCTAGAGCAGGAATTTCTTCCCCTTCAGCATGCCAAGAAATCCTGGGGGGAGATGGGCTTTGAACTAGACTCCAGCCCCAGCGCTAAGATAACACTATCCTAAGGTCACCTGCTGTGCTGTATTCTCATGCATGGTGTCATAAGTCTGTAAGAAGGGTGATCAGAGAAAAATATTCTTCAGATTTATGTCCCTTTCAACTATTATACTTTGATACAGAAAAAGTAGATGGAGTTCATACAGGAAGAAAGTAAAAAGTCTGTGGGTCACTGAATTCCCTAAACATAAGCATACCCCACCTAAGATCTGAAAAGGAGGGCCACACGCTTTCATCTCTGCTATGAACCCCAGCATATGAAAGGCATCCAAAGATAAAGACTTCAGGCCAACTCTCAGAAAGTGGCATCTGGGAGGGTTTGCAATTGTGCGAACTGGGCCTTGAGAATTAAAGTAATTCGGGAATGCTTCTCTGGAATACAGGCTTCATTCTGACAAGGACCCTGGAAACCTGACATGTACACACCCTGCAAAGCATCTTCACTCAGTTCTTCTGCTGGGTATGAAGTCAACCCATTTTTATATATGTTCTAACAAACCACGACTCTCCACACGGAAAGGCTTCCTATTGTCCCAGCACGTAAGGAATCCTCATGGGACCAGGAACTGCACGTCCAGCTGTGAACCTAAAAGCCATCGGTTTCAAGCCACCAGCTGTTCCTCTGGAGAGAGATGAGGCAATCTCTTCCAGTTAACACTGACAGACTCAGAACTCACCAGACAGTCACCATGAGTGGGAATCGACCGGATAACAGAGGGCTGCATCTTTTTAAAGCCTGAATGAGTAAATAACATTGTGTTGTTGTAGTGGTTGTTGCTTGTGTGGTCAAGTTAGAATTAAACCACACCTGACCCTCCAGCAGAGTTATCAGAGGCAGTTAATGGCACAATAGGAGACTGCCCATCATTCTGAGAGCAAGTAGTGGATTTCAACAGCGTGCCTTCAGGATTTCAGCGCAGTTTCTTACCGCTAGGCCAATCGGGCCTTCCTAGATAATATTACAAGTTAAATTCTAAATTCTAAATCAAAGAACAGGCTTCACCAAAAGAGAAATCAAACTATCAAATCCTAATACCAAAAAAAAGAAAATTACGACCCACACGAGGTTATTCAATTTCCAGACTAAAATAGAAAAACGTGGACTGAATAGCAATGACAATTAAGGAGAATCATCACAAGGAATTAACCCTTGACCATCAAGGGCAAAAATCTCAGAAGGCCACGGCTGCCAATCATCAGGGATGAAAAACTGTATTAATTTATTGATAACTGGAAAGAAACTTACAGGTCTTATTAAAAGAAAAGTAAACTCTTTTCAGCAATGTCAGTATGGACAAGGAATACCCGCTGTGATCATTCTAAGTATCTCTCCTAGTCCTTGACCTCGTTCTGTATCTCCAACACAGAAGTTCTTGGTTTTATAGGACTCACTGTGGTAATTTATTAAAAACTCAGGTAGTCAGTGCTCACAGACATGCTCTTTCAGCCTCCCCTTCCCAGTGGTTGCACATGATGGAAATTTATTCTGAAATCTGTTACATCATTTTAAGTTTCGGACAGCATCAGTTCTCTAAAAAATATTTGCATTCACTATCAAGGACACCAGAAAGAACACGAGATGTACAAGCTTGCTTTCCCATTTCTGTATCACCTGTATGTACATTCTTATCCAAAAAGATAAAATTCCTCTTCCACATTAAGAGACTGAACTCAAAATTCAAATAAACTTGGCGGCTAATTGCCACTGTGTTAAAAAAAAAAAAAAACCAACCAAAATTGCACATGAATTCTGAGGTCTGAGATGATCGGCTACATCTGAAGAGAAATGAAATCTAGAAGCTAATTCACCTCATTTTACAAATTAGTATGCCATGTGTTCGTGGTTCATACCAGTTTAAGGAAAATTATACAGCAGTACTAAAGTTCAATTTTGCCTGAATTATACCTGGAGAGGAAGGGTGGTGGGATACACACTAGGTAAATACTCAGCCATCATTTCAATATTTAAAAAAAAAAATTAACCCCCACCCACATTTCAATTGTTTTTCCCTCCCATTTCAATTCTTAATAAATGTCAAGCTGGATCTACCATAATCATCTGAAATGCCCAACATAACTGTGCCTTATTATATAATATATACATTAGACCCTGGATATACTCCTGAGTAAAACCATGTAACAGCTATAGCTACTGGTCAGATCTCTGCTAAGAATAAATTAATTCAAAAGTGAAGAGATTTTTAAATCCTATTCCTGCGAAAGCTTTTCGGTAAAACCTGTATTTCTTAAACGTTAGTATTTCACTCTCATAAGGCAAAACCACGCTGCTTCGAGATTCCTGGGCACATGGTAGTTTAATGTCACTCATATTTCCAGGCACACAAAATTAAAACGTGCAAGAGAGTATTTGAGAACAAAGCTCTTCTGTGTGGGTGTGCATTTGTAAAATAGAGGTAGAATTATCCCGACATGTAAACGTCTACCCAGTGATTAAATGTAGTCTTGAAAATTCTGTTTTGACAGTTACCTGTAGAAAAGCATTTGCACCCGCAGTTCATTCCAAGCCAGGTAGTGATATCATTGAAGTTGAATTAAGACGAAGTTCAAGTGGGTAATAATATAGTTGAAGGGAAATATAATTGGTAATCTCACACACAATACATACATGGTCTCTTTCTAATGTGTGACATTTGAAGAGGTACTAAATCTGACCACAAAAGTCTCGTGTACATAAAATGCCAATAATACTGAGCTTCCATTCAAAATGTTAATTTTCTCCACAAATGGCAAATCTATATTAAGTTTCTAAAGTTCAAAATGAAGATAACTTAATCAATATACTGAAAAATATGCATGACTGTCTTATGAAAAACACAGCATTTCAGATTTCACAATACCTGTCTTCTTGTTATATGCCGTCGAGATTCCTGTGACCCACAGAGCTCTGAACCCTGTCCTATCCTGAGCCAATCTCACTGTCTCTAATACACCTGCCCCTATAATGTCAATTACTGTGTCAACCCATATCATCCAGGTATGTGTCAATACCTGTCGTGAGGGACTAAAAGCCCACGCTCTCGCTGAATTACTTTTGTCTTTCTCTGAGTCTGTAAGCTAGGCCATCCAAGTTTGATAAGTTCAGAACATTAGGTTCTCAATTCAACTACACTGAAACCAAACAACCCTGAATAACTAAAACAGGAAGTTCCAATTTTACAGACACACACCCCAATCCTATATTCCGAAGACACTTCCTCAGATGCCTTCTTAACCCCGCTGAGGGCCGTCCAGGTATAAAGTTACCAGTTGCTTTCCCTGGACTTATTTACTTTATGAATCTCCTTTCTCTTTCAAAGGAGAATTTGGAAGACAATTACTGCCCATTGACAAGAAGGAACCAGAATTAACCACATCCCAATATAACAGATCAACATGTATATCATTTTATGGTGCAAAACCGCACATATATGGTGACATTTCCTGGATGTTTGGGCCAAAAAGAATTCCAAACACATGCTACAGAACCACAAGAGTTTTTTTTTTTTTAAATGAGAGAGGGCGATTGTCTATCAAATACATGCATATTTATGTAAAAAAAAGGTATACGTATTTGTCTAGAAAGTGCTATTTTTATGCTAATTCGTACATTCTAGATAAAGGTAGTGGTACACACTTGGAAACTGGAGAATTCTCTTTCTGTACGGTGGTTTATATAGCCTGTAGTCAAGAGGAGTGTACTAGAAAGACACAGTCTACTTCATTATAGAAAAAGCAACTTTAAAATTCTGAAAATAAGGCAACCTTTAATCTCTTTCCTGTATGTGCGTTTGGGAGGCCCAGACACCGTCCTAGCGCAGGGTATGCTTATCACTGTTGCTCTAAGGGGAAATGGTCAATCACTTCTATTACTTCCCCAGAAGAGGTAAGAGCTGCCACACGCACACCCATTTACATGCGTTGCACGGTGCCAACTATTTCCAACGAAAATAATCGGATACACGTCGAGCCAAGCTATTTCTAGCCCCGAAGAGGGTGAACGCGTGGACCGAGTCCGAAGAAGCCAAGCGGGCAATGAGAACGGGGTGAAGCAGAGGGGTGGCGCCGGGTCCCCGGCCTCCGCGCACCGGGCGCCCCGCACCGGCACCTGCGCCGAGTCCGGCCGGGGCTCCCACCGGGTGCGCGCGCGCGCGCGTCCGGGACGCACCCGCGGGAAACAGACCAGCGC
>NW_006399888.1:7254538-7280141 GCF_000299155.1 Elephantulus edwardii | reverse complement strand
CGCGCCGTGCTCCCCGGGGGGCTCCCAGGGGCTCCCCGCGCGCGCCTTCCCACTGGCACGTGCCCAGTGCCTGGGGGTTCAGAGCGCTAAGAGTGGCCGCCCGGGTGGAGGGGTGGTGGCAGCTACCTCTGGGGGACACACTGGCTGTCTCCTGTGCACCGCGGGGGCCGGTTGGAGTGCAGAGGGGCCTTGGAACCGGGGGAGAACTGGCGGCCCACGTTGTTGGCCAGGGCTTGGAGGGAGTGTTTATTTCTTTTTATCGTGTTTAATAAACGCGTGAAGCGCTACAGTGCGTCTGGCACAGTTCTAATCGCTTTGTTTCATATCATCCTTAATGACAATGGTCCAAGGCAAGTGCTCTGGTTATCTTTTTGTGTGTGATCGTGTAGAGTAAAGCGAGGCGCTGAGAGATTAGGTGGTTCCAAAAGTCTTCCCCCAAATGCAATCTGAGCCATAACACCCCCCTTCCACCCTCCCCACCCCGCCCCCCAAGCTTTGGTCCCGGGATGCTGGGCGTCGCTCCAGCCACTAAGCCCTACAGCTGGCCCCAGGTGACCCGGAGTCTCCCTCACAGCCAGGCCTTAATTGCGCCCCGCCCAGCATCGGGCCTTGAGCGGACCCTCACTAAGTGCAGCCCCAGGACTCCCGGGCGGGATTCCTCCTCCCCCAGAGGCCACCCCGCCTCCTTCTCCCGGCCGGCAGCCACCAAAACCCGGAGACATGGCACCTGCGCATTGGGGACGGGGGCCATGCTCTCGGTGAACTGGGCATGCTCAGCCGCCTAAGCAATTCCTGCCAGGTCCAGAAAGGACTCGGTGGCACGTGCAGTGCGGGCTATGGACGAGAATAAGTGTGCAAACAATAGCCCAGGCTCCTAAAGGCAGGGACGCTGTGCGGACAAAGGTGGAGAGGATCGTCAAAAGTTTTCCAGTTGGATATCCCTAACCTGAAAGGGACCTCGGTGCAAACTTTTTAACTACACTGGAGTTTTAGCTGATTCCTGAAACAGATCGACTCAACAGCTTGCCAGTGGAGAAGCCAAAACATCTCCAGTCCCTGGAAAGGGGCATCATGCTGGCAAAAAAAAATTATCAGTAAAAAAAAAAAAAAGGAAGACTCTCAAAGAAATGGCCATTAACAGTGGGCTCAAGTAGGCAGCAGTTGTGAGGGTGACTCAGGATGGCCAGTGTTTCCTCCTTCTGTACACATGCTTACTGTGAGTCAGAGCTGCCTCAATAGCACCTGAGAACAAGCTTCTTGGGAAAGGCGGAGCAGTTTGCCAATGTCACACAGCTAGTATGTAAGGAGCTATATTCAAACTCAGCTCTCTAGGGATTCCTGTGTGTTTTCCTGTTCTGCTGGGACCTCATCCATAGACAGATGAACGAGATTTTCTTTTCCTTTGTGTATCTTGGTAGTTTTTAACAGAGGAACTTCTTTTTGCACATAAACCAAAGCTGAACCTGCTGACCTCAAGATCATTGGGTAAACAACCTAGCACATTGCAGACTTAACTATAAGGCTTCCGAATGGCGGATTGGTTGGCGAATTTGCCTGCTAACCAAAAGGTTGGCAGTTCCCACTCCATAAGTGGCTCCACAAGTCTGCTCCTGTGAAGAGGAACAGCCTATAGTCTTTCCTGCAGGTTTGCTCTGAGTTAAAATTAATCAGCGGGCAATGAATTTGGCTTTTTATATCCTCAAATATATTGTATCAGTTATTCTTTCCTATGGAACAAATCAAACTAAACCAAAATTTGGTTCTTGGGGCTTAGTCTGTAGAGAGTTGTGCTGTTAACTTAAAATCCTCACGTCTCTGTAAGTTAAACTCCACCATCATTAGCTCCATGGGATAAAGATGGCCTCTTTCTGTGCTATTTACAGCCTCAAAAGCCTACTGAAGGATCAGCCAGGAGTCAGTTCTAATTCCACAGCAACGAGTTTGTTGAGTTTCATACTCTGTCTTCAAAGCCAGCAAGGTTGGTTGATCCTTCCACAAGTCCTCCATCACTGACCCTCTCTTCTACCTCTCCTCCCCACTTTTAAGGACATTTAGGAGTGTGTGCAGATAATCCACTGTGTTGTTGCTTGCTGCCTTCCGCTTTCTTCTGACTCCTGGCAACTCCACGAATTCCAGGCTAGATCATCCTACTGAGGGTTTCAGAAACAGATATCCAGGCGTTATTCCAAGGTATCCAGGTGGGTTTGAACTGCCAGCCTTTCAGCTAGTAGTCAAGCACTTAACCATGTGTGTTGCTCAGTGACACCTAAAAACTTAGTGGCCTAATGCAGCAAGTATTCATTAGCTCATAATTTTGTGATTCAGCACTCTGGACCAGAGTCAGATGGGTAATTCTGTTCTCTCCTTGGCCTACTCACGCAGCTACAGTCATACCGGATAGCTAGCATTTCTAGGGGGCGATCTTCATGTGCTGATTCACAGCAGCATGGGAGACAAGCCCCAATCTGAAATTAGATTTTATGCATCTGTTTACGAGTTTCCATTTGACCACAGAAAGCCACATGGTAGTCATGCTTCAAGGCAAAAGGTAAAGAAATAAACCTCATTTTGATGGAGGAGCACAAACTAGGGTGGTGATTCCCCCTCCCCCCTATTATGTCATACTTTGGTATGACCTTCTGCCCTAGGGTTCACTTGACATTTTATATACTGAAAAACTCAAAGTCATCAGGTCGGTACAAATTCAAAGCTGATAGCTCAGCTGGTTTCGGAGGCTGCATATTGTATGAGATCTGTTGTCAGGGACCTCTCCAGAGTTCCAGAGTACTGAGGAGCAACAATGTCAGTCTAGAGACTAAGGTGCACCTGATCCAAGCCATGATCTTTGCAATTACTTGCTATGCATCAGAGAGCTGAACAATGAATAAGAGTGATAGAAGAAAAATTAATGCCTTTGAGCTGTGGTGCTGGTGAGAAGAGTACTCAACATATCATGAACTGCCAAAAGAACAAACTGATCTGTCCTGGAGAGGGTGAAACCAAACTGCTCCTTGGAGGCAGGGATTTTGAAGCTCTGTCTCCCATAAGTTTGAGCATATTACAAGGAGGGACCAGTTCTTGGAGAGGGACATCATCCTCGGAAGGGTGGAGGGACAGCTCAGGTGAGGAAGACCCTAAATGAGATGGATTGACTCAGTGACTGGGGTAATGTGGGTAGGTGTGTTAGAGGCAGTGAGACTGCGTCAGGATAGGTCAGAGTTCAGAGTTATTGTACATAGGGTCGCTATGAGTCACAGCAACTCGACAGCACATAACAACAAAAACATCAGTTTTCCTCCGGAGCCTCTGGTGGATTCACGCGTAAGAGAGCTAAGCAGTTGGGTTAGCACGCAGCTGTCTAATACCTTTCCTCTAGAGCTCCAGTCTCTGATTTCACAAATACTGGCAAACCAAGCCACAGCAATGGTTCTGCTGTTCGGGCTTCAATCTGGTATTACGCTTATTTTAAAAACCACTGTTATGAGGTGGATTCCGAATCATAGTGAGCAAGACCAGAAATCTCTGTGGGAGGAAACGATCTGTCTCTTGTGAAGAAGCTAGTGGGTTTGAACCACTGACCTTTTATTGCCACCAGAGCTCCTTTGTCAAGTTTATTAAGGTGTCTCAGTTCACTGGAAGGTCCCAGCACAGCACAAAATAATGGGCTACTAACTACTGCCTATATGAATTATATCTCAATATCAAAAAATCAAAACCCTCACTACTGGGCTTGAAGGCATCATCATAATAGACGGGGAAGAGACAGAAATTATCAACGATTGACTACAGACGGGGCATCCTTGGCACCAACAGCCAGGAAATAAAAGGAGGTATAGCACTGTGAAATCTACTGTCAAAAACATCTCCAAAGTACTGAAGAGCAATGACGTCCTTTTAGAGAACAAGGTGCATATGATCCAAACTATGGTATTTCCCATTGCACCCTATGCATTTGAAAAGTTGTTGTTGTTGTTGTTGTTGTTGTTAAGTGCCATCAAGTCGCAGGCGACTCATAGCGACCCTATGAAGGAGAGTCCTCGACGCTTGGGTGCCTTTCATCCTTTCTCCAGGTTCATAGGGTTTCCGGAGGCAAGCTATTATGGAAGTGGATGCCACTCCTCCTTCCACGCTTGTTTTAATCCGGGAGCTCCATCCCACTCTCTGTCAGCATTTGACACATCCATGTCACAGTGTTCAGCCTCACAGCAACCACAAGTGACTGCGGTCTGTCAACTTGTACACCAGGACTATATGACCTAGAGTAATGTCTGAACAAAAACAATGAAAGACTGGCCTGAGGGCCATGGATTAGAAAATGAATAATGATGAAAGAATATAAATTGATGCCTTTGAGTTGTGGCACTGGAAACAAGTATTGCATATCCCATGAATGTGAAGAAAAAACAAAACACAACAACAACAAAAATATAAATATGACTTGGAGAAGGTGCTTGGGAGGTTGGAGGGACAGCGCAGGAGAGGAAGACGACCCTGGATATGATGGATTGACAATAGTAACTGGGGTAATGGGGGTAGGTGTGTCAGAGTCAGTGAGTATGGCTCAGGACAGGGCAGGGTTCAGGGCTATTGTGCATCGGGTCACTATGAATCGCAGGCGACTCGTTGGCACATAACAACAACAACATTAATTTAGTTGTATTCTTTTGAATCACCTGTTTCCTTCCCTTAGTGACATCTTGTTGTTGTTGTGTATCATAGAGTCAGAATTGACCCATGGTTGACCTTCTGGCCAATCTTCAGAAATTGTGCAAGAAAATATTATCCATTCTTCTCCCACGGAGCAGCTGGCGGCCTCGAACCGTGTGCCTTTGGGATTGCAGTACAGCTTCTTGCTGCTAGGCCATTCTCATTTATTCAAAACTTATTTTTAAAACAGTTTATGGACTAGACACTGTTCTTTGCCCTGAATCCTGGAATAAACAAAAAAAAGATTACGTCACAGTCCTTATGAAGTTCAGAGAAGATAAGAAATAATACCGTATCAAACACAGGCAACATCAAATAGTGCTAAGCCTGCGATAGAAGAACTGTGCCAGGGGTGGGATGGGAGGCTTCTCTATTGAATGGGGACAGAGTTGGCCTCGCTGAGGATGTGGCCTTTGAGTGCAGAACTGAATACAGTGAGGGATGTGAATATGTGGGGGGCCGTGTTTCTGTCAAAGGAACAGTAAAAGCTCTGAGATTAGATTGTGCTCGTCATGTACAAGAAACACAAAGGAGGCCTGGGTGGCAGAACAAGACATGAGTGGACAGAATCCAGGTCAGAGAGGGAAGGGCCAGGGGCCAGACCATGTAGACTGGACATTAGCCCAAGTGTGATGAGAAGAACCCATTGCAAAGAAAGGGTGTTGACATGATCTGATGAGGGTTTAAGGAGATCGTGATTCGAATGAAGGTGAAGAGGAAAAAGGGAGCTTACTAAAAGGATAGGGAGCGCTGGTGGCCCAGTGGGTAAAGAGTCACACTGTCAACCCAAAGGCAAATGGTTTGAGTCCACCAGAAAGATGAGAAATCTCCTCCCATGAAATTTACATCCTCTAAAAACCTGCTGGAGGTCAGCCATGAGTCAGCTCCAATTCAGTGACAGTGAACAACATTAAAAGGATACCTGAGTGGTTCAATGGAACCCTGACGGTGCGGTCTGTGTGGAGTTGTGCGGCTGCCCAGAAGCCATGTGTCTCTGGTGGTCTGACTACACCAGAGAAAGATCGGTCAATCTCCTTTGTTGCAATTTACAGCCTCAGAAAGCCAAGAGAGTCAGCTAGGAGTTGTGGTTCTCCTTAGGCAGATTTTACAAATTTGAATTTTATAATTCAACTTCAAATGCTATTTAAATCCACTCTTCTTTCCATCCCCATTACAGGCTCCTGCCGGACCCCTTAGTCATTGAAATGGGTGATTGGTGACGCAGAATCTAGTTCTTAGGCACTTTCTCCCTTGCTCTCTGCTGCCAATTCCCATTCTTTTGCCCCCAAGACCTCGCCCTCTAATATGCTAAGCAGGAAGTGGTAAAGGGACAAGCGTCTCACTCCTTGACCTATCCTGTGCCCTGAATACTGCAGTAAACAAAAGTGCATGGTCCTTTTCCCAATGATGCCCGTTTCTCTGGACAAGAGATCACCAATGTCTGCTACGGATGTCCAGCACTGCTCTCTGCCATTGAGAACGTGTGTGAGGACTTCCCATTGACTGCCTCTACTTTTCTTCCAAGCACCATCTTTTCTTTTATCTACTACAGAACATCTTACCCCAGGGTTTCACAGGCCAGGACAGGTCACCTTCTATGGTAGGACACTTGTAGAAAGAAAAAGTCCCTCATCAACAAACGAATGGATAGAGAAGCTGTGGTATATTCACACAATGGAATACTACTCTGCATTGAAAAACAAAGAACTCATGCAGTATTGTACAAAATGGGTGACCCTAGAGGACATTACGCTGAGTGAAATATCTCAGTCACAAAAGGAAAAATACTGCATGGTGCCACTGTTGTAAAACGGGACTGACATCAGGTTTGGGGGGAGACTGAGAAAGAGGGGATAAATTATATGTACTGCATTGAAACAGATGAGAGAGAGAACTGTTTAAAAGGGATATATGATTAGGTATTATTGTCATGACAGGAGTCCAGAACGAAGGCTGCATAATGTAATGGACTTGGGGGGGCAGGGATTGTACAACAATGAAAAAATTTTCTTTTATTTTTCAAAGAGAAGAGCAAACTGGGGAGTGGAGATGTGGGTATGGAGAAAAGTGAAATAATGAATGGAAATCCAAAGTCTCTGTAAACTCTCATTAAAGTTAATAATAATTTTAAAAAAAGAAAAAGTTCAGCAATATCCACATGATCCATTAGCAGCACCGAAAAATTTGCTCTCTCTACTGGGAGTCCCTGCGTAGTGCAAACAATTAAGTGTTCAAGTACTAACTGAAAGTTTGGTGGTTCAAATCCACCCAAAGGTCCTTCTGCAGAAAGATTTGAGGGCAAGTAAACTACATTTGAGAAGTCGTCACCACTGAAAACCTTGCAGAGAGTCTTGTGGGACCACTGGAAGCTACATAGAGCACATTGGTTCTTCAAGAGCTGAAAACGAGTCGTGGCCACTTATGTGGCTTCTTGGTGTGTCAGGCAAAAGGGTTGGAGGTGAGTTACAGTGGATCAATTTCTGCCGGCATTTGACCTACAAGGGAGATGTCTGGGTCCCATATGAGAACTCTGGACAGCAGAGTCCTGAACACTCCTTGTTGCTCAGCGGCAGACTCCACTTAGCAGTTCCAAGGCAACATCTTGTTGTAGGAATTACTATTCACCCCAAGAAAGGGCAAAGCAAACCCTCACTACATCCTCCATCTTTATTAAACCTTACCTGTTGTGTCTGATATTAAAGGCCTATAGCAACAATGAGGACCTTTGGGTTAATAGTCATAATTGTGACTATTGTGACTATTAATAAGGTTAGAAAAAAAAAACACAAAAAGTACTTGCAAAAGATCACCTTGTTTTCTTCTGAGAGAAAGGGCAGTGCATCAATTGGCCTGATTTAAAGTGATACATTAATCACAGCTTCCACCTGGCTCTTAACTTCCTGTCCTTTATAAATGGAAAGATCACCATGGGCCCATTTGTCCAGTTTGCCTTAATTAGAGACATCTATCTTGGAAAGGCAAGCAGGAACAACAGGCCAGGCATAAGCTGTCCAGGCCTCAGGGCTGACGCTTCCTAACCTGCGTCCTGTCCACTGTGTGCCGAGCAGCTAAGCGGTTACTGCTCCTGAGGGGAAAAGAAAAAAAAAGACCATCCTAAAAGGGACTCAAGGGCTTTTTGCTAAACAAGCAAACCCTAAAAGAGGAGAGAAAAAAAAAAAACCAAAGGAACAAAAACACCCAACTCCGGAACTTCTCTTTAATCAATTCCTGAGTAGGGTGTAAAGGAAAAATATAAAGTAAAGAAGAAGCAAATCATTTCGTTCTACTCTAGACTGCTTGGTTTATGGGGTTTTATTCTGAACTACAACAGGGAGCTCTAGTGACGTAGAGATAAGAAGCTGCACTGCAATCCCAAAGTCACTAGCTATTCTGAGGGAGAAGGAGAGATGATCTCCTGCTGTGTGATTTACTGCCTCTGAAAACCTGCTGGAGGGTCAGCACTGAGTTGGTTATGACTTGAGAGCACATAACAACAGCAAATCACGTGATTTAAGAATAGCATGTTCTACGTGCCAACCAGGCTTATGATATGACTTCAGAGATTCCAGCATGTTGGATATTAATGGTGGCAATGATTATCCTTAAATCATGTACATATTCTTATGCTAGGTATACAGTAAGGCGTTCTGGTGCCTGAGTGGTAAGGAGCTGCATTACCAACCCAAAAGCATGCAGTTGGAATCGGCTGGCCGTTCCACTGGAGAAAAATGGACATTGTCCTCTCATGAGATTTACAACCTCTGAAAATCTGCTGGAGAGTGAGCTACAAATCAGTTCCAACTTGGCAGCACATAACAACAAAAACATGAATACACAGTAAAGCTCATAAATCTTAAGTGGGTGTTTACAAAAAGTTCTGACACAAGCACCTATGTGACCATCAACTAGATCCAGATACAAGACTTTTAACACCCTCAAAGTCCTCATCGCACCCCCCGCGCACCCCCCAGCCAAGTCAATGGTGTCTCCTGCAGCATCTCCTGCCTGTATGGACAGAAGCCACCACCAAAGGCAAGCACCATCGTGTGACTGCAGAGCTGCCTTTCCTGTTTTGGAGACCTGCATCATTGAGATCGTGGATGATAGGCTCTTCTCGTCTGAACTGTTTCGGTCTTCATCAAGTCAGTGGGATTTATCCATTGATACAGCTTGTATCAGAAACTAATCTTTATCATTATTATTATTAGTTATTATTCTAGTGTAGTATTTCAGTGTACTGTTTTATAAAAAAAGATATATAAAATTAATTCAATGTATTGCAATGCTAAAGCCTTTTTCTTTTTAGAAAGTGTGTTTCAAGGTCCTTGCAGGTTAGTCTTATGCTACCATTGTGGTCCAGTTATAGCTTACCCTCCAAGCGGGTTTCTGAAGCCATGAACCTCACCAGAGGAGACTGTCCATCTTTCACCTTCAGAGGAGCCGGTGGATTCGAACTTCCAGAGAGGCTCGGCCCTTGGGTTAGCAACACAATTCCCTGTGGGCCATACCTACTCAAAGTATATGTGTTGATTGGTTGTTCTGGGAAAACAGAAGTTATTCTGTGGCAGAGCAAAATGAATCCCTGTATATTCTATGCAAACTGTACGAAGAAAATGATGATATAGTTCTGTATAAAAGCTATTTCCCCAAAATAAGTCAAAGAACAATTAAATTAATTTTTCTGGTACCGAACTATTTGTAATCACATTTCCCTTGAAATGTGAGGAATACGTGCTATTAGATTTAAATTAGTTTCAGAGTTGGATGTCAGCATTTAACCTACGGGATATGATTTATAAACAAATACGCTGTTCCCACTTACCTGATGTTTATGATAATATTGCATAAAATGAAATGAAAGCATATGGAAAACACACGCCACTTAATGAGTTACTTAACTACTTGGCCTAATTGCATGGTTTTATATTTCTCTCCATTCTTGAAATGTGAACAAATCAGTTTTGTAAACACAACGATTCCATCCTGCCATTATATTTTGCTGCAACAAGATTAGAAAAAGGCATTAACTTACAATATAAATATCAATTGTATGTTCAACAAGACTTGATGTTCTTCCCTTCACTGACTCCATGTGGCTGGAATCACAAGAGTCAAACCCAGTTAAATTTATGGCTCCTCTGTGCTTCAGGAAACCCGAAACTTTTAGCTACATATAATAAAAGGTTTGGACCTTCCTTTTTCAGTCAGTTTTGCAACTGTGATTCATGTTGTTGTTGATATGTGGCGTAGAGTCACTTGCAACTCATAGCAACCCTATGTACAACAGCTCTGAATCCTGCTCTATTCTGTGTCAACAACACCTCTCAGACGCTCTTACCCCTTTACCCCAGTCACTGAATCAATCCATCTCATTGAGGGTCTTCCTCTTTTGCACTATCTCTCCATCCTCCCAAGCATGATGTCCCTCTCCAAGGACTAGTTCCTCCTTGCAACATGCCCAAAGTAAGTCAGATGAACCCTTAGAATCCTTGCCTTCAAGGAGTATCTTGGTTTCACTCTCTCTAGGATGGACTTGTTTGTTCTCCTAACAGTCCATGGTATGTTCAATACTCTTCTCCAGCACCACAGCTCAAAGGTAGGTATCATTTCTCCTTTGGTCATCCCTAGTCATTGTCCAGCTTTCTGATGCATACTAAACAAAATAAGACAAATAATTTTACTATTTTTATCCTAGAGGAATCTTAGAGAATTGCACAATCCTGTCACTTCCGTTACCTTGCAGTGACATTCAGTTTAAGATGCCCTGTGCCTTGCTGATGATACTCACTCAACTGATCCCTTGCTGGGACTCCAGCTTCGATTCCAGAAATTATAGTCAGTCAGTTCAACAAGATCCAATCTCAGAACAAAGAATAGAAGACGAATTTGACAGTTGGATAATTATATATCTTAATTCTAGAATTAAAAGGAACTCTCTGATGGGGTCAGTATGAGTCTTATCCAACTCTACAGCATTTAACAATAATAACAACTGATAACCTACTAGTAAGGAATTGTGCTGCCAACTCAAAGGCACAAGGTTCATATCCACCAGCAGCTCTGTAAGAGAAAGCTCTCCTCCCGTGTGATTTACTGTCTCTGCAAATATGCTGGAAGGGAAGCTATGAGTTAATATCAACTCAGTGTCTCATAATAACAACAACTATAAAGCCTTGTTTATGTTGTTCTTAGGGGTTGAGTACAACTCACAGTAACCCCATGAAGAGCAGAGGGGAATTCTGCCCTGTCCTGCACCATCTGCATGACCACTGATGCGCTCAAGCCCATTGTTGCAGTTGATCCATCTTGTTGAGGGTCTTGCTCTATTTCTCTGACACTCCTCCTTTCCCAGCATGGTATCTTTCTTCAAGAACTGGATCCTCTTGACAACATGCGTAAAGTAGATGGGACCAGCGTTTACCATCCTTGCCTCCAAGGAGTGCCCTGGTTTTACTTTCTTTAGGAAAATTCTGTTTGTTCTCTTGGCAGTCCACGGGATATTCAATACTTGTTTCCAGCTCCACTGAAAACCACTGTGGAACACAGATCTGCACTGACACAGAGTCTCCTCAGTGGTAACATCAAAGGGCAGCTCAAGAAGACAAAGCAAACTAATGGAATGTGCAGAGCCCTAGAATTGGAGAATAAAAAACTTAAGGAAGAGGAAAACCAGTTCAAGCTACGAGTTGCAGCACTTAGGGATGCTATGGGAAAAAACTTGAATGATCCAGGAAACCAAAAAAGAAGATGGAGGAATACACAGATACTGTAACACAAAGAATTGGCCAACATTGAAATATTTCAGGTAGCTCCATCTGATCAAGAGTCAATGGTAATGAAGGAAGAAGTTAAAACTGCATTGAAGGCATTGGAAAAAAAAATAAGGCCTCTGGAATCAATGAGATACTGACTGAAATGTTTCAATGGCAGAGGTAGCCTTGGATCCCTGACAAATGCCAGCAAATTTAGAGGACAGTTGCCTGACCAATTGACTGGAGGAGATCCATATTTGTTTCCATTCCCAAGAAAGATGATCCAACAGAATATAGAAATTACAGAACAGCATTAAGGATGCTTTAGGCAGAATATTAAATGATCCAGGTAGTATTAAAAGAAGATACAAAGAGTATACAGAGTCACTGTACCAAAAGGAATTGGCAGGCACAGAAGAATTTCATGAACAATAGCCTATGGTGATGAAGGAAAACGTTCAAACTGCTTTGAAGAAATTGGCAAAAAATAAGGCCCCAGGAATAGATGGTATACCAATTGACGTATTTCAACTAACATGCTGTCCTAGATGTGCTCACCAAGTTGTGCCAGAAAATCTGGAGAACAACCACTTGGCCAACTGACTGGAAGAGATCTATATTTTTTCCCATTCCAAAGAAAGGTGACCCAACAGAGTGTGGAAATTATAGAATAATATATTGATATCACATGCAAACAAGATTCTGCATTATCCAAAAATGACTGGAAGAGCACATCAGCAGAGAACTGCCAGAAGTCCAGGCTGGGTTTAGAAGGGGTCATGGTACTAGGGAAATTGTTACTAATATTAGATGGATCTTGGCTGAAAGCAGGGAGTACCAGAAGAATTTCTGTGTTTCATTGATTATGCAAAGGCGTTTGACTCTGTGGATCATAACAAACTGTGGCTGACTCTGAGAAGAATGGGAATCCCAGAATACTTGATCATGCTAATGCAAAACCTATACTTGGACCAGGAGGCAGTCATCAAAATAGAGCAAGGAAATATGACATGATTCAAAATTGGGAAGGGTGTACGCCAGGAATGTGTCCTATCTCCATACCTTTTCAACCTGTATGCAGAATGGATTATCCGGAAGGCTAGACTCTATGAGGAGAAGTGTGGTATCAGGATTGATGGAAGATTCATCAACAACCTGCGTTATGTAGATAACACAACCCCGCTTACTGAAACTGAGAAGGACCTGAAGCACTCGCTGCAGAGGACCAAGGACTGAAGCCTTCAATATGAATTGAAGCTCAAATCAAGAAGATAAAGATTCTCACCACTGGGCCAATTGGCAGCATTAGGATGGATGGTGAAGAGATAGATTATTAATAGTTTTGGTTTGCTTGGTTCCACAGTCAACACTCAACAACCAGCAGCCAAGAAATTAAAACATGCATTGCGATGGGGAAGTCTGCTGTTAGAGACCTCTCCAAAGTACTGAAGAGCACTGGTATCACTCTGGAGACTAAGGTGCACCTGCTACACCTTTGCAATTGCTTATTATGCATCAGAGAGCTAGACAATGATTATGGAGTATAGAAGGAGAATTGATGCCTTTGAGTTGCAGTTCTGGATAAGAGAATTGAATATACCACAGACTGCTAAGAAAATGAACAGGTTCATCCCGGTGAGCGTTAAACCAGGCTGCTCATTGGAGGCAAGGATTCTGAGGCTTTGTCTGACATACTTTGGATATGTGGCAAGGAGGGACCAGTTCTTGGAGAAAGACATCATACTTGGGAGGGTGAAGGGACAGTGCAGGAGAGGAAGACCCTCTATGAAGTGGATTGACTCAGTGACTGGGATGGTGGGGGGAGGTGTGTAAGAGACAGTGATATTAATATGGACAGAACAGGGTTAGGGCTGTTGTACATAAGGTCGCTATGAGTCACAGGCGACTTGACACCACATAACAACAACAAAACCATCATTAATATCATATACAAGCAAAATACTCCTGAGTATAATGAAAAAATGGCTAAAGAAGGGCATCTCTATTCCCCCACTGGTGCTTAAAGGGACCTACTGTGGCCAACCCACCAACTATCACTGCAGGGGTTGATCTGATTCTTGAGACCCTGCAGGACATAGAACTGCCTCAGAGGGTTTCCATGGCCAGACACCTTCACCTGCTTTCCCTCATGGGTTCAAACCTCTGTCCTTGCAGCTAGCAGCCACACTTTTTCACCACTTCCCCTCAGGCCTCCTCTACTGCAGTGGGAGGAGCGGGGATGGATGAACAAAAAAAGGCAACTTCTTCCAGTGCATTTTAATAAAAATTCCATCATCAGAACAGTGCTTGTCACATACAATGTCAGGATGGGCATGTGGCTTGGCCTAGCTAATGGAATTTTCACAGATTTGTACTTCAAACATGTATGAAAAAGAAAACATATAATTCAAAGGGGTCAAATTTTCTTCTGTTTTCCTTATTCTTTGCCCTGCTTTCCTATAAATATTTGTTGTTAAGTACCATTGAGTCAAGTACAGCTTATACTAACCCAGTAAACAGCTGATCTGGCCTGTCCTATCCTGTATCATCTTTAGTGTCCCTTGCTGAAGTTATCATGTCAATCCATCTTGTTAGTGGTCTTCCTCTCCTTTGTTGACCCTCGATCTTTCCAAATACAATGGGTCTTTCCAAGTAATAGCCTCACCTAGCTAAATATCCAAAGTATGAAAGACCAAATTTTGCTGTCTTTACTCCAAGAAGAAACACTCTGGCTGCACATTTTCAAAAACCTATTTGTTTGTTCTTTTGATAGTTCATGGAATATTTAGTACTCTTCTCCAGCACAACTCAAAGCTTGAATAAAGTGCACCTTAGTCTTCAAACTGGCATCATTGCTCTTCAACATTTTGGAGAGGTCTTTGACTGCAGACTTGCCCAATGCAATATGTGTTCTAATTTCCTGACTGCTGGAACCAAGGGTTTTGGTCATTGGTCCAAGCAAGATTAAATCATTGATAGCTTCAATCCTTTCTCCATCTATGATAATGTTGATTCTTGGTCCTGTGCTCAGGACCTTTGTTTTCTTGATACTGAGATATAATCCATACCAAACACTGTCATTCCTGATCTTCTGCGGTAAGCATTTCATATCCTCCTCACTTCCAGCAAGCAAAGTTGTGTTATCCACAATGATACTCCCCATCCCCGACCACTTCTGAGTGTGGTTTGAATTTCTGATGTACTGCTGCAGTCATATGCAAATTATCATCAGGAAAATTTTCAACTTATCTTCTGCAAATTTTCAAATTAACTTCAGCAAAATTTTAATTGCATTTGATACAGCTTTCTAATTTCCACTCAAAGAAAAGATCTCCTTTCTTTGAAATAGGCACAGGATCAATCTCTGCAAGTTGGTTGATCAAGCAGCTGCCTTGAAAATTTCTTGGTATAGACAAGTGAGGCAGCACTGCCCTTGTCTATTGATTCAGCTCAATTAATATACCTTCAATTATTGAAGCTTTGGTTTTGGTTTTGTCAATGTCATTATCACAGCTTCAATTTCTTCTTCAACACCATTGGTTCCTGATCAGATGCTCTCTACTGAAATGGTGTAATATTGCCCAGTTTCTTGTTTTGGGCACAGGAATGCTGTATATTTTTTTCCTGTTCCTTTGATGTTTCCTATGCTGTTCAATATTTTGTCCATGTTAGATTGTTATGTACCATTGAGTTGTCTACAACTCACAGTGACCCTCTGAAGAACAGATCAGAATCATGCCCTTTCCTGCACCATCCTCAGAATCCCCACCACCCTGAAGGTCATTATTGCACTCAGTGTGTCAACACACTTCATTGAGGGTCCTTTTCTCTTTTGCTAGCCTTCTACTTTTCTAGGTATAATAACTTTTTCAAGGACTGATGACTCCTGACAATATGACCAAAATATGGGAGATGAAGTTTCACAATCCTTGCCTCAATAGTGAGCTCCCGGTTCACATTTCCTTCAAGACATACATGTTTTGTTTTGTTTTTGTTTGTTTTGGTTTTGCTTTTTTGCAGTCCATGTCCTATTCAGTGCTCTTCACTTCCGTACAATTCAGAACTATTGATTCATCTCCTGTCTTTTGTCGTAAGGAATTTCACTGCCAATGGTTTGAATCTATCAGCTGCTCCACAGGACAAAGATGGGCAATTGCCTTCCTTATGGTTTACTAGCAGTGAAAATCCACCGGAGAGTCAGTTTTGAACCAACTTGATGATTCAAAGACAACAAAAACCAAACATTTCTTCTTCCAATTAAACATTGTCCAATTTTCACATGTATAGAACACAATTGAAAATACTATGCCCTTCACCCGCCCCAATATAATCACCTTTAATCGCTACTTGAGCCTAAATATTTCCTTCATTTCATTCTGTTTGAGAAATGTAAAAAATGTTCCTCCCTTTTGGTTGTGTAACTCGAAGTCTTCACCCACTGCATTGTAATACTTTACTCTGTCCTTTCAAGCTGCCCTTTGAAATCATCTGTTCAGCTTTTTAATTCCTTCTTTCATTCTCTTGACCTATTCTGTCTTCAAGAACAAGTTTCAGAGGGTCCTCTGATACCCGTTTGGTTTTTATCTTTCTTTCTTGTCTTTTTAATAACATTTTGCTTTCTTCATGTTTGCTGCCCTTGATGACATCACAATTTATCTGGTTGTCAGTCATTACTGCTCAATGCATCAAACTGATTTTGAGATAGTCTGTAAACTCAAGGGGGATAGACTCAGGGCTGACTTTATTTTACTTCAGCTTAAACTAGTACTTGCATTTGAACAATAGAGTGCCTACCACAGGTGACCCCTGGCCTTGTTCTGACTGATGATAGTGAGCTTATCCATTGTCTTTCCTCAGAGGTAGTCTATTTGATTTCACATGAGGTGTACATGTATAGTTGCTGTCCATATTATTGGACAAAAATGTATTTGCAATAAATAAGTAGTTGGTGGTATATAATTCTATCATGCAATCTCTGGTTTAATTTTTTATTTTTTTGCTGCTGCTGTTGAGAGGAAGAAAGCAATCCTCCTATATTGAGTTATTAAAGATACAAATCTTTTTTTAAGACTTTAAATGGAAGCATTTTATTTTAATAATTTTTATTATTATTCATTTTAATGAAAATTTACAGATATTTTGGATTTCCATTTAGTCATTGCTGCTCCCCTCCAGTTCATTCTTCTCTTTGAAAAGTAGAAGAAAAAAAATTATTTCGTTGTTATATAATCCCTACCCCCAAGTCCACTCCGCTATGCAGCCTTCCTTCTGGACTCATGTCATGACAATAATACCTAATCATATATCCCTTTTAAATAGTTCTCTCTCTCACCTGTTTCAGTGCATTAAATGTAATTTATCCTATATTTCCCAGTCTCTGACCAAACCCTATGTCAGTCCCATTTTACAACAGTGGCACTATGCAGTATTTGTCCTTTTGTGACTGAGCTATTTCACTCAGCATAATGTCCTCCATGGTCATCCAATTTGAATCATATTTCATGAGTTCCTTGTTTTTCAATGCAGCATAGTATTCCATTGTGTGAATATACCACAGCTTCTCTATCCATACATTTGTTGATGGGCATTTAGGTGGTTTCCAACGCTTTGCTATTGTGAACAAAGCTGCGATAAACATGGGTGTGCTTATATCTGCTTGGGTGATTATGGTTTCTTTGGGGTATATTTCCAGTGTGCAATTGCTGGATCAAATGATATTTCTATTTCCAACTTTTTGAGAAAGCTCCATACAGCCTTCCATAGTGGTTGAACCATTTTACACTCCCACCAATAGTGAATAAGGGTTCCAGTTTCTCCACAATCTCGCCAGCATTTGTTGTTTGCTGTTCTGTTAAATGTTGCTCTTCTTACTGGGGTGAGATGATATGTCATAGTTGTTTTGAAAGATAGAAATCTTGACAGGAGGAGACTACTTTGCTGTTATTTGAGCATTTTCCAACTTGAAGGGCTCATCTCGTGACACTACATCAGTGTTCCACTACTATTCATGGCGTTTTCACTGGCCAGTTTCAGAAGTCTACATCTAGGCCGTATATAATCTATTTTTGTTGATAAAATCCATTGAAACGTGTTGACCATGGTTAATCCTGCTAGTATGTAAAATACTAGCAGTGTGACTCCTTGCATCACAACAACATGTAAGCCCACACAGTACTATAAACAGTGTGAGAAAGTGAAGTAATAGGGACATTGAGTGGTGCAAATGGTCAATGTGTTCAGCTTCTAACTAAAGAGTTGGAAGTTCAAATACACTCAGGGTCACCTTGGAAGAAAGATGTGGCAATCTGCTTTCCAAAGAGCAGCCACTGGAAAAAAAATCTTACAGGGTAATAATAATCCTACTCAGACACACACGAGTCACCAGGACTTGGAATCCACTCATTAACCACTGGTTTAATAAATTTAGCTGAATAAAATATGGATGACCCTGTAATCTACTGGAACCCAAATCAGTGAATTATTCTGGACTTATTTCTCTTCCTCGCATTGTACCTGAAATCAGTCACTTGGACGTATTGGTTGACTTCATTCTATATGTAGCTCTTAAATCATTCTATTCAAGACTGGGCTTCTCTAACTCATCTTGGCAGAATTCAATTTCTTCTGTTTCCCCAAAGCACTTTGTGTCTTTTATAGCACTTGCCTCATTGTTTTAAAGTTAACTGTTTATCTGTCTCACCTTTAAGGAGTGTGAAACTCTGGAGAACAAAAACAGAATTCTAACTCATTTGTTTTCTTATAAAAGTAATTACTGCTTATATTCTAAGTAATGCTGCATGTTGTTGTTGTTAAGTGCTACCAAGTATCAGACGAGTCACAGAAACCCTATGAGCGAAAGACCTATACACTTGTATAGCTTTCATCATTTCTTCACGTTCATAGAATTTCCAGAGACAAGCTATTTCGGAAGTGGATGCCACTCCTGCTTCCAAGCTTAGCGCACTATCAGAAGGAGCCCATCCTTAGAAAAACTTCATGCTGGGAAAGGTGGCAGTCAGAGAAAGAGAGGAAGACCCTCCACAAGATGGATTGACACTGTGATTGCAGCAATGTGCTAGAGCGTGGCTGAGATTAAGATGGCACAGGTTGGGCAAAGTTTTGATCTCTTCTTCATAAAGTCACTATGGCTTGTAGTAGTAGTAGATGTAACAACATATAACAATAGCATGCGGAAAAAGTTGATATAGATATGAACATACATGCAATTTAGGGAGCTCTGGCGGTGAAGTGGTAAGAAACTACACTGCAGTTCCAAAGGCATGCAGTTCGAATCCATCAGCTGCTCCACAGGAGAAGGATGAGCAATCTCCTCCCATATGATTAACTGCCTCTGAAAACCCACTGGAGGATCAGCTGTGGATTGATTCCTACTCAGTGATCCCCAACAAGAACACAAGAACCCAACAATACATGTACATAAACATTTGTCATTTTTCTTACACAGTTTTCTACTTAATTTTCTTGTTTAGTCTACTTTGGAAACAATGTCTGTACACCTTGAGCAGCCTCAATCTTTCACTAGAGTTGTGCAGTTTCATTGTGTGGATATACTATGCTTTATTGTATTTACCGCAGATTGAAAGACCACTAAGAAATTTTCAGATCTTAACTATCTGAAAAATACTTCATTTAGTTTATGTATTTCAGTTGTATGCATTCTTTTTAAACATGCAATTAAATCTGAGGGAATGATCACTGCTCTTTGCTACAAACAGTAATGAAATCTATTCCTACTTCCTTCTCTTTCCCCTCCTTTTCCATTACCATCCAATTTTTATTGCTCATCTAATTTTTCTTAGTGTTCTGACACTCTTATCAGCTGTCAAAAATATATCAGTGTGTTTATACCACCTTCTGTCTCCTCCCTTCTTTCTCAAATGTTACTTATATAATGCCTATATTTTCAAGGTTTGATTGACATTTAATTTAGTCTTAATTCTTACAAGTAAATGAACCCAGTGGTAACATTTTTGCTCTGTTTTCTTCATCCCTAACTTGGTCATTTCTTTTTAGAGAAATGATGAACTCTGTATTTCTTTAAATTATTGCACCTAAACCATCTCTTCCTGATACACTTAAATGATTGCTTGTCTCTGAATAGAATTGTTTATTTACCTTTTCTTTCCTGGAGGAATGTGTAAGGCATTGCTTCCAATATTTAACGTTGCTCTGAGAAAGTCTGAGGCCAATCTGATGTTTTCTTCTTTGAATATGGTAAATTTTTTTCTATTTATTTTTTCTGGTTGAAGATGGTAAATCTTTTTCTAAATCAGCTCCCCCAAGAATTCTTTAGCTCTGAAATAAAATAATTTTACTAGTGTATTCTGTGTCAACGGCAATATTCAGTGATGACAGATAGTATGCCTAGTCTGGCTTTAAATTCAAAGCTATTATGACTGGAATATTTTCTTTAATTTCTTCCTCTGGGCATATCTCTAAATATTTTATGTTCTAGTTTTCCAGTTAGGAATTCTAGTAACATGTGCATAAAATCACCTTTGCTGGTGTTTTGTATCTAATTTTCTTTCTAATCTTTTTAACTTTTTTCTTCTGACATATTTTCTTTTTCCCTCTCAGTTCCTGTCTGTGACTGTGTTATCCAGAAAGATATTTTTCTTGGTGCACTTCTCACTGAGGCTTTAAATTTTTAATTTTTGTTTTACTTTTCACTTCCATTTCCACCCCCCCTTGCCTGTACTAATTCATTCCCTTATTTTGTCTCAGGCGGTCTTCGCTGAAGCATTTGTGAAGCAAATTTCCAGACCACAGAAGGAGCTTCCAGGCTGTTCCTTGAGATCAAGGCTCTGTCTCACCGTCTGTGGTGTTCCATACACACACCGCTTGTCTGTGTGATTCCGCATCACCCTTGGCTCTTTACTGACAAGGTTGGACAAGGAAAAGTCTCTTCCAGAGGATAAGTCCCCCTCCTGTTGTTTAAAAGAAAAATCCCCATGTAAATTGTAAGGAGATTTATTGGGTTAGTAGGAAATGTGTTGTATGCACTGAAAAAAGTTCTTGTATTTCCAGTGGTTCAAATCCACCAAAAACTCCAGTGTGAATTATCTTCATTTCAAAAAAAAAAAAAATCTCCCCAGTTGTGGGCTATCTTTTTGAAGAACTATGTTGTGCTACAGTAGAGTTGTCTTAGTAGTCTTGTGATCTCCACTTGACCTTTAATAACTTGGTGTATGTATTTGCCAGGCATTATGTCTTTGTACTTGCTTTTCTTATTTTCCTTTGCTTTTGTGTTACTTGTAAAAGGAAGGAAGCTCGGCATTTTCTTTACTTCTTCTTGCTGTTAGGTGCTTTCAAGTCCAGTAAGACATACAGCGACCCTATAGACAGCAGATCTCGAACCCTGTCCTATCCTGTGCCGTTCTCACAATTGACACGTTCTCACAATCTGACACACTTGAGTCCATTGCTGTAGTCACTGTGTCAACCCACTTGGTTTAGGATCTTCCTCTCTTTCCAAGCATGATGTTCCTTCATTGAAAAGCCTCTTCTAGAAACATGCCCAAAGTACATGAGATGAAGCTTTATCATCTTTGCATCCAAGGAGCACTAACTATCGTTGCACCTTCTCCAGACATAGCTGTTTGTTCTTTTGGCAGTCAGTGAGCTCTCTTTGGCAGTCAATTCAGCACTCTTCTCCAACACCACAATTCAAAAGCATCATCGATTCTTCTTTTGCCATTCTTATTCACTATCTACCTCTCAGCAGCATAGCAAGTAATTAGAAAGACCATGACATAAATCACGTGAACCTTAGTCCATTTGGAGAGGTTCTTGACTGCAGACTCTCCCAGTGAAATACATCTCCTGATCTCTTGATTGCTGGTGTCACAATTGATTGTGAATCCAAATAAGATGAAATTGTTAACAGTTCTAAGTAGTATAGCACTGGTCTGTCCATTTGCTGTATAGAGGTAACTCATGGTTTCTGTGATACTAAACACTGTGACACTGATGCGTCAAATGCGAGAATGGTTACCCATGGTGGACAGTGTTGGGTGGAGCTTCCCGATTAAAACAAGCTTGGAAGCAGGAGTGCCATCCACTTCTGAAATAACTTGCCTCTGGAAACTCTATGAACATGGAAAAACAATGAAAGATATACAAGTGTTCAGGTCTTTTGTTCACTGGGCCTCTATGAGTCTTCTACGACTTGGTAGCACTTAAGAACAGTCATGATGTTGCCTATAGGTCCAGTTTTGAGAATTTTTGTTTTCTTTGAGGTGCAATCATACTGAGGGCTGTAGTCTTTGATCTTCTGCAGCAAACACTTCAAGTCTCCCTCACTTTCAGCAAGTAATGTTGTGTCATCTGTATACAGAAAGTTATTGATGAGTCTTCCTCCAAACCTGATGTCATATTCTTCTTCATTGTATCTAGCTTCTCAAATTATTTGCTCAGTATATAAATTGAATAGGTATGGAGAAAGTATGTAACATAAACCTTTCCTAATTTTAAACCATGCAGTGTTCCTATGCTCTGTTTGCATGAAATTACAGAATAATATTCTTTAGTAGAAAAGTAGAAAATAGACAAAAAAATGTTTTCAATCTCCTAACACATTTTTAAACTTGTCAGTGCATTTTTACTAACCCAGTAGTAAAGAATTATGCTGACAATGCAAAAGTGGTTGTTGTTTTGTGCCCATGAGTCAACTATGACTCAGAACGACCCTATTAACAATAGCTCTGAACCTTGCACTGTCCTGAGCCAATCTCACTCCCCTCTGACACACCTGCCCCATTACCACAGTCACCGTGTCATTTCATCTCAGCCAGGACAGTTCTAAGCTACCATTTGCTCTGTGGGACAAAGTTTGCCAAGCAACTCCCATGCAATTTACTGCCTCTGGAAACGTGCTGGACGGTGACCTATGAGTTGGTTCTGATTCCACTGCCCATGACAGCAGCAGAGCGAGGCACAGGAGCTCTGGTGGTGTAGTATGTAGTAAGTTGTGCTGCTAACCCCAAAGTCTATGAGTCTCTATCTGTTCGAACCCATTAGGTACTCTGAGGGAGAATTATGGGCGGTCCCCTCCCATTGCCATGTACAACTTCAGAAACCTGATAAAAAGTCTCTATGAGTAGGGACTGACATGGCAGCATGGACCAAAATACTGGCAGAGACATCAGGAACTCCTGGGAGAAAGATATGGCAGCTTCTTTCCTAAAGATTTGCTATTGTTCTGCCCCATAAAATCAGAATTGACTAGCTGACCCTGCAGTACATTTTCAGAGGCATTGAATCACCATGGAAGAGATTGCCCATCTTTCTCCCATAGAGCAGCTGGTAGATTTGAACTTGCTTGTCTTTGAGGTGACAGTCCAACGTCCTACCCAGCAGGCCACCAGAGCTCCCTTCTTGTAAACCCAGAGGGACAGTTCTGTCTTGCCATTTTGTTGTTATTTTGTGATATCTAGTTGATTATGACTCACAGCAACCCTATGAAGAGCCAACCTGAACCCTGCCCCAACCTGTTCCATGCTCATCATCTCTGGCATACTGGAACACACTGCTGATGTTGTCATGTCAGTCCATCTCATTGGGGGATTTCCTCTCCTTCACGGACCCTCCATCTTTCCAAACATGATGTTCCTTTCCAAGAAATAGACTTTTCTAGCTGTTGTTGTTGTTATGTGCCATCGAGTCATTTGCGACTCATAGCGACCCTATGTACAAGAACTCTAAACGCTGTTCTATCCTGTACCAACCTCGCTGTCTCAAACACAGTCATTCCCACGCTCCAGTCACAGAATCAATCCATCTTATTGAAGATCTTCCTCTCTTTCACCGCCCCTCCACTCTCCCAAACATGATGTCCCTCTACAAGAACCAGTCCCTCCTTGCAACATGCCCAAAGTATGTCAGATGAAGCTTCAGAATCCTTGACTCCAAGGAGCATTCCGGCTTCACCTTCTCCAGGACAAACCTGTTTGTTCTCCTAGCAGTCCATGGTATATTCAACACTCTTCTCAAGCACCACAGCTCAAAGGCATCAATTCTCTTTCTATCAACCCTAGTCACTGTCCAACTCTCCGATGCATAGCACGTAATTGCAAAGTTTATAGCCCGGATCAGGCACACATTAGTCTCCAGACTGACATCATTGCTCTTCAGTACTCTTGAGAGGTCCCTCACAGCTGACTTTCCCAGTGCAATTCATCTCTTGATTTCTTGGCTGCTGTTACCAAGAGTGTTGTGGAGCCAAGCAAACTAAAACTGTTAACTGTCTCAGTCTCTTCACCATTCATACTGATGCACATGTCCAAAATATTAAAGATGAAGCTTCACCATCTTTGTCTCCAAGGAGTACACTGGCTGCACCTTTTCTAAGACATATCTGGTTTTTGGTAGTCCATGGGATACTCAGTACCCTCCTATAGCACCACAATTCAAAGGCACCAACTCTTCTTCTGCCATCCTTATTCATTGTCTAGCTCTCTGATGCATAGCAGGTGATTGAGAAGACCAAACCTGAATCAGGTGCTGCACCTGAGTCTTCAAACTGATACTACTTTTTGCATTTTGGAGAGATCAATCACAGTAGACTTGCCCAAGGCAACAATACAGCTCTTGTTTTCCTAACTACTAGTACCACGGATGTTGATTGTGGATCCAAACATGATGAAATCATTCACAGCTTCCATCTTTTCTTCATTGTCTGCATAATACATATTGCTAATGAATCCTCCTCCAATCTGGACCATATTCTTCTTCATAGAGTCCTATTTCATGAATTATTTGCTCAGTCTACAGATTGAATAGGTATGGAGGAATGATACAATCCTGATGCACACTTTTCCTGATTTGAAATCACACAGTGTTCCCTTGCTCCATTTGGACAACAACTTTTTGGTCTAGCTATAGATTTCTCAATACCACAATTAAATATTCATGGAATTATTTTTTGACACTGTCAAAAGCCCTTGTATAGTGAATAAAACAGAAATAGACATTCTTCTAGCATTCTCTACTTTCAGCCAGGATTTATCTGACATCATCGATGATATTCCTGGTGCAGCCTCTTCTAAACCCAGCTTAAACTTTTGGCAGGTCGCTATCAATGTACAGTTTTAGCCATTTTTGGATGATCTTCAACAATAGCTTGCTTGTGATGTTACTGATATTGTTCAAGAATTGCCATATTCTGTTGAATCATCTTTCTTGTTAATAAGAACAAGTATGGATCTCTTCTGATCAGTCAGTAAGACAGCTGTCCTCCAAATGTCCTGGTATAAACTGGTGAGCACATGCAGGGCTACATCTGTCATTGGAAACATGTCAGTTATTTTTCTATCAATTCCTGGTGCCTTATTTTTTTGTCAGTGCCTTCAGGGCAGTTTGAATTTCATCCTTCATTGCCATTGGCTCTTGTTTCTGAAATTTTTCCATGTCTACTAGTTCTTTTGATTCTGTGTATTCCTTCCATCTTCTTTTAGTACTTCCTGGATCATTCAAGATTTTGTCCATAGTGTCTCACAGTGTTGCAACTCGAGGTTTGAATTTGTTTTTCAATTCTTTCCACTTGAGAAATGCCAAGTGAGTCCTTTCCCTTTTATTTTCTGACTCGGGTTCATTGCACATTTTATTACCATATTTTACTTTACCTTCTTTGGTTGCCCTTTGAAATCTTCTCTTCAGCTCTTTTAATTTTACATCTTTACCTTTTCTTTTGGCTTGTCTCTTCTGGCATCCGCTTTGGTGGTTTTTTGCGGGTTTTTTTCCCCCTTTCTCCTCCTGTTTGTTAACCTTCTGCATTCTATATGGATGATATTCAGACCATAACTCATCTGGTCTTCAATAATTAATGTTCAGTGCCTCAATTTGTTCTTGTGATGATTCTCAAATTCAGCTGAGGTAGACTAGTGGTTGTATTTTGTACATTGTAATTCCAAAGGCACTGGGTTCAAGACCACCAGGTGTTCAATGGGAAAAGGATGGGCAGACTCCTCCCATGTGATTTACTGTCTCTGAAAACCCACTGGAAGATCAGCTATGGGTCGGTTTCAAACTCTAGGTTGCACAAAAACAACAACAACAACAATCAGCTTCTATTTAAATTTGCAAATGAGTAACTGATGGTTTGTTCCACAATCAGTGCCTGGTTT
>NW_006399888.1:7245367-7254438 GCF_000299155.1 Elephantulus edwardii | reverse complement strand
ATAATACCTTGTCATATCATAATTATGGTCATATGAATCAGAATGGATGACTGTGAGGTTATTTTTTGTAGTAGGGTATGTACTTAAAGAATAGGTAAAGATGAAGGAATAAAGTTTGCTGTGTCTCTTTTCTACTTCATCTCTTGCAAATTACCATAAATGTAATGGTTTAAAACCACATAAATTTATCATTGCTCAGTTCTGCAAGCCTGAAGTCTCTAACGTGTCTCACTGGCCTAATTCAAGGTGTTGCAGACTGCATTCTGATCTGAAAGCTCTAGGAGAGAATGTTTCCATGTTTCCCTGTTTCCCCAGCTTCTGCACTCCTTCCCACACTGCATGTCTGACATTCTCTTCAGCCTCTCTTAAAGAACATTGCGATTACAGTGAGCTCATGCAAATGATCCAGTGTTTGTTGTTGCTGGCTGCCACCCAATCGATCCCTACTCCTATCCACTGTATGAGTTACAGAATGGCTCTGTCCATGGGTTCCATGCTGGTACCTTTGTGAGGCAGATTGGCAGGCTTCTCTTCATAAAATCTCTCCAGGAAAGGGGCTTAAACTGTCAACCTTCTGGTCAGTAACTGAGTTCTTAACTGTAACATGCCTATATCTAGACATGCCTACAGTCCGGAATAATTTCCTCCACCTTGTTTCATGTCATCACATCTGCAAAGTCTCTTTTCCCATGTTGTTATTGTTGATTGCCTTCTAGTCAAGCACAACTCATAGTGACCCTATGAATAAAGGCCTGAAGCCTTTCTATACCTATCAACATTTATCAAAGTTCATAGAGTTTCTGGAAGCATGTTGTTTAGAAGCGGATGCCACTCCTGCTTTCCAACCTTTTCTTATGTAAGGAAACATATAGACAGGTTCTAGGCTTAGAATATAGATGGACATCTTGAAGGCCATACTTCTTGCCTCAGAGAAAGGAGGGGAGGAAAAAGCATTCCTTGCTTATACAAATTTAATTTTATATTTTAATAATGAGCTTCCATTTAATATTAATGAGAGCTCTAAATTCCCTTAGTGCTCAAGAATTTGGCCCATCTGTGAGATAAGTGAAAATCTTCTGCCTCACACAGAGGCTGAAAATGACATTGTGACTCCTAGAAACAGAGAAATGTTTTGAGTTGTCTTGCTATTAAGAACAAAATATAGGATTTAAATATGTGTTATTTGAAAACTCTATTAAAACATCTTCATGTGTACTATTTGATAGCATGTTGTTAAGTGCAGTCAAGGGCCCAATGACTCATAGTGACCCTATGTACAACAGCTCTGAACTCTGCCCTATCTTGAGCCAACCTTATTGTCTCTGACACACCTACCCCCATTACCCCAGTCACTGAGTCAATCCATTGCATCTGAGGTCTTCCTCTCCTGCACTGTCCCTCCACTCTCCCAAGCATAATGTCCCTCTCCAAGAACTGATCCCTCTTTGAAACATGCCCGAAGTACATCTGATGAACTTTCAGAATCCTTGCCTCTACTCCTTGCAGCCTGGTTTCAATGTCTCTAGGTTGAACCTGTTTGTTCTCTTAGTGGTTCATGGTATATTTGATACATAGGAAATAGCATAATTAAAATATAAGATGTAAAGTGAGAAGCCAGACTATCTACTACTGGAAGAATGTGTGTAGCAAGTGTGTGTGTGGGGATATATATATATGTAATAGAATAAAAAAAGAGAAGATGATGAACGTGGTATCAGGATGTGAGGAAGATCCTAATGAGTTTTTGAAGTGTGGTGTTTTTGAAAGAAATGCTTTTATGAGATAAAAGACATAATAACTTGGATTAGCTTTCTGGAAGCTTGAAGAAGTAAAAAGAAGTTATTTTTAGAAAAGATAGTTCTAGGAATCAACATGCATACAGCTGAAAATTCAAAGAAAAAGAATTTCTTTGAAACTGTTTTTATCATGTGGAGAATTTCTTTAAATCCTATTTTAAAATAGTTCTGTGCTGTGCCATTCTGGTGTGTTTATTGCTTCCAGCCTCAACATGCAGGCCTAGAAGCTTGGAAATGGCATCTTGGATGGAGAGCATCTATATTTCTCTGTTTACCACTATTTATAATATTGTCTGCTGTTTTTCTAAGAAGATATTACTCTCGTTCCCTTTGGTTAATGTCCTAAACAGCTGTTGGCACTTTTTTTCCCTACTTTAATGTAATTTCCATGAGGGCATATAAGTACTTCTTCAGCGAGCCAGACACAACTGATTATGGGAATTAAGACTGGCTTGACTCAGCTTTGGGGCTAAATTTAGAAAAACAAAAATAAATAGAAGAAGAAATGAATTAAGTAGAATTTAATATGGTACAGGAGAGGGGCTCATTAGTTTGATGAATATTCCCAGGTGCAGTCTTGGTGATTCAAGGTCATGGCCGTCAAGCTGGTTCCTCCTACCCAAATTCTCCACTTGCTGCTGTTGTTGTGAGGTGCTGCTGAGTCAAGAATGCCTCATAGTGACCCAATGAAAAACATACCTGAATCCTGTTCTACCCTGTACCATCCTTATCATCTCTAACACACTTGAGCACATTGCTGTAGACACTATCTCAATCTAGCTTGTTCTGGGTCTTCCTTTCTTTTGCTGACCCTCCACTTTTCAAGTATATTGTCCTTTCTCCAAGGAATAGCCTCTCCTAGCAACATGCCCAAAGTGTGTGAGACAAAGCTTTATCTTCTTTGCCTCCAAGGAGCATTCTGTCTGCACCCTCCCAATGACTGCCTTTCAAGCAATTGTTTTGGATTAATTCTACATCTTCTTAATGATTTTCTTTCTCTGACTTTCTACAACATTTTAGTGACAGTCATATAAAGGAAAAAATTTAGAAAACACATATATTCAGTCCTGTAATGTCTTTAATGATTGTGTATGTCCATTTTGTTTTTAGAGGAGATTGGGGGTGGGGTGGGTGAGGAAACCACTGCTATCTTTGTTGCTGAGTTCATAAAGAGAATCGAGTCTTTTTCTTTTCCCTCACCACAGAGAATTTTGGTCCCACATCAAACCAAAGTTCGAAACATGCTCTAGGCAAACTATTCCTAAATGTTTGAGTTTGCTTATTAGAAGGGAAGATTGTCTGGCTGAGAAACAGCTGGGCTACAAAACCTATTGACCTATTTTGGTCTATTACCTCTAATGGGGAAGCCACTGGTGAAAACTCTTGTTAGAGCTTGAAATAATAACCAAGAATTTGATAGATTAAATGACTATTAAGTGTTATACCTCCATCTCACATGGAACTATATGTTTAATGGTAAAAACATTGAGTGGGGAGTGAGCAAGGTAGAAAGGGGCAGTGATACTGTACACTGGTGTACAATTATCTGATGCTTTGAGAGTTCATAGAGAAGGCCTAAGCAATTCCTCTGGTTCTACATGATGACTTAAAATGGCTAGGAAAGGAAGTTGACCAAGTGGCCACTGGATCAAACATTGCTGTACCCAAGACAACAGGACAAGGGGAGCAATTAGTGCTATTATCCAAGCTATCCTCATCGGAAAGAGGTAGAATTAAACGATTCTAAAGTGCAGCTGGTTTTCCAAGGAACCATTTGCATCATTTCAGTGGGGAGCACTAACAGCCAGTGGATAAGGAGTTGTGCTATCAACCCAAAGACAGGATGTTTGAATTTGCTAGCTCTTCCATGGGAAAAAGATGAACAGTCACCTCCTGTGTGATTTACTGTCTCTGAAAATATGCTAAGGGGTCAACAATGAATCAGCTCTGCCTGGACACTACATAACAACAACAATAAAAACAGTGGGACATGCTGGTGGCCTAGGCTGTAGGGAGTTAGATTGCTAATGAAAGGCCGTGCCTCTCTGGGAGTTTGCATTCACCAGAGGCTCTGAGAGAGAGAGACGTGCAATCTCTTCCCGTGGGATTGACTGCTTGAGAATCCCAGTGGAGGGTCAACTGTGAGTTCATTTTGACTTGATAGCAATGACTTTGAGTCTTTTTGAGTCTGGGTGGAGATCACATAAGCATAGGTCACCCCAGTACATTCAGCCTAAAACTGGGCTGAATGCCAATTCACAATCAGTTGCCTCTATCATTTCTCCTATTTTCCCTGTAAAATTGAAGGTTTGGAAGACATCATTTCTCATACATACAACATACTTCCTCTACCTCAAGATGCTTGGATAAGAAGAGAGATAAAGAAGCTGACCAAGTTGCTTCTCTCCTTCCAAGTCCCCACGTGAGGAGATAGGAAGGTGCTCTTTAGATCAGAGTTGATACTAGAGATTTGATTCAGGTCATCTAAATTATTTTTTATAATATATGTAAATTTATGTATGTTGTCATTGTTGTGTACCGTCGAGTCAGAACCAACCCATAGCTGACCCTTCAGCAGATTTTTAGAGGCAGTTAATTGCATGGGAGGAGACTGTCCATCCTTCTCCCATGGAGCAGTTGGTGGCCTCAAACTGCATGTCTTCGGGAATTGCTTCTTGTCACTAGGCCACCAGAGCTCCCTAAATTTATGTATGTTGTTGTTGTTGTTAAGAGCCATCAAATCGTAGATGACTCATAGTGACCCTGTGAATGAAAGACTTGAACACTTGTATAACTTTCGTCAGTTCTCCTAGTTCATAGAGTTTCCAGAGGCAAACTATTTCAGAAGTGGACACTACTCCTGCTTCCAAGCTTGTTTTAATTGGAGAGCTCCACCAAACACTGTCCACCATGGGTAACCATTATCACATTTGACACCTCAGTGTCACAGTGTTGACCATTATAGCAACCATGAGTTACCTCTGTACAGCAATGCACAGACAAGTGCTATACCACTTAGAAGAATGTTTGACAAAAACAATTAAAACCAGAGGGATGCAGATTAAAACCATCCACCTTTGGCTTGGTAGCATAACTATATGTACAATTTTGAATTTATCAGGCTGCTCTTTTTATCTATCATAAAATTTTTATTTTGTGATTTTAACAAAAGTTTACAGAAAAGTTAGATTTTCATTCATTTTTTGCACATTTTAGTCCCTCTCCCTCCCTTCCCCTTCCCCTAGTTAACTTTTTTTTTGTACTGCTACCTTTCCCCCCCTTCTCTTCAGTCCTCTTTGCAAAGTACCTCTTATTCTGAGCTATTGTCATATATATAATGCCTAGCCATATATTCCATTTAAACAGTTCTTTCCTTCAATTATTCCTGTGCAATGCTCACCTGAAATTCTTTTTAAATAACTAAATTATAGCAGATATCAACAATGATTGTCACCATAAAGTTCTTCTCCTCTGGGCAAGCTCTAATTTTCCTTTGCAGTTAGGCAGGACTGCATCCTAATTCTGGCCAGTAGACTAAGAGCAGAAGTGACTGATATTTCTTCCAGATTAAGAAAAGAAAAGGTTTTTGATACACTCTAGAATTTTCTTCCCTTGATCTAGCCCCTTGAAAGATACATGTTGGCATAAATGGAGTCATGAATTGTACACAGGCCAGATTGTGAAATCATCTCCTGGAATGGAAATGCTCTAGTGTTCTTCTGGACCAACGCCAAATTCTCCATGAGTGAGAAATAAACCTTCATTGAGTCACTGGGATTTCTGAGTCGTTTATAACCACAGAATAATTTAACCTATTCTGCGTAGAAATTGATACAGAAAGTAGGATATTATCATAACAAAACTCTAAATATTTGGAGAGGCTTACAGGTCAAAAGATGGTAAATAAGGTAATATATATATATATATACACACACACACGCACACACACACAACTTACCGAGATAGATCTATATTATCTATCTATCTATCTATATTTATCTATCATCTCTCTACCCAACCATACATCCATCAGTCTGTCTGTCTGTCTGTCTGTCTATCTATCTATCTATCTATCTATCTATCTATCTATCTATCTATCTATAATCATCTATACCAGAGTCTATCACAACCATAACTGTGTGCAGAAAAAGTGATACAAATGCAAGAACTAAACATTGATTAAAATTATTATCACCCAAAACATGGAAAATATATTGTGTTAGTGACCTATCACTGCCAGAACAAATTAACCACAAATTTAGGTTTAAAACAAGACAGATTTATTATCTCATGGTTCTGTGGATCAGACATTCAAATTCTCTAACCAGGCTGAAAAACAAGGTGTTGGCAGACTGTGTTTATTTCTGGACGCTCAAGGAGATAATCCGTTTCCTTGCTCCTGTGGGCGGTTGTTGGTAGGTGGTCCTGAGAGGACTACACCTCATTGTGAGCTGAGGAACAGCAGAGCAGAGGCCTGCCCTACCCTGCGCCATGCTCGTGACCTCTGCCATGCTTGAGCCCATTGTTGCAGTCGTCATGTCAATCCACGTCGTTGAAGGTCTTCTCTTGAACCAATCCTCTTCCTTTCCTTTCCCTGTCTTGGCCAATGTCTTTTTCCAAGGACTGGCTTCTGGAAACGTTGCCAAAGAATATGAGACAAAGGTTCACCATCCTTACCTTAATATTATATTCTTCAGAGTTATAGGTTTTCATGTCCTTACTGATGTCAACCAGAGGTTGTTCTCACATTCTAGAGGTGATCATAGTGCCTAGCTTGTGACCTTCTTCCCCCACAGCCAGTAAAGGCTAATTCTGTTGTTGTTGCTAATAGTGTTGAGTTGATTTCAACCCACAGTGATCCCTTATGCATCAAAGCAGAAGTGTATTCCATGAGTCTCTTCCCAGGTATCTCTGAGTGGGTTTGAACAGAGACTTTTTAAATAATACTGAGTGTTTAACACTTTTCTCTACCCGGTGACTCCTACAGATAGGTGTAATCCTTTTCAAGAGAATTTTTTTTTTAATTTTTAACTCACTTTTCTACCTTCCTCTTATGTTTTCACAGAGGAGCCTCTATAGCTCTGTATATCGGCCTGCTAACATTGGAAGCAGGAGTGGCATCCACTTCCTAAACAACATGCCTCTGGAAACTCTATGAACTTAGATAAATGACGATAGTTATAGAGAGGCTCCAGGCTTTTTTTTTTCATAGAGTCGCTATGAGTCCTGCTCAACTAGATGGCAATCAACAACAACAACCAAAAGGTCAGTGGTTCAAATCGACCAGCCAGCCATAGGGGAGTAATGGGTGGTCTCCAAATGTACAGTTTTACTAGCTGTGACTCGCACTGGATTGAATGGCAGTGGCCTTGGTTTTGGAATTAAATTTAGTTCATCTAGGTAATCCAGAATTATCTCTGAATTTAAAAGAAAACCAAAATAAATGACTAGCAAACTTAATTTCACATTTAATCCTCATTCTCTTTTTCTTTGTAAGGTAGCATAGGAACAAATTTAAGGGTCATCACTATTAAACACAGGAGATTTATAGAACTCCATCAGCTTCTCTGTGGGGGAAGGATGGGCAATCTCTTCCCATGTAATGAATTGTCTCTAAAAACCTGCTGGAGGAGGGGCCACCTATGGGTCGGTTCTGACTTGATGGTACACAACAACAACAACAACAATAGATTTGTAGCTTCAGATGAAGAGGTTGGAATACAAATCCTTAGAAACTGGTTGCTGCTGTCAACATTTGAGAAGGATGAACCAAGAAAAAGATGAGTTCAATAAGCCATTGCAAATTTTCAATTAGAAATAAAAGCAAAGAAAAGGATTTACAGAAATTTAGGGCCTACTAAGTATGGAAAGTCATCTAGTTCTGTTCTCTAAAAAAAAAAAAATAGAACTAGACTTTGAAAAAACCAAAGACCTTAAATAAGATTTATGGAAAAACTTAAAAGTGATTAAAAGACCTCAGGGCAGAGAGAAGACTAAGGGTCTAGCATCCAATAAAGGTTTTTACTTGGATAAAATGACTTAAGGCAAAGATAAAATTAAGTGGATAGGCTTCTTAGTGAACTCTTTTACCCTCAAGGTGTTGTTTTTATTGTTAGCTGCCAACCAGTCACTTCCCACTCACAGAGACTCTGTGTATAACAGGACAAAATGTTACTTGGTGCTGTGGCATCCTCCCACTAATTGACAGGTCTCAGCTCACTGTATCAGTCAATCTCTCTTTGTAAGGGTTTTTTGTTTTTGTTGTTTTTTTATCACTGACCCCTCTACTTTACCAAATAAGCCCTTCTCCAGGCATCTGACAGTTTTGACAATAAGCTCAACTTAAGCAGAAAAGTCAGACCATTCTCATTGCTAAGGAGTGTTCTTCCTTCAAAATAGTCTTTTCCCCCTTTTTTGACAGTGTATGTCATTGTATTGTTGTTATGTGTCATTGAATTGGAACCAAGTTGACCCTCCAGTGGATTTTTGAGTCGGTAAATCACAAAAAAGGAGTTTGCCCATCTTTCTTCTGAGGAGCAGCTGGTGGGCTCAAACCAAGTACCTTTGAGTTGGCAGTACAACTCCTCACCACTAGACCACAAGAGCTCCCTCACTGTCCTTGGTATACTCAACATTCTTTACCAACACCGCAACTCAAGTATTTAAATTCTTCTTTCCTTTTCCTTTTCATTGTCCATCTTTCATCGGTAGATGGTGCATCTTGGTCATCCAAACATCCCTTTGCTTCTTCGGATTGTATGTAAAGTGATCTTTTGCAGAAGATTTGTCCAATATAATATGCTATTTAATTTCTTCACAGCTCCCTCTATGGGTCCTGATTATGGATCCAAGTAAAATGAAATTCTTGACAATTTAAATATTTTCTTTATCTATCAAATTGTTCTTTATCGGTCCAGAGTTAGCATTTTTGTAGGTTCTGTTACCTTGAATTAATGTTGCAACAACTTATGTTATGCAGATGATACAACGCTGCTTGCTGAAACTAAAGAAGACCTGAAGCACTTGCTGCAAAAGGTCAAGGACTGTAGTCTTCAATATGGATTGAAGCTCAACATCAAGAAGACAAAGATTCTCACCACTGAGCCAATTGGCAGCTCCATGATAGATGGAGAAGAGATTGAGATTGTTAATAAATTCAGCTTGCTTGGCTCCACAGTCAACATACTTGGCACCAACAGGAAATTAAAAGACAAATTACACTGGGAAAATCTGTTGTCAGGAAGGCCTCCAGAGTACTGAGAAGCAATGATATCA
>NW_006399888.1:7242872-7245267 GCF_000299155.1 Elephantulus edwardii | reverse complement strand
CAACCAACGTGGATTGACATGGTGACTGCTGCAATGGGCTCTTGCGTGAGGCTCTTGTGTGCTCACGAAGTGTGAAGACAGCACAGGATAGAATGAAGTTCAATTTTTTTTTATAGGGTTGCTATGAGTCATATATGACTTGACAACACCTAACAACAACAACAACAACAGTAGGATTTGCGTATGTTCAAAAGCAGGAAACTAGTTACCATCAAGAAAGAAGAAACAGTGCGTGCAGTGTGGGTCAGAGATTTTCGTTTTCTATGGAGATCCAGATTAGATCAGCAGTATCAGCAGCAGGAGAGACGGCAAAGAACCAGAGACTCGTGTGTGACAGAGCTGAGCAAGAGCTGCCATCCTCTTCGCCTACAGGTGGTGATGGAGGTAGGAGAGGGTGGGATGGAAGGAATGCCGTAATTGGCAAAACTAAAAGAGCTTTGAAACAGAGGCCCACAGCCATGAGGCAAGTCTCAATGAGGCTAAAAATTAGAGGCAGGTCTGTCTACCTGTGAGCATGCCTGAGAAGAAGCTGTCCTAATTAAAGAATTAAATCCTGACTGTGTCTGACATATATTTTAACTAATTAATTATATCTCTAATAAATGGCTTAATCGTGAGTATTATCTGTGAGTTCTGTGTAGCCATTGCAAGGAGTCAATTAGCCTTGGAGTATTGAGAGCCATGAGAAGGGTGGTTGGTGTTAACATTGTTAGAAGTAAAGATGTGGCATCACAGAGATGCATTTGATCTTTATAAAAGTCAGTTGCGTGCTGTTGATGATACTGGTGAGGCTCTTACCCCTTACGGTCTTCATGGAGGTCAGACACTGCCATGAGGCTTTTACACAACTGATTGAAAAACATTCTCCACCCAGGGCACAGCTAAGGTGAGAAAAGGATATCACTCATCTCAAAAGCAAAAAGCTCAGTATTCAAAATGAATAATGTGCTGATCTAAAAAGTAGGGAGCCCTGGTAGCCTAGTAGCAAGAACCTTCACTGCCATCTCAAAGGTGTATGGTTTGAGTCCATCAGCTGCTCTGCAGGAAAAGGATGAGCAATCTCCTCCCGTGCAATTAACCACCTCTGAAAACCTGCCAGAGGGTCAGCTATGGATCGGTTCTGATTCCATGGTACACAATAAAAACTACTCTAAAAAAGTAAAAATTACCACAAAGAAATGAATGATAGAAAAAATGGTAAAAATTCCTATCAAGGTCAAATCCATGGGCCAAGATAAGAGTGAAGTGAGTAAGGCACTAGGTAGGGTAATGGGAAGGCACTTTAAGAATTTAGGGGTGTGGCATCCTCTTCCTAAACAACATGCCTCCAGAAACTCTATGAACTTTGATAAATGTCAATAGTTGTAGAGGGGCTTCAGGCCTTTTGTTCATAGGTTTGTTATGAGTCGTGCTCCACTCAAAAGCTTTAATAACCTGGGGACTTACTGTATCTCTTGTAAAGGCTCTTCATTCTGTGTGTCAGGCAGTGGGGATGGCACAGGATAGAACAGAGTTCAGATCTTTGGTTCACAGGGTCACTATGAGTTGTTCTCAACTCCATGGTATCTAACAACAACAATTCATTAATTAATTATAAAATGAACTGAAGTCAGTCCCTTACAAACAAGATTCTTTTGTTTTCTCCTAAATATATCTTTAAGCCAAATTTATTGGTAAATCAGAACAGATTTATTCAGTTCTTATTCAACCTTTCTTCTCTGGTGGTGTAGGCTATAGGGAGTTGTATTTATTTTATTTTATTATTTTTTTGTGTGTTTACCGTCAAATTAAATTTGACTGGTACAGGAGGAGATTGCCCCTCCTCCTCCAGAGTATCTAGTGGATTCGAACCATGTACCTCTGGGATTGCAGTGCAGCTTCTTGCCACAAGGCCACCAGAGCTCCCTGGGAGTTGTATTTTTAACTCAAAGGCTATCCTTCTCTGGCAGGTAGAATCCACTAGTGGCTCTCCAGGAGGAAGATGGACAGGCTCCTCCCATGCAATTGACAGCCTTAGACATCTGCTGGAAGGTCAGTTATGAATTGGTTCTGACTCAATGACAGTGAGTGAGTGAGTGAGTGACGGGGTGAGTGAGTGAGTGACGAGGTGAGTGAGTGAGTGAGTGATGGGGTGAGTGAGTGAGTGACGGGGTGAGTGAGTGAGTGAGTGAGTGAGTGACGGGGTGAGTGAGTGAGTGATGGGGTGAGTGAGTGAGTGAGTGAGTGAGTGATGGGGTGAGTGAGTGAGTGATGGGGTGACTGAGTGATGGGGTGAGTGAGTGAGTGAGTGACGGGGTGAGTGAGTGAGTGATGGGGTGAGTGAGTGAGTGAGTGAGTGAGTGATGGGGTGAGTGAGTGAGTGAGTGAGTGATGGGGTGAGTGAGTGAGTGAGTGA
>NW_006399888.1:7196851-7242414 GCF_000299155.1 Elephantulus edwardii | reverse complement strand
GGTGAGTGAGTGAGTGATGGGGTGAGTGAGTGAGTGAGGGGGTGAGTGAGTGAGTGATGGGGTGAGTGAGTGAGTGACGGGGTGAGTGAGTGAGTGATGGGGTGAGTGAGTGAGTGATAGGGTGAGTGAGTGAGTGATGGGGTGAGTGAGGTGGTGAGTGAGTGAGTGATGGGGTGAGTGAGTGAGGTGGTGAGTGAGTGAGTGAGTGAGTGCGAGGAAGATGTTCTTGATTAAGGCTACCAGTCCTTGGAGAAGGGCAACAAGCTTGGAAGGATGGAGGAACAATGCAGGATAGAAGACCCAGCATGAGATGGATTGATTCAGTGACTGGAGAAATGGGATCAGGTCTATTGGAAATGATGAGACTGGCTCAGGATAGGACAGGGTTCAGAGCTAACGTACACAGGATCACTATGAGTCGCAGGAGACTCGATGTCACATAACAACAACAACAACAATAAAAAAGTTTGGTCGTATAAACCCACTGATACTCCATGGGCGAAAGATGAGGCAGTCTGCTTCCTTAAAAGTTTTCATCCTCAGGAACCCAGTGGGGCAGTGGTAATGTGTCCTGACAGGGTCACTATCAGGTGAAATTCATTCTGTGGCAATGGATTTTGGAATTTAGCATAAGAAAAGGATCAAGGTTTTCCAAGTATTTAAAAGCTCCAAGTACATCAAGTGAAGGTACTTGAGATGAGGAATTTATTGCAAATAGAAGCATTCAATCATGTTAAAGTGAGGACAAATTTACACAGAATTCAAGTGCATATAAGCTAGACGCTAATAACCTGGGGGCTCATGGTATCTCTTGTAAAGGATCTTCATTTGGACAAGATGAGAATGAGTTTGGTCCAACACATTGCTTCATGTGGGAATGACTGAGAAGCAGGCAGTGTAAGGCTGATTTCCCAGCTTCTCATCACTTTTCATGTTATTAATAATTATCACTTGAGATCCTCTAATTAGCTATTAACCCCAATCATCATCATTAAATTGCAATCCACAGGTGTGACCCTTTTACTCAGTGACATATTCCTGAATTTTTTTTTTTTAGAATTGGACTATATTATTGTTGAGTCATAGTTGTGTCTGCTGTAGAGATATTTGAGTTTCTTGCTTATTAATCTTCACTTGGCATCACCTTTTAAGCTTAATAATTTTCTCTGGGCTAGTCTGCCAAGGAGTTATGGATCTAAACAAACATTTAAATACACTAGGAATACAAAAGAATAGTTCTTCTTTAATAATTATACAGTATGACCACTGTTATCATTGCTGATTTAGCAATGTGGTTTTTAGGGGAGTTAGTTTCCGTTTTAATTTATCAACACCCTTCTCAAGAACTTCAGAGTTTCCAGAAACCAAGAGATTTGTGATGAGCTCTGAATATTTGGACAACTGCTAATACAACTCAAAAAAGTTTCCCTCTCTTTTTTTAAGAAAACGTTTTGCTTCTGATCTCAAGAGGGACTAAAACCTCTACACATTTTCCCCAACAGTTTGCAGTCTTTGAAGATGTACGTTTCAGGAGACCTCAGAAAAAAATTTTATTGGTCTCAAAACAGGACAAGGACAGGGACAGATAATTTACAGAAGAAATGCACATGGGAAAAATGCTTAGTCTCACTTGTGGTAGTTAAATGTAAAAACTGAAACAAGCTAATATCTCACTTATTAAATTGCCAATGATGGACTTAGTGTTGATGAAACAGACACTCTCTAAGCTGGCTAGTAGGAGTGCAATGGTTATGGAAATAATTGCAATGCTTATACTTCCTGAAAGGGGTCCTGGTGACATAGTACACTGTGTGTTGGGGTGCTAACTAAAAAGTTGGTGCATTAATTCCTCTAATAGCTCCTCGAGAGGAAACATGGGAATTCTCTTCTTGTGGAGATTTTCGGCCTTGTGACCAGATGAATGTTCATTATGAGTTGGAATGGATGCCAAGACACTGAGCATGGTATTGGGTTTATCCTTCCTAAAGAACCATGAGGAACAGGAAAGCAAGCAAATCAAGTCACCATTAGATCAAACTACCAATGCCCAGTCAAGAGAAAGGGCAAGGGGAAGGGGGGAACTTGATTGAGAACCAAGGCCACCTCCGTGAGGCATCGTAAAGTGTCACTGTAACAGATTCTTCAATGTAAAGAGCTAGTAGTGAGGATAATCAATTACATTTATTCTATGTCTGTGATATGCTGTGCTCTGCCAAGAAAAAATCGAAATTGAACTTAAAGTTCCACTTTAGTGGCATACATTTTATGTCAACATTTTTTTGGGACACCTTCAAGTCCACTCTGATTGGTAGCCACTCTATGAATAACACATCAAAACCTTGCTATAATGTGCACCATGGTCATGATCTTTGCCATGTTCAAGCTAACTGTTGCCATTACTTCACTAATCCATTGAAGGTCTTTCTCTCTTTCACTGATCCACTACTTTGCCCAGCATTATATCTTTTCCAAGGACTTATCTCTCCTGCCAACAATCCCAGTTTATCATAGGACAAAGTTTCACTCACCTTACTTCTAAGGTGCACCCTGGTTACACTTCGTCCAAGATGGACTTGTTTGCTATTTTGGTAGTTCAAGGAATATTCAATAGTCTTCACCAATAACACAGTTCAAAGATGTTCATTCTTCTTCAGTCTTCCTTTACATTGTCCATTTCTCACATGCATAGAAAGCTACTGAAAAGAACAAAGTTTATGAAACATAATACCAAGCCAAAGGTGGGTGATTGTCATCTGTGGCCCTCGGCCAGGTTCAAATTGTCTTCCTGTCAAACATTCTTCTAGGTGGTATAGCACTGGTCTGTGCGTTGTTGTACAGAGGTAACTCGTGGTTGCTGTGATGCTGAAGCCTGTGACAGTGATGTGCCAATCGTGGTAATGGGCACCCATGGTGGACAGTGTTGGCTGGAGCTTCCCGACTAAATCGAGCCTGGAAGCAGGAGCGACATCCACTTCCAAAATGGCTTGCCTCTGGAAACTCTATGTACGAACAGTGCTCAGGCTGTTCGTTCATAGGGTCGCTATGAGTCGTCTACGACTCGATGGCATTAAACAACAACAACAACATGAAACATAATGTAAATGAAAGATTATACAAAACACAATATACATGGAGCGGGGACAACATAACAAATACCCATTCCTGCTGCCACTATGAGAAAAACAAAACAAAACAAAAATCAACAAAACAAGGCTTGAATGAGACATATCTTAGTGTTTTCATATTTTTTAAAATACTCCTTTATCTAAAAAAGTTTTTATACATTGTTTTTCACATAAGATCTTTCCCATTTCTTTTACCTCCCTCACCCATCAAATTATGAGCCTATGATTGACCACCCTCCACTCGCTGCCCATCCTCACCAATATGCTTCCCCCTACCTCTGCCTTGGAGCCTCATACTCATTCTACAATAATGGTTTTAGACAGTATTTGTCCTTATGGGACTGAGTTAGTTCATGCAGCATAATGGTCTCCAGTCCCTCCCAAGTTAGGTAGTGATTTAGAAAATCATTGCTCCTGTGTGCTGCATATTCACCATCACAAGACCATTGAAACAGCCAAAATGTCCAACCACAATAGAAAGAATTTAGTAACTAAGGTATGTTCACACAATGGGATATTATACAGCATGCAGGAGCAATGATTTTGTAAATCACACCTTTGTTCTTGAACTGACATATTTGCCTTGCTCTTTAGCAATTCAAAGAGGTCCTTGACAGAAATTTGCTCAACAGTGTGTCTTTTGATTTCTTGACTGATGCTACCATGGATATTGATTGTAGAGGTAAGTAAAATTAAATCACTGACAACTTGTCAATCTTTTTTCCATCAAGATGTTGCTTATTGGTTCAGTTACAAGGATTTTTACTTTATTGATGTGGGAGGGGGAAAAAGCAACATGAATTAATTTTTAAGATTGCATCTTTAATTGGACCTGACTTGAATTTAAATCTCAGCATTGTTGTCTACTGATTATAAAACCTTGATTATGACACTTGATTGATACTCTCCAAATAACAGGGTTCTTATCTGAAAGCAGAAAACAGTAAGACCAAAGACTCATGGATTTTATATGCTGAAGTCCTTCTATTGTGAGTTGAATTTCATATCAAAGAAAGATATGTCAAAGTCCTAATCCCATGTCCTTGTGAACTGTCTTTGAGGATATAGGAGCTTTGCAGATGTGATTTAGGCAAGAAGAAATCACACTGGATTTCTGTGGACAATGACTGACACAATGACTGGTGTCCTTATAAAAAGTAGAAAATGTGGATACAAAGACACGTAAGGAGAACACCACATGGTGATTGAAGCAGAGATGGAGTGATGCATCTACAAGCCAAAGAACAGAGACTCCATGCAACTACCAGGACAACAGAAGTTAGAAAGAATCTCCCCTTAAATACTTCAGAGATAATAGCCCTGCTGACACTTTTAGTTCATAGTTCTAACTTCCAGAACAAAGAAAGAATAAATTGTATTTCAAAGTACTAAGTGTGCAGCAAATTGTTAGGACAGATGTGGGAAACTCTTGTTGTTGTTAGGTGCTGAAGAGTCGAGTAAGACTTAGTGACCCTATGAACAAAAGATCTGAACTCTGTTCTATCCTGTGCCATCCTCACACTGCCTGACACACAAGAGCCCTTTGAAGCAGTCACTATGTCAATCCACCTGGTTGAAGGTCTTCCTCTTCTTCACCGACCCTCTGTCATTCTCCACATCATGTCCTTCTCCAAGGAGTAGGCCATCCTAGCAACATGCCTCAGGTATCAGGTATGTGAGGCAAAGCTTCATTGTTCTTGCCTCCAAAGAGCACTCTGGCTGCACCCTCTCCCAAACATATATCTGTTTGTTCTTTTGACCATTTGTTTCAGTGTAGATTTGATCTTGTTTAAATGTATATTCTGATTCAGTATATCTGGGGTTGTTGTGTACCATCAAGTTGAAATTGGCTCATACGTGACCCTCCAGTGAATTTTCAGAGGCAAGAAATCACACATAGGAGGAGACTGCCCATCTTTCTCCTGCAGAGCAGCTGGTGGATTTGAAACCCATGCCCTTTCAGATTGTAGGACAGCTTCTTTCTGTTCACTAGGCCAACTGATCTCTCTCTATGCTGTTGGTATTGTTAAGTACCATCAAGTCATAGGTGAGTCATAGTGACCCTATTAATGAAAAACCTGATGGCTTGTATAACTTTCATTCTTTCTGCAGGTTCATAGGGCTCTACTGAATTAATTATAATTACGTTAGTATAAAGAATCTATGTTTATATTGGGAGTTCTGGTGGCCTAGTGGTAAATATCTATGTTTATATTAGGGAGTTTTGGTGTCCTAGTGGTTAGAAACAGCACTGTAATCCTAAAGGTCTGCGGTTTGAATTCACTATCTGCTCTACAGGAGAAGGATGGATAATTTCCTTCTATGTGATTTTATTGCCTCTGAAAACCCAGTGGAGGGTTAGCCATGGGTCAGTTCTGACTCCCTAGCACACACCACCACTACCAACAGGTGAATAGAAGAAATAAAAAGGAAAATTGGGGTTTGCATTTGTTTTTTAATGACAAAGATATTCAGTATGTGGTATATATTTTAATCTCTTGTTTTCTAAGAAGAATCTTGTCTGTGTCTCCTATATTAACCAAATATCCAAAATGTTTTTGCTTCTTAATGATTCTGTCAACTAAATATTATAGACCTTAAAAGAAAAAAGTTTACCTTAAAACTTTCAAAATAAATAATAACTTTTGAGACTGGACATACATCCATATATAACCTCAAATTACTTCTTCTTTCCCAATTTATTTGAAATATATGCAGTATAGAAGAAGGTAGTTATGTGGTAATGATTTCTTTCTTTGGGAAAAAACCAACAACACTAATATATTTTATCTCCCTTTTAAATTGTGGTAAAAGTTTACAACCAAACACTTGTCATTTCATCATTTTTACATATACATTTTAGTGACATTCATTAGTCTCATCACGCTGTGTCAATATCACCACTATCTTTGCAAAAACTTTTAATTATCTTAAGAAACAGAAAGTCATTGTCATTTAGTAATAACTCACCGTTCTCCCCTCTTGCCATGTCTTGCTAACCTCCAATGTATTTTGGGTCCGAACATTTCTTTGTGCAATGTTTTTTACACAATCAATACACTTCCGAGATCCAGACTTAAAGACCATTCCATTTTATTCCTCCAGAGCCTGACTGAGGGAGTTCCGGTGGTGGAGTGCACGGGGAGTTGCATTGCCAGCCCAAACACAACACCTTTGGATATTCAAGCCAACTAGCAGCACCTGAGGAGATAGATGGGCAGGCTCCTCCCAGGTGATTTACAGCCTCAGACACCTAATGATTGGGGAGTGATCAAAGAGTCATGCGTTTTGACTTGATTTAGCGAGGAGAATGAGTGAGTAAGTGAGTAAGTGAGTGAGTGAGTGAGTGAACCTGACAGAGCTGACTGCCCATCTCTCTTCACTTTCATGATGCTCATCCTTCCACACTGAAATCCACCTCTGGTTCTTCAAGGAAACTAGTTCTACAGACTCATCTGGTTTGAATCTCCTCACTGGCTCTTTCTCAACTATGGACTGGGAGCAAAGATTTCCATCCCGGGGGCCTCATTTACCCAGCTGTAACTCAGCTAGGTAGTGAGGATCTCTTACTTGTGGAACGCTTGGAGCGTTAGATGACAATTAGGCTCTCAAAATGGCGTTTGGTATTTCCAAGAACGTAGTCATCACGACTTTGATAAGGAGCCTTTCCCATGACTAATTTTTACCAGGCCACCCTCTTTGAGTTTGAGTTTTATTAGTATGATCTTATTACAAGTTGGATTCACAGTTGAGTTGATTCTGACTTGGGATAATTGTGTGCTGTGTCAGAGTAGACTCTGGGTGGTGCAAATGTTTAATGCTGCTATCTGGAAGGTCACAAGTTCAACAACAAAGTCAGAGGTTTGGCTGCTACCTGAAAAATTCTAAGTTCGAATAAACCCAGAAGTGCTGTCCTAATTATGAAAATTCAGCCATCGAAATCCCTATGGAACACAGTTCTGCCCTGACACACATAGAGTCGCCATTAATCTGTCAATTCCACAGCAGTTAGTTTTAAATTCTCTCTTGCTACTGATTCAGCTTTCGAAGGATTCTGAGACTAGGAAGCAGGCAGTGCATATAGTGCAAGAATAATAGCTCACCATATACTTGGTGTTTGAGATCAATGAGATAATCCTTTAAGTTAGATCATCTTGCATGTACTGGAAAAACTCAGTTTAAGAAAAAAGTACATATAGGAGCAGAAACTAAAATGGGATAAGCAGATACTATGCTCATTTAACTATTACCGCAACCAGAGCCACTTCCCCAGGGAAATCCACCCTCTGGAGTTGTTTTATCTGTAGTCAGCACAATAGCCAGACAGGTCCTTGACTCGTTTAGATCCATCATGTCAAATGGCCAGTGTCTTCTTTGTGCTGAATGATTTCCATCATCAGGATGCATTCATACTTACACGAATCCACTTACTTTCAAAACTATTTGTATCATTTCTTCACAGAAACAAACCAGACAGAGTTCAATCTCAAACAAAATGAAATAAAAATATTTTACCCGTCAAGCATAAAAAGCAGACAAAGTGTGGAGCAATATCCTGTTTCCCTTCTCTCCTGTTATATCTCTCTCTGATTAGCAAGTTTCCTTTATCCTCATCAAAAATCATCATTGCCTTTGTTGTTGTTAAGTGCCATCAAGTCGACTGCAACTCATCGTGACTGTGAACAACAGACCTGAACCTTGCCCTGTCCTGCACCATCCACATGATCTCTGCCCATTGTGACAGTCACTGTCAATCCAGCGCGTGGAGGGTCTTCCTCTCGCTCTCTGACCCTCTCTGCCTTTCCCAGCGTGATGTGCTTTTCCCAAAGACTGGTCCCTCCTAACAACAGACCCCAAATATGTGCAGCAAAGCACATTATCCTTACCTCTAAGGATCATCCTGGCTATATCGCCTCCAAGATAGGTTTGTTTACTCTTTTCGTGGTCCTTGATATATTGGATACTCTTTGCCAATGCAATTCAAAAGCTTTAATTCTTCTTCAGTGTTCCTTATTAATTTTCCAAAAAGTGTGTGTGGGAGGCTAATAACCTTATTCACATTAAGATGTAAATTAGTAATTCACTGCAAGGCTTAATAGGGTCTCTCCCATGGAGAATTTATATTTTAATGTGACCCAAAGGACATCTATAATAGTATGATATCAAGGATGGGAAAGTTAAGTAGAGAAGATCATTCAGGTAGGTTGCTGGCATCTCTCAAGCCTACATAAGAATCACATTGAGGACAGTGAAGGACAATAACATCAATAACAATAACATGAGGAAAAGCCAGATACTGAAGATTAGCTACCACCTCAGCGGTGAGCCTAGGTGAGCCAGGGCAAAGTAGGAGGTGGAATATGGACCTAGAGGGAGGGGTGGTCCCAAGGCCTACACAGGGGCAATGTCAGTGAGAGTAAGTCAATAGAGATTCTGGCAGACAGCTGGGAAATATGATGGGTCAAATGCTACAGATTTAATGGGTGTAGTTTAAAAGACCGCTAACTGGGAACAAAGCCAAAAGCCCAAGGCTTCAATCTCAGTTCCATTGTTTACCATTTGGGTAAAACTAGGCAACAAGTCACTCAACCTTATTTAGTCTCAGTTTCACTGCAAAATGCACGTAGTTGTTAATACTGGAAAAAAAGAAAATAAAATCTGCTTTCTGTCTTCCTTTCCATTCTACCAGAGATGCAAACAACTTTCTAGAGAGCTTGAGGATAAACCCCATTATGAAAGAAGTCAAATATTTCTCCAAGATCAAATATGTCAGGAGTCAACTGAAACTTACTTGAGAGAAGTGAGAACTTTCAACCAGACCTTGTAAGAATTCAGGTCACTGGAAAGGAGGAGTTTGGAGCTGACCTACGGGATGACTTATTCTGAAACCCTCTAGGAGTGTGATCAGTGTGACCAGAATTCAGTTGTCCTGGTGCTAGCTCTCATTAAGGGTCTAGTTCATAGGCAGTTGTACTGTTAATGAAAGCTGTGCTTTCAAACTGGTGGTTTAAATTCACCTGCAGGAGAAAGACCGGCAATCTCCTCCTATATGCTTTACAGCCTCTGAAACCCAAAGCAGAGATGACTACAAAGAGTTGGCCGAGTCAAAACTGACTTGTAGGGATATTATTAGTAGGAGTGGGCACTCTGTGCTGTGCTTTGTCTTCCTCTGAATGGGGTGGAAGGTAACAGCATTTGATAAACAGCCTCAAGCTTATCCAAACATTAGCATTAAAACAGGATCACAAACATTCTATTGCCGGCTATTTAACTTCCAGGGAGTATTTCTGCTTGGTTGCTTTGAGCCACATGCCCACTACTTGGACCACTCACTTTTCCTCAGCCTTCTGACACAATGAGACCTGATTTTTCAACTTCTCCTGCAATCTGAGTGACCATGTGGCCATATTCTGGACAATGGACTGTGGAACGAAGTGATTTAGGTCATTTCCTGATTTAGCCCCTGAAAACCTCCCACAGCCAGCAAGTCCCCTCCCTTTGTGTGCTACACTTGCTGATAGCTCTGAGGGCATGAATGACGGAGGTACAAGAGGAAAGGACTCAAGGTCCTTGAGTGACTAGGCAGAAGACAGCCTGACTTCCGAAAACATCCGCCTATGCTTTAATAAGAAGAAGTGCATATACTTGTGCTAAGGCACTAACATTTTGGAGTTTGTATATTAGAACAGTCAGTATTTCTTGCTATAATTTACACAGGGTACTCTGAAGAGTTAATGATCTTTGTGATAAGCCTTGTGGACACATGAGAAGAGAAGTAGACCTTTCTTACCAAGTATCAATCAGTTACTGATTCCAATTCACTTCTGATTTACTTATGTCACACGTTCATACCTATAATAGCTGTCAACATCACAAATGTAGATTACTAGTTTCAGCTGAACCCATTACTCATCTTCCCTCATGCTATAAGCCATGGGACACCAAGACTGACAACTTCTTTTATGTCACACAGAATAGGAAAATATCTGATCTCTGTGGGGGACAGGACCTCCCCAAAATATTGAAGAGCAATGATGTCAGTTTGAAGACTAAGGTGCACTTGATTCAGACCATAATCTTCTCAATCCCTTCTATGCATCAGAGAGCTGGTAAAATTCTGAATAAGGATGACAGAAGAAGAATTGATGCCTCTGAGTTATGGTGCAAGAGAAGAGTATTGAATATCCCTTGGACTACCAAAAGAACAAATAGGCATGTCCTAGAAAGGGTGCAGCCTGAGTGTTCCTTAGAGGCAAGGATAGAAAGCTTCATCTTTCATATTGTGGACATGTAGCTGGGTGAGGCAAATCCTTAGAAAGGTACATCATGTTTGGAAATATGGAGGATCAACGAAGTAAAAAATGAGTCCTAATGAGATGGATTCACATGGTGACTTCAGCAACGGGCTCTAGTGTGTGTCAGAGATGATGAGGATGGCATAGGACAGGGCAGGTTTCAGGATGGCTGTTCATAGGGTCGCTTTGAGTTGTGCTTGACTTGCTGGCACCTAGTATTCTAGAGGCCCATTAACTAGCATTGTTGTTAGGTGCATCGAGTCATAGATGAATCATAGTGACCCTATTAATGAAAGACTTGAACACTTGTATAACTTTCATCATTTCTCCACATTCACAGAGTTTCCAGAGGCAAGTTATGATGCTAATGGACTTTGCAACATCTGATGCCAATCATCTCATTTACTGTAATGATTGGCTATCCCTCTTCCTCTGTATGATTTTGTGCTATTCTGCAGAGCAATATGCATTCCCCATTTCCACCAGCTTCTATAACATAGTAGGCTGATCTCTGTAGTTCTAGAGCAATGATTTTTAACCTTTATGCATTAGACTCTCTTGTAGGGTTTGTCAAGCATAGATGACTGGGCACTAGCTTTAGAGATTTTCATTGGTATGTCTGGAGGATAAGGTGATGAATGTGAATTTCTAATAACTTCTTCCCAAGTGATTCCACATTGCTAGTATGGTGACCACATTCTGAGAATTATCCACCAAAGGTGGATGGAAATGCCAACATGTTTGTGCATTGGCAACTCTTGATGGCTGGCTGCTAGCAAAACATTAGAAGATCAAAATAAGCTTAGACAAGAGGTAGTTAGCTTTCCAGAAAATATGGAAGGATGTTAGAAGAATCCTCGTGAAGATAGAACCTCATAAAGTCACAGATAAAAATCAAATGGCTTTGGTTAACACAGGTCCAGGAAAATATCATGACTGTATAAAGTGATTACAAAGATCAAGTCAAGAACCTTACCTTTCACTTGAGTGTATTCGTTCCCATGGCCTTAAAATGTCTCCCATGAAGCTCAAAAAAGAAAGATAAAGGGCCTAGAAAACAAACTAATAAAAAGCAGATTTGAGGGCTGTATTAAGAGTCAGAATATGAAATTAATTCACATACTAAATTTGTAAAGCCGTTTCATTACCAAAGAACCTATGATACAGTAATAAGGAAAGCTTTTTTTGGACTTTAAAGCAACCTTGACTCTGTCTGATTCATTGGAACATAAGGTCCATGAAAAAGGGGACCTTATCAGAGGCTTAAACACCATTGAACCTAGTGTCTAGTACAAGACCACACACAGAGTAAAGCTTGGTAAGTATGTGTTGAAAAAATATTATCTTCAGAAACCCTCAAATAGGTAGAATCTGGCTATAAAAGTGTCCCCAAGGAAAAGTATATTTGCTACTGCCCACCTCGGATATTGGCATGGTAGTTATGGGCAAGCAAGAAACTTCTGGAAGGCAGATCTGGGATAACGAGAAACATAGACAAGGGAGTTACTCCCAGGAAGTAGAGAAGAGTCTTTTAAGGATGTATTCCCACCTTCAGATAAGCTGTAAGAAGAGATAGGCACAATGTCTGCTTAGCAGAATTTCATAATGACGATGTATATGCCTTTCAGTATCCCCTATTAAGGAAGTAGAGGTTTATTAAGTACCTACTGGATTGTTCTATGCTTTAGGGAGAACTACAGATATTGATCCTTGCGCTATGAGGAGTCCCGTCTGGATGTACTGGAGAGTGCCATCACCGGTTTAATGAAGCTTTCTCTCTTGGGAAGACAATGTGTTCTTGTATGGGGAGAAGACTGTTATAGGGGAAATTGTACACTCCAAAAAAATACTTTGAATTTATTACTCCTGCAAATTATTTTGTCTAGGAAAAGAAGTTCTTCCTTTAAGGATATTAATAGTTAGGTTAATGAGTTATATCAGTAGAGGATGGGCATAACCCTAATCTCTTCTGAGTTATTGTTATTGTAGTCAAGTTTACTACATCTCAAGCCACATAAGGAACAAAATACCTGAACCTTGCCCTATCATCTGCCCTGAGCATAATCGCTGCCATGGTCAAGTGCATTTTTTGCAGTCCCTGTTGATCTCCATCTTTCCCAGCCTGATGTCTCTTTCCCAGGTCTGGCCCCTCCTGAAAGCATGCCCAAAGTATGTGAATTTCACCAGCTTTGCCTCTAAGAAGCATCCTACTTGCAGTTTGTCTAAGACTGACTCATTCATTCTTTTAGCAGTCCATAGGAATATTCAAGACTGTCCTCCAACAAAACAGTTCAAAGTTCTGATCCTTTTTCTATCATCTAAAGAGTAAATAATACTCTTTAGCATAGACTAGTTGCCATAATAAAAGACTTAAGTTTGCAGTATTGTAACACAATAGAGGTTTATTTCTTCATAGGAGAATCACCATTCGTTAGGATACTCGAGTCTTCTAATGAATTATTTTCATTTGGCTGAAAGAGGAGGGGAACCAGACAGTATAGATCAAGTCAAAGGGTCTTCACTTCCATAGCCTGGAGATGACCTGAATCACTCCAGTTACATTTTACTGGTGAAAAATGGTCTAACATATATTTGATATTTGAATTATTAGAAATTTTTTTAGATAGTGCTCATCCATTCCATTGCAGCTAAAGAAAGAATATATACTATATTTCTGTAATTAAGTTTTCAATGGCTTGGAATTTATCAGGGCTTTTTATTATTTTTTTTAAAATGGCACAGTACTTGGTTTATCTTGATCAGCCTACCATGTACATTATAAAAGAAGGTGTATTTTGCACTTGTTGAGTAATATGTTCTATAAATATCAATTAGGCCAAGATGGTTCATACAAACTATATTTTTAGAAAAAATTAAGCATTTAATCATTTGGGTAATTGAAATTAAATATGGCATATTCATATACGAGACCATTTTATTCCAAAGGACTCATGAGTATTTAATTTTACTCTGTGGATAATCTCAAATTTGAGGTCTCCTACCAAGTCAACGTTGCTTTTTGAGTTTTCTGTTCAGACACATTTCCTGAATAGAGGAGAATGACTGAAACTATTATCAATCCCTAACTGTATGAGGCAGACAAAGAAGAGATTGTTATCAGAACTTCTGAAGTGTCATTGCATGTTAGCTCTGCAGGCACAAATGAAGCCCTCTCCATTGTTCCTTTGTTTCTGTCGAAGAGACACAAGCATTATCCACACAGTTGTCTGAGGTAGTAACTGGAATCCCTGGATTGGTCTTCATTTCTTCCACCTCTCACATCCTATTTCCCTGCCGTGTTTTACAGGAGATCTCAGCCTAATTTATCTACTACTTCATCTTAGGCCTGAAGAATTTCATACTCTGACTTGTTCAGTAGACTCTTCATAGTTGGTTTCCTTGCTTTCTGTCCTGATCATTCTCCTGTTTCTTAATTATTTTGTACAGCGTGGCCAGTTCTGCTTCTTTGTCTTAGTCTAGCACCTCCACTGAAACCTGTCCACCACAGTTGAACCTGTTATTATTTGAAATACTGGTGACATCGTTTTTAGCATCACAACATGCAAGTCACCCCAGTACAGCAAACTGACAGACAAATACCACATCCACATTGCCACAAATGACGGCAAAATGTGTTTCTAAGCATGGTCATCAATTAAAAAGTGTGCGGCAACATGTTAAAATAAACTATAAAATAAATAAGCACACAAATATCACAAAACAATATTGCTATGAGAAATAAAAAAATAAGCTGTCTGGTCTGAGACAACGATTCTGCTGGCTCACTAGAAGAATGAGGTTAGAATTTTCAGTCAGTTCAGAGTTTTTGTTTGTCTGAGTGGTGACTGAGGCCCCAAGATCTGATCCAGGTCATAAATAGCATTTCTTCCTGAATATGGTGATTTGAGGGTGGGGCATACAGCAGGTGACAGAGCTTCTGCTGGCTTTGGAGGAGCTTAGGCTAGCTGGCCTGGCTAGAGATGGTTAGATTTTGCCATTCTAGGGAATGAGTGCAGACAGGGTATCCAGTCAAAGATTGTGGAAATCGTCAAACAATATCATTAATATCACATGTAAGTAAAATCTTACAGAAGATTCTTGAAAAATGACTAAACAGTACTTTGACAGGGAACTTCCAGAAATTCAAGCTGGATTCAGATGAAGCTGTAACATGAAGGATATCATTGCTGATGTCAGATAGATGTTGACAGAAAGTGGAGAATAGCAGAAAGAAGTTCACTTGTACTTTATTGACTATGAAAGGGCATTGACTCTACAGATCATAACAAATTATGGCTAACATTGAGAAGAATGGAAGTCTCACAATGCTTGATTGTGCTCATGTGAAACCTATACTCAGACCAAGAAGGAGTTATCCAAACAGAACTAGGCAGCACTGCATGGTTTAAATTCAGGAAAGATGTGTGTCAGGGTTCTATCTTTTTCTATATCTATTCTTTCTGTATAATAAGCAAATAATTCAAGAAGCTGTACTATATGAAGGAGATGTAGTAATAAGATTGAAGAAAGATTCATCAACAACCTACAGTATGAAGATGACATCACCTTGTTGAAGGAAAATGAAAAAGGCCTGAGTCATTCTGAGCCTTTAGCTTGGTATAGTTGGATCCTGGTGGGTGTTTGTGTTTTATTTGGTAGCTGGGGATAAACTGTTTGGGTGTTTCTAATTGTGCTAACAGTCAAGTGTAAGCAGATAAACTGTATCTGATCTTTTACAATCAACTTGTGTGGGAAGCCTTTTGTGTAGGCAAACAGGATCTGGTGGGTGGGAATTTGTATTTAAAAGTTGGTCTGATCCTACCTGTGACAAATAGTAGATACTTAATAATGAATAAAATTCTGTAACACTTATCATGAAAAATCAAGTATAAATCTAAGAGCTTTACATACATTCACTTAACTCTCTGTCACTATGTTCCATAACATAATTGTATAAGAGAGCTCTGGTAGTCTAGTGGTAAGGAGTTGGATTGCCAACCTGCAGGTATGCAGTTCAAATTAACCACCTGCTCTGTGGAAGAAAGATGGGCACTCTCACTTCATGCAATTTCATGGGCTATGAAAACCCACTAGTGGGTCAGCTATGAGTGGGTTATGATTTGATGGTACATAACAACAATATGTTCTGTAAGGGAGCTCTGGCGACCTAGTGTGTTAAGAGCTGTAGTACCAAACTAAAGGCATAGAGTTTAAAAGTGCAAGCTGCTTCATGGGAGAAAGATGGACAACCTCCTCCCATTCAACTTACTGCCTCTGAACATCCACTGGAGGGTCAGTTACTAGTCAGCTCTGATTTCAAGGTACATAACAACATGTTTGATTTTAAGGTACATAACAAAGTGCTCTATAAAAGGATCTCTGGTAGCATAGTGTAAAATGTGTTGAGCTGCTAACTGAAAGGGGGACAGTTCAGATCCGCAAGCTGATCAGTGAAAGAAAGCTGGGCAGTCTACTCTTGTGAAAATTTACGGCCTTGGAAACCCAGTGGAGAGTTGTCAGAATCAGTTCCACTGGTAGTGACTTTTGGGTTATGCAGTAGAAAAGGATTTCTGGTGGCACAGTAGCTAATGTACATTATTACTAACCAAAATATCAGTGACTGAATTGACTAGTTGCTCTCTGGGAAAAAGTTGTAGCTTCCATCAAGATTGTTCTTACAGAACAGCTAAGTCATATGTTTTAGAAATTATACTTTAACAAAATCACTATGTAAATGTAAGAAAAAGAAAAGTGCACATTTGTGCAAAAAATTAAAAAAAGTTTGTTGTTAAAAAAAAAAGGTTGTTATGTGGAGTTGAGTCCAGTATGCCTCATAGTGAACCTACTAGCAATAGATCTGAACTTTGTCCTAGCTTGCACCATCCTCATCATCTCTGATATACTTGAGTCCTTTGCTGTAGTCACTGTGCCAATCCAACTCATTGAGTGTCTTCCTCTCTTGCTATCCTTTCACCTTTCCTAATATGTCCATTTCCAAGGAAACTCCACTCCTAGCTACATGTCCAAAGTATGTGAGATGAACCATTATCATCTTTGCCTCCAAGGAGCACTCTGACTACACTTCAAGACAATATCTGTTTATTCTTTTGACTGTCCATGGGATATTGAGTCTTCTCCAACACCCCAACTCAAAGGCATTGCTTTTTCTTTTGTCATTCTTGCTCATTGTTTAGCTCTCAGATGCATAGCAAGTGATTGAAAAGACAATAGCTTGAATCAGGCCCTTCTTAGTCTTCAGTCTTCACACTGACATCATTGCTCCTCTGTATTTTGGAGAAGTCCCTGGCAGCAGACTTTCCCCAACACAGTTCGCCTTTTTATTTCTTGACTGCTGTAGCTAGAATGCTACTTGTGGATCCAAGTAAGATTAAATCATTGATAATTTCAATCTTTTCTCTATCTATCATGATGTTGCCTATCAGCTCAGTGGTGAGAATTTTTGTTTTTTTATATTGAGATGTCATCCATATTAAAGACTGTAGTCTTTGTTCCTCTGCAGCAAGTGTTTAAAGTTCTTTTCACTTTGAGGAAGCATGGTTGTGTCATCTGCATAATGCGGTCTGTTGATGAGTCTTCCTCCTCTCCTGCTGTCACATTTTCCTTTACATAATCCAACTTCTTGATGTGTTTGTTCAGTACACAAATTGAATAGGTGTGGAGAAAAGAAACACCCCTGACACACACCTTTCTTAATTTTAAATTATGCAATGTTCCCTGTTCTATTTGCTTGAACAACAACGTCTTAGTATGAGCATGATTAAATGTTTGGGACTCACATCTCAATGTTAACTATAATTTGTTATGGTCCAATAGTCAAATGTCATTGCATAATCAGTAAAACACAAGCAGACATTCCTCTGATATTCTCTACTTTCTGCCAAGATAAATCTGACAGCAGCAATCATATCTCTGGTGTCAGAGCCTCTTCTAAAGCCAGCTTGAAAATTTGGCAGTTCTCTGTCTATATACTGTTCTAGGCAGTTTGGGATGATCTTCAGCAGTATCCTGCTTGAATGCAGTGTTATTGATATTGCTTGAGGATTTCCACATTTTGTTGCATCATCTTTCTTGGGAATGGGAACAAATATGGATTTCTACTGTTCAGTGGCTAGGTAGCTGTCATCCAAATGTCTTAGACAGACTGATGAACACATCCAGGGCTCCATTTGTTTGTGGAATTTGTCCATAGGTACTCTGTCAATTCCTGGGGACTTATTTTTTCCCCAAAATCTTCAGTGCACCTTTAACTTCTTCCTTCATTATAATTTGCTCTTGATAATGTATTACTTCCTGAACTGTTTCAGTGACAACTATTCTTTTTAGTACAATAACTCTGTGTTTCTTCCACCTTCTTTTGATGCTTGCTGGATCATTCAAGGTTTTGTCCATAATAACGCCTAGCATTGCAACTCAAGACTTGAATTTGTTTTTCAGTTCTTTAAACTTGAGAATTACCAAGCAATTTCCTTCCCTTTCTGTTCTCTTAAATCCAGCTTTTTACACATTCTATTATGATACTTTGCTTTGTCTTCCTGAGCTGCCCTTTGAAATGTTCTTTTCAGCTTCTTAACTTTTTGATTCCTTCCTTTTGCTCTGGCTTCTCTGGTTGTGCATAAATTGGAATGATAGCGGTATTAACAGGTTTGTTGTATGGACACGAATATTGTCTCGCCTCTCACAATATTTTATTTCACTATGAATCTGGAAATGGCCTTTTAAACTATGAAAGCAAGTCCAGTTTTTTCCTCACCTTTTTGCCTCAAATGATTCAGAATGTCCCTTACCAATCTATCTCATTTTGCCAATAATTAGTATGTCAGTATTTATGTGTTCCATTTCTTTCTTAACGATGTTCAGTTTTTCTACCTACATTCATGCTCCTCACATTCCACATTCCAATCATTAGATTCTGCTTACAACTGTTCCTCCTCCTTTGTGTTTCCAAATTTGAGGGCTCAGCTTCACTTGCCATATTTGTTAGTCTACTCTAAGTATATTCTACAGTACGTTGGGATTTTGAAGGCTTGTTATATATCGGAAGTGAATGGCCAATCCTTCTTCCTAGTCTGTCTTATTTTGGGTGCTTAGTTTTTTAACAATATCTGACAGATACATTTTACCAAAAGGAGCAGCAATCTCTACAGCCTTGTGAATCCTATGGGACTGGTATCCTCTGTCTTGTCATGTCTTTGGATTTGTTGCTATGCTCTATAGTCTGTGAATATTGACTTACTGAATATGGAATGAGCCTTGTTCCCAGGGAAAATGCAGAGCTGTGTTCCTTCAAATCTCCCGTCACAATCTTTTCAATAGATGATCAGTGTATAACTTTGTTATAAGCATGTTTCCATTGAAGACATATGACTTTACTATGTGCTGTTGATGCATTAACACTGAAATCCCTGAGAACAGTGCTGGAACTCCTGCCTCAGTGAAGCCTCCACAATGCAGTGATTTTCTCATACTGTCAGACACACGAGGCAACACTTCAACACTACACTTAGGGACAGTTTTCAACAGCAACATTACCACCATCACCACCAACAAAAAAAATACAGAAATGCAAAATATGTGACATTAAGCAGATCATGAAAAGGACACCTATTTACAATACGGAAAATCATTTTGTTAATATGAAATCTGCAAATAATGAAGCTCAGTTCTACTTCCTTAGAAGGGTTTCTCAAGGCTCGAATAGACCCATGAACATTTTGCCCACTAAATGTCAGATCAATTGAATCAGCTAATTCCTTGAAAACAATTAAAAAAAAAATCCAACAGCCTGAATAATGCCTTTTTGACTAGTGATGTTCCACCATGAGACAGACAGCTTTCATGTGGACCAGAAGGATAGCCTGATGTTCAAGATTCAGCCTACACAGACAGATCATGAAAAGCTAGTTTACAAATGAATGAATTTTAGTTTGATTGGTATGTTTCATCAGTCAGGGTTTAGCTGCAAAACCCAGAAAGGGGTTATGGCTTATTTGAACATAAACAACATTTACAACTAGTTGATAACTCAGGTAAATAAATGAAGGACGGGAAGACCCTTAACTAAGTGGATTGACACGGTGAGTGCTGCAATGGACTCGTGTGTGTCAGAAAGCATGAGGATGGCACAGGATAGAACAGGGTTCAGATCTTTTGTTCAGAGGGTTGCAATGAGTCGTGCTAGACTCGACGGCACATAACAAAAACAAGAATAACAACAACAAAAGGTGAATGGGACAAAAGATAGATAACTGAGCTCTGAAGATGGACAGGAAAGCACAGGATTCTGAATCTCAAGATTGTTGCATGTGGCATCTGCGGTCAGAGGCAGCTGCTACATTTCCATTGTCTCTGTAACTCTCCATGACAAACCCAGGACAAGTGCATCTGAACAACAGAGTCCTGATTGCAAATTCACAGCTCAGCCACCAGGGACAGGGTCACAGGAGGACATCTATCTGGGTTTTTTGAGCTTCATAAAAATAACCAGGCTCCACCTTTTATAAAGATTCATGCAGATGGAGATATCCTCCAAATAGGAAAAACATTCATACCACATTGTTGTTTTTGTTGCTGGTGCCATGGAATCATAGTGACCTTATGAATAACAGATTGGAGCCTCACCCTGTGCTCACCATCTCTGATGTGCTCAAAATCATTGTAACAGTCACTATGTCAATCCATCTTGTTTAAGAACTTCTTTTTTTCTGACTCTCCACCTTTCTGAGCATGATGTCTTTTCCCAAGAACTGGTCCTTCTTGACAACATGCCCAAAGTATGTTAAAGTTTTACCATCCCTGCCTCTCTAGGAAGGAACAGCCTAGTTTCAATTCCTCCAAAACAGACTTGTTAGTTCTTTGGGCAGTCCATAGTGTACAATTGTAGGAATCTATCGTAGGCTCATACAGCGTTGCTGTTAAGTATTGTTGAGTCAACTATAACGCATAGTGACTCAATGAACAACAGTTTCTGAACCCCATCCTATCCTGTGCCATCCTCATCAACTCTGACACACTTAAGCCCATTGCTACAGTCAGGGTATCAACCCATCTCATCAAGGGTCTTCCTCTCTTTCACTGCTCCTCCACTTTGCCAAGGATAATGTCCCTTTCCAAGGAATAACATCTCCTAGCAACACGCCCCGAGGATGAGAGAAGCATTGCCATCTTTGCCTCCAATGAGCACACTGGATGCACTTTTTCTAAGACATATCAGTTTGTTCATTTGGTAGCCCATGGAATATTCAGTACTCTTCTCTATTGTCACAACCCAAAGGAATCAATTATTCTGTTATCCTTATTCACTACCTATCTCTGAGATGCCTAGGGAGTGATTGAAAAGATACTGACTTGAATCAAGCACAAAGGGAAGTGCAAAGTTAAAGAGAAGGGTGGTTTTTAAATTTTAGGTTTTTATTTCTTTCATATTTTTGTTTCTCTTATAGCACTTCAATGTCTTGTGCATTGGACAAGAAGAAGAATTAGGCTTCGATACTGGGTTTGTTGTTAACTAGCCACGTGAGCTTGCTCATGTCATTTTGTTTCTTTATCTCAATTTCCTCGCCTGAGAAATAAGGAAATTGGAGCATATAAACCCTCATTTATTTCTCAAGAGATTGATAGAATCCTTACCAGCACTGTCCACTAGAACTTTCTGTAACAGTAGAAGTAATCTACTTCTACATTATCTGTTATAGAAGATAGTGACAATGTACATTGAGTACTTAAAATGTGACTTACAAAACTCCCAAGAAACCCTCTAATTCACAACTCTCAAGTCATGTCTGACTCATAGCACCCCTCCATTGAGTTTCTGAGACTACAAATCATAATGAGAAGAGTCTGTCCATCCTTCTCCCTTCAACTAGCCTGTGGATTCAATCGACTAGAGAGATAGCCTTTTGGTTAGCTATGCAGCACTGTATAAAATGTACCACAAGAGCTCCCTATTTTGATTAGAATGATTGAAAATATGAATTTTTAATTTTATGTCATTGTAAATACTTTAACTAGCTTCATGTAGCTACTGACTTCTGTATTGAGTAATCATATCTAGGTTATGTAGAGTTGGCACCAGGTCTGTCTTGCTCATTAATCTACTTTCAGAAGCTAACAGGGTGTCTAGTTGGGTATCTGGAAGGTTTCAATATTCTTTTAAATATTGGTTGATTCGCAAATGGGTCGGGCACTGTGTTGGAAGTCAACATATAAGTAGAACAGATGAGAATCATTGTTCCTATGGCTCTTACGTTTCTTTGGGAAAAACAAAAAATAGCACATAACCAAAATGTCTAGTATGTTGAGTGATGATAAGAACAAAGAAGGAGAAATATCAAGAGAGCAAGAGTGAGTGTAAGGGCTGGGATAGACAGGTTGTATTGAAATAGGGAGTTCAGGCAATAATAAAGTTACACTTGAGCAAGGACTTGCTATGGGAGTCAGCCATGCTTGGGAAGAAACGCTGTTGAAGCTGACACTCCCAACGTGAGATCATGCTTGAATGTCTAAGAAACAGGGAGAAACCACTGTAACAGAAGAGAAGAAGGGGAAAAATTATCCCATAGATGATATTACTTCACATATCTTGTAAAAGAATCTGTCTGGTTGCTTGGTTAGTGTTTTGGGCTAAGGACAAGAATAGTAAGATTGCTTAGGAAGGTATTCCAAGGACTCAGGCAAAAAATGATGATGGGCTTGGACACAAGAATATGCTGAGAATGGTCAAACTCTTATTTTGAACGTAATGCCAACAGCATTAGCTAATGGATTGGCTATGGGTTGTGAGGAACAGAGATGAGAGAATGCTGACTGCAATGATTTTGGCCCGGGCAAGTGGAAGATTAGAGTGGGTGTTTATTGAGCTGGGTAAGATAGGGCTCCAAGCAGGTGTGGGAAACAGCGCAGGAGTCTGTAGAGTTACAACCTAGAGTGAAGACTGAACTGGCCCTGTGTATCTTCCAGCTCGAGTGATGTAGTATTGGCCTTTAGAGTGGAAAGCACTCCATGTTTCATTTCTCCTGGGACCCAAGAGAAGTAGTAAAACTCTCTCAAGCTTATTCTACTGCTGTATCAAGGTGAGGGGATACACCCAACCATCTCTTCTCCCCTCAAAGCCTTCAGCACGCTCTAGTGGCTTGGTGGTAAAGAGTTACACTGCTAACTGACTCAAAGACATGTGGTTTGAATCAACCAGCTACTTGTGGGAGCAAATTGGGCGCTAACTTTTTTAAAAAAATTTTTCTCTTTCTTTCTTTTATTTTTTTATTTATTATTAATTTCAATGAAAATTTACAGAGACTTTGGATTTCCATTCATTCATTGTTGCACTTTTTCCCCCTCCCAACCCTCCCCCCTAGTACACTACCCTCTTGGACAAGTAAAATAAAAATTCTTTCATTGTTGTACAATCCCTCCCCCCCAGGTCCACTCCACTATACAGTCTTTGCTCTGGACTCCTGTCATGACAAAAATACCTAATAATTTTCCCTCTTAAACAGTTTTCTCCCTCATCTGTTTCAATGTTATATACATTATTGAACCCAATCCTTCTCAATCTCCTCCCAACCGAGGTCAGTCCTGCTTTACAACAGTGGCACCATGCAGTATTTGTCCTTTTCTGACTGATATACTTCACTCAATAATGTCCTCCAGGGTCACCCATTTTTAATAATATTGCATGAATTCCTTGTTTTTCAATGCAGCATAATATTCCATTGTGTGAATATACCACCGCTTCTCTATCCATTCGTTTGTTGATGAGCACTTAGGTTGTTTCCAAGTCCTTGCTATTGTGAACAAAGCCACGATAAACATGGGTGTTCATATATCTGCTTGGATGTCAGTTGTGGAATTGTTGGGTCTAATGGTATCTCTATTTGCAACTGTTTGAGAAAGCAGTTGGGCAGTATCTGTGACTTCCTGTCTCTGAAAATCAGCTGGAGGGTCAACTCAGAGGTAGTTTTGACTTGACAGCACACAACAATAGTACCATATATCAAAGGGCAAAGTGTCCAGCTGTTTAGGTCACTATCTCTTCTGCCTGAAGGAAACTGTCGAGATAAAATTTGCCACTCTATAAAAGAGTACAACATAAAGATATTTTCAAATGGTGTACACCCTGAGGACCAAACACAGAAGATAGAATTCATTTTGTTGGTGGTGGTGTTGCTGTTGTTATAAGGAGCTTTGGTGGCCCAGTTCTAAGAAGCTGCACTGCAATCTCAAAGGCACACAGTGTAAATTCACCAGGTGCTCTGCAGGACATTGGGAAATCTCCTCCCTGTGATTTCCTGCCTTTGAAAATCCACTGGAGGGTCAGCTACAGGTCGATTCCAACTTGAATGGCATACAACAACAGTTTTTGTAGTTAGATGCCATTGAGTTAGCTCCAATTCACACTTATGCCACAGACAACCTGGCCTGATCCTATGCAGTTCCCACAATCTTGGGCTTCTAAATCCAATCCTGCAGTTACTGTGTCACTTCATCCTGTTGAGGGGTCCTCTTTTTTTACTGATCCTTTACTTTTCTAATTATAATGTCTTTCTATAGGGAGTTAATCCTTTTGATAACATGCCCAAAGTAGTGAGACAAAGTCTTACCTTCCTTGCTTCTAGTGTGCACTCTAGCTACACTTTTTCCAAGACACTTTTGTTCTTTTGGCAGTCTACGGTATATTCAATATTCTTCATCAACAGTATGATTGAAAGACTCTAGTTATTATTTGTCTTTCTTGCTTGCTGTCCAATTTCCACATACATATGCAGCAATTGAAAAACATGATTTGAAGCAGGTGCACCTTAGTCTTTAAAAGGCATCCTTGTTCTTTAGCATTAAAAGAGGTCCTCGATAGTAGATTGGCTCATTGTAGTCTGATTTGGCTGCTGCTGCTTCTGTAGGTGTTGACTGTGGATTCATGTAAGTTGAAATAAGTGTCAACTTCAGTCTTCATTTGTTTTACCTTATGTACATTGGTTTAAATCTAGAAAGACACAATATGAAAAATGAATGCAATTATCTTTAAGTGCATAATAAACTAATGTTAAAAGAAAGAGAAGAGCTCTTTCCCCCCAGCAGTGGAATGTATTTATCTACATTTTGAAATCTTTCATTTATCTAGAAAGAAGTCTGGCATTTTGCTGCTTCTTGGGATGGTGCCAGGAAAATAGACATTTGTGATCTGATAGAACAGAAAACGTCTTTGATTTCCCAGAAGGGCACAAACATGTAGAATATGGATTCAGTAGAACGGTAACTAGGAAGGAAAATGCCCATAGAATGGCCACAAGCCTGCCATGCTTTCCCTCAGGGAAGCATTTGCAAAAGAAAAGCTACATTGTTAGGCTAATCATCCACCTAAGACATCTCCCTATTTCATAACAGTTGAGTTTCTCCATTAGCTCCTCATTCCAAAGTGTACCTATATCCCTTTTGTGACATGAGACCTGGGTTAGCAGTTTGCTTCTCTCAACAGACTTGTAGACTAGTAGACTTGTAGATGGCCTATTATTAAAGTTTTAATACTCCTATGCTTACCATAACACCAGTCTGGAAATTTTGAACTATATCCCTTTGAGTCCATCTAGATGTTCATATGTCTCTAAGCAGATCGTTAAAATTAAGCCCACTAGTGGCATCCACTTCCTAAACAACACGCTTATGGAAACTCTGTGAGCTTTGATAAACAACTGTAGTTGCAGAAAGGCTTAATAGGCTTTTATTCATAGGGTTGCTATGAGTCGTACTCGACTCTATGACAATCAACAACAACAAAATGTTCTCTTAGGAGCTCTGGTGGCCTAGTGGTGAGAATATACTGCAATCCCAAAGGCACGAGGTTCGAATCCACCAGCTGCTTATCTGGAGAAGGATGGAGAATCTCTTGTGGGATTACTGCTTCTGAAAATCTGCTGGAGGATCAACTATGGAACACAGCAACAAAGAACAACATGTTCTCTTGTCCTACAAGGACTTGGCATTTCTATCTTCGTTGTCTATATTAAATCACTAACTTTGGGGGGAGGGAGATACTGCCTACATATAATGGCTTCAAGAAAGACAAAATGGCTAGTACTGCTAACTGTTGGTTACTACCTTTCTTCAATCTTGTCCTAATCTCTTGACAAGTGATTGGTGGAACACATTAGATCACACCGTGAAGGATGATTACATCATTACATTGCTCCCGTGTTACTTCATTATATAATGGCCAAGCCACTGAGATTCATGATTCAGCCCTTTTGACACAATATTTTTAGAGGATATCATTTAATCCATGCCCTTGAAGAGGCTATTTTTGGTCCTCTCAAACAGGTTGCATATATGTGTACAGATCTCTCTGACTGTGAACCTACCAAAGATCATTAGCAACTATCTGCTATCCATTAGAGAGGCTTGGTAGTGTGTGACCCTTATCTAAATGCCATGGACTTGCTGCAGGGCTGAATTAGAGAATAAATGTCACTGAATGATGGCATTTATTATATAATGTGAGGGTGAAACATTTATCACAATATAAGGTCCTGAACTATCCCAGGATTTCACAAAAGAGATATTAAGTGTAGAAATTTTTTACTTTTTTGAGCCTTTCCTGAGTATCTTTGATATTGCTGTTACATACCTGTGAGTCAGAACTCACCCTCCAACTGGTTTTCAAATGCTGTAAATGGCTCAAGAAGATATTATCCATCCTGAGGAGCAACTGGCATATTTGAACCACTCAGCTGTGGATTGGCAGTGCAACTTCTTACCCATTAGGCTCCAAGAGCTCCCTGAGTCTCATTAAAATGCCTTCTCTTTTAACCAATTCAAAAGGTTGGATAGAGTTATTCTTAAACTTTACCTAAGATTTTGCTTTTCAGAATGTATGCTGGGACTAATAGCATTAGTATCACCTAGGAGCTTGTGGAAATGCAGTATCTTGGGGCTCATCCATATCTGTTGAATCAGAGTTTGCACGTCTGTATGCACTGGCTTCAAGGCCTCCTACCAGAAAATTTGCATGGCTGAGATAATGAAAATGTTTTTATTAGATGAGGTCCACAAGTACTGCAGTTAAAACACGATGTTGTTATTGTTAGGTGCTATGAACTCAAACTCAGTGGTACACAACAACAACATGGAATAAACTACAATTCATAGAGAGACCTGAGCAACAGATCTGTACCTTGCCCTGTCCTCAGCCATTCTCACCATCTCTGTCATACTCAAGACAATTGTGGTAGTCACCATATCAATCCATCTCATTGAGGATCCTCTTCTCTTTATCTGCCCCTCCACCTTTCCTGACATCATATTTTTGACATGATCTGGTCCCTCCTCATGCCCAAAGAATATAAAGCAAAGTTTCTTCGTCTTAAGACCAATTATGATAGAAACTCACTTATCTGTTATTGACTGCCTTTTTACTGGTCCCTGACTCTATGGACAATTGAATGAAAACCTGCACAGTCTTGTCTTATTCAATGATCAGTTGCCGATCAAACTGTTGTGAACCATAAGGATTTCACTAATTGACACATTGACTGATTTTCTGAAACAGACGCCAGCTTTTCCTTCTAGTCTAAGGTAGTCTGGATAGTGAAAAAGTTTCAGCTCAAGTATCTTCTTTCTGTTATGTGACGTTACGTCAAGTCAATTCCAATTCAAAGTGACCCGTAGGACTTACTAGGCCATGGTCTTTGTTGGAGCAGATCACCACATCTTTCCTCTTGTAGAACTGAATGGCTTAAACCACCATTATTGCAGTCAGCAGCTGAAGAGTTAACCATTGCTCCTCCAGGATTGTTTATCATGTGTCCAACGTTACTGCTTCTGTAACTTCATGAGCCCCCCGTAACAGAACCTAGAACTGGAAGTAGAGAAAGATGTTGCAGAACCTCAAATAGATGTCACAGTGTTCATAGATTCAGTCTCATTTGTTTTACGGGAAAGTTGCTCAGGCCCACTCTTAATTGAGATTTCTTTTTAATTGCAAGTTCAAGTCTAATAAGACTCACCCACTCATTGTCATTGAGTCAGAGTTGACTGATAGCTGACTCTCCAGTGTGTTTTCAGAGCTGATAAATCACATGGCAGGAAGTTACCCATCTTTTTCCTGAGGAGCTGCTGGTGGAATTGAACTGAGAGAGGGACTACATTGGATTAACAGCGTAACTCTTCACTGACTACACATGAGAGCTTCCTGACAACACTAGCAATCCTATTTCAAGGCCTTCTGGAAATCTGAGTTATTTTCTTCAGCTGTTTTTCTAAAAATGTAATTCTGAGACCAGCGGTATCAGCGTTAGGAGCATGTGGGCATTTCCTAGAAAGGTAAAACTTGGGCTCCATTCCTGCCCTACTGACATAGATTATTTGCAGGTGCAGTTCGGTCATCAGTATTGCAACAAGACCTCCAGGTAGGTGATTCGGATGCACTTTCAAATATTGCTTCCACTATTCTGGACAAGAGGAGTTATGGTGGAGCTACCTACGGTGGCCAAGTACTCAGGCCTCAGGCCCTAATGGAAAGATGGGCAGTTTGAGCCCACCAGTCTCTCCATGGGAGGAAGATATGTTAGTTGTCTTCCATAATGACTACAGTCTATGAAAACCTAAAGAGCATCTCTATCATATCCTATGAGATCTCTATGAGTTACAAATGACTTGTCTGCTGTGGGTTAACAGGATTGCCTGCCCACCAAAAGATTGGGTGTTCAAGTCTACCCAGAGGCACCTTGAAGGAAAGACCTGATGACATTTACTTTTTAAAAGCCAGCTATTAACTGTCTTGCAGAGCACATTTCTGCTCTGATTACATGAAATTGTTATAAAGCAGAATTGATGACAACTGAATAATTGATTTGAGAAGAGACAAAGGTGATATTAATGACAAGGGGAAACATAAGAAAAACAAGCGTGTTGTTGTTAGTGTGCACGTATCGTTAGTAGCTGGGTGCTGATTCATAGTGAAAATGAGTCGTCAGTTTGGTCAGATTGAGTACCTTCTTGAGCTTATAGGGTAGGAAGGGAGCAGCAGTAGATTTCAGGGAGAAGGGGGAGTATTAGGAAAGACTAAGCTTCCAGACTCAAAGTCAACAAATTTTGAAAGTATTGTACAGAAGGCTCTAAAAAAGTAGCAAATTGGCATGTATTGTTGTTTAACCTTAAATAACATGGTACAAGTGGACAAACACAATTAATAAAAGAAGAATAAGTTCTGTTGTTTAAAAGAAGAGGATTCCATTATGAAGAATGAAATCTCTCTGGTGTTGATAAGAAATGAGGCATTCTGCGCCTCTTCACTTAAATCATGAGGAATGCCTTGTGGGTAACCTCGACGCCATCAATCTCTCCTGCCAGAAAATCAGCTTGCACTCACGTGGCTTAGCTTACGCTTTTTGGAGTTACTCAGAGAAAAGGATCTTTGTGGAAAGTGAAAGCAGTGTTTTGAAGAAAACACTTCAGCGCATCTTTCAGCATTACTCAACCAGCCACATCTCTCACCATCACAACTTCACTCTTGTTCTAACAGTGTTTCTATAATGTAAATGTCAGTTTCTCACTTTTCTTTCACACCCTTCTATGTTTCCTCTATTCATTTATGCAAGCCATTGTTATTCTCTCTGTTAGCAGCTATGGAGTGGCTGGTGGAGTCAAACCATCAAAGAGGGACAGTTTGGGTTAGCAGGTCAGTTCTCTATAGACTACTCCACAAGAGCTCCCTAGTCACCAGGATCACACGCAAAAACTCACAGCTGGGGAGTCAGAACCAGCTGGTAGCTGACCCTCCAGAGATTTGTTGGAGGTTGTAAAGTGCATGGAAGGAGATGGCCCTCCTCCCTTTCTCCTGCAGGGCTCCTAGTGGATTTGAAGCAGCAAAGCACCAGCTTTATGTTAGCAGGACAACACTTTATGCTCCATGTCATCAGAGCTTCTTGATCTCCAGCATATCGTTGTTGTTGAGTGCTATCGAGTTGGAACCGATCCATAGCTGATGCTCCAGTTTCCCAAAGAGGACCTGGTGGATTCGAACCACTTGTCTTTAGGATTGCAGCACAGCTTCTTACTTGTAGGCTGCCAGAGCTCTTGCCTGAAGGATAGTACTTTCTGAACTAAAAATACTACTATACAAGTTGTAGTCAGCCTCTGAGTGCAATAGATACAACAGATGTTTCAATAGAGATAAAACAATATTTAAAATAAAAGTATAATTTTAATAATGGTCTAAACTATGATAAAATTTGGCTAATGGGATACACGCCAATCACTGAACAACAACAAAAATAAAACAATCCCACCTCTGCCCAGTTGATTCTGACTCATTGCAACCCTGTATAGCAGAGTTGAACTACCTCAGATGCTTCACAAGGCCATATTTTTTTTCCTTCTCCTTACCCAACTCCATCTGTAAGAGCTGGCTTCTACAGGAGCTTGGTGGCCAAAACTGGTGAGCATTAGGGTAGAAATTTGATTTGTTAAGGGGAATCAGGGGAGGAAATACAGCCTCCTAGTTAAAAAATTCATTAGGCTTAAGTTTTTTGTCAAACATTCTTCTGGGTGGTGTAGCACTGGTCTGTGCATTGCTGTACTGGTTGCTGTGATGTAACACTGTGACATTGGTGTGCTAAATGTGGTAATGGTGGCCCATGGTGGACAGTGTTTGGTGGAGCTTCCCGATTAAATCAAGCTAGGAAGCAGGAGTGGCATCCACTTCCGAAATGGCTTGCCTCTGGAAACTCTATGAGCAGTGCTCAGGTCTTCTGTTCATAGGGTCGCTATGAGTCATCTACGACATGACGACACCTAACAACAACAGCCCCACTCCATGTTGTATTATCTTTAATTTCTTCTTCATTCACATCACCTAGAGATCATTTTATCCACTACTGTTTTGCCTGTGACACTGACGTGTCAAATGCATTCATGGTTGGCTACCCAATGTGGACAGAGAGTGGGGTGGAGCTCCCCAATGAAAACAAGCTTGGAAGGAGGAGTGGCATCCACTTCCATAATAGCTTGCCTCCGGAAACTCTATGAACCTGAAGAAAGGATGAAAGACACCCAAGCGTCGAGGACTCTCCTTCTTCATAGGGTCGCTATGAGTCGCCTGTGACTCGATGGCAATTAACAACAACAACAACAACAACAACTCTGTTTTGCAGCCAGTCTCTTATCTTTTTCTTCAGCAATGGTAAGGTGGATATCCGTTCTTCAGAGAAGAGAAATCCATGGTTTATTGCCTTTGCCAGTGACAAAAATGTTGGAAAGTCATGTGGCAAAGCTGTTGCCACTGGAATCTTTCACATGAACCACATCTAAAGAGCCAGGATGTCTCTCTCTGTTGGTGACCACACCAGTTCATCCCAGGTCAGCACCTCTAGTCACCATTCACTGGTTACCAGTGTCAAATGTGATGAAATCAGTCATCTTTCCAGTCTCCAAGTCAATCCAAATGGTATCATTCACCTTAATGAGAGGATCAGGGTAGTAAATGGTTTGAGCATCCTCATGGGTCACTGGATGAGGGATTCCTTTTGTGCCCACAAAGATCTTTCTTCTTTTGTATAACTATTACTTGCCTCCTCAGATGTAATGAGGTGAACAGAAAATTGACCCCTGGTGTCACAGATCAAGATGAAAAGTCTCTCCGGTCTTGTCAATGCTGATAGCATCCATAACACCAGCAGGGTAGGTTATATCAGTTCAGACCTTGCCATTAACCTTAATGAACCACTGTACACAGATTTTTTTAACCGCATCTCCTGTCAGAGCATATTTAAGCCTGGTTTTTTATCATTAATTTTAATGAAAACTTACAGAGATTTTGGATTTCCATTTATTTGTTGTTGCACTTTTCTCCCTGTTCTCCCTTTCCTTCCAGTTCGTTCTTCTCTTTGAAAAGTAAAAGAAAAATTCTTTCATTGCTATACAATCCCTCCCCCCAGATCCACTCCACTATGTAGCCTTTGTTCTGGACCCCTGTCATGACAATAATAGCTAGTCATATATACCTTTTAAACTATTCTCTCCCTCATCTGTTTCAATGCAATATACATAATTTATCCCATCTTTCTCAGTCTCTCTCCAACCCTGATGTCAGTCCCTTTTTACAACATCGGCATTATGCAGTATTTGTCCTTTTGTGACTGAGATATTTCACTCAGCATAGTGTCTTCCAGGGTCATCTATTTTGAATAATATCTCATGAGTTCCTTGTTTTTCAATGCAGCGTAGTATTCCATTGTGTGAATATACCACAGCTGCTCTATCCATTCATTTGTTGATGGGCATTTAGGTGGTTTCCAACTCTTTACTATTGTGAACAAAGTCGTGATAAACATGGGTGTGCATATATCTGCTTGGGTGGAAGTTATAGTTTCTTTGGGGTATATTTCCAGTAGTGGAATTTCTCAGTCAAATGGTATTTCTATTTCCAACTTTTTGAGAAAGCACCATACAACCTTCCACAGTGGTTGTACCATTTTACACTCCCACCAACAGTGAATAAGGGTTCCAGTTTCTCCACAACCTTGCCAACATTTGTTGTTTGCTGTTCTGTTAAATTTTGCGATTCTTACTGGGGTCAGATGATATCTCATAGTTATTTTAAATCTGTTTCTTAAGAGATCAGTGGCAGACATTCTCTCAATTTGTGGGGACCAGTAGACAGACGAGGAGCAAGCACAACAGTAAGTTTGCCTGGCATCCAATGCTTCGAAGCTGCTACATGCTGCAGGTGCTTCTTCGGACCACGAGCCACAGCTTCACTGGGCACGGAGAGAGCAAGGCCATATTCTTTAGGGAAACAGACTTCCACCTCCTTCCCCTCTGCAGGTGGGTTTGAACCCTTTCCTTAGTAGCCAAGCACTTAACCGCTGTGTCACCAGGGCTCCTGCTTTCTCTCTCACTACTAACCATGACTTTCTTTCTTTATTATCTCCCTAGCTGTTGTTGTGTTTTTTTTTTAAAGATAAATTATGTAGACTGACATAAACCATCTTATCCTTTTACCCTAGGTGGGCAATGATTCTAAAAAAGATGTTCAAAACCTTCTTTGTTGTGGTGAAACACAGTGTGTGCTGTATTAAAACGTGTATTTCTGTGAGAATTATTCAGTAGCTGCACTGCTTGCTGTTTTTTATTTAACTTACCAAGCAGTGCAAAACTAAATTATATCTTTGTGACTCTAGAAAGTTCAGGTTGTTGTTATTGTAGTTATGTGTGGTCAAGTCCACTACAATTCATAGTAACCATACGTATAGTGATTCTGAACTCTGTCCTCTCTTGAGCCAATCTCACTGCCTCCAACAAATCTATTCCCATTCCCCCAAGTGACTGAGTCAATCCATTTCATCCAGGGTCTTCCCCTCTTACGCTGTCCCTCCAACCTTCCAAGCATGAGGGCTGATCCCTCCTGGAAACATGACCAAAGATGTGAGGCAGAGTTTCAAAATTCTTGCCTCCAAAGAGCAATCTGGTTTCATCCTCTTCAGGATAGTCTGTTTGTTCTCTTGACTGTGCATGGAAGTTCTGTTGTGTCATTTAAAACCCCACATCAAACAGAAAAACATTGTTCAAAGATGGTCATGTTACTTTTAAGCAGACTGTTCCCTAGAGAAATTAACACTTTCCCATCACAAGTGGGAGATTCTGCATTTTCCACACTTATTAAATGCAGCTCTTTCAATTTCAGCCTACTGTCAGAGCCCCAGTGACCCAACATGGAGAGATTTGTTTAGCTCTTATGACACTCACAGTCTCAAATAGACTTCCATTCTCACTGATACAAAACTTCTAATGATAGAAAAAAAAACCCCACAACACAATACAAAGGTTACATTTGATGAGTCTGGCTAAAACATCAAAAAGCATTCTAAAACGACTCAGAACATTTTCTCTGCAGTGTTGCTATTAATCTAGCATCTTGTTTGTTGGATAACAGGACAGCAACTTCAACTTACATAACTGAAACGAATATGAAACACCCCACAGGATTTTTTTTTTAATTTAGTGGAGGAGATAAATAACTATCCCTGGATGAACAGAATGATAATTCTTAAATGAGGTTATGTGCTGACATGATGGATGTTTCTTTAGTAAAACCGTCGAGGAGAATATTTATAGAAGTGGTGTTGGGGCAGAGTACCTGTGCAGGGGAATATGCATAGGCACATCAGGTTAAATTTAAAAAATGCTAAATTTTAGAAAAGCCTAAAAACACGAAGCTATTATTTGTTGGCCTGTTGTCCATCTGGATTTATAAACTTCTGAAGGTGGTGTTTCCATCTTTCCAACCTGTCCCTGTATATTGTTCAATATCTAGGATCTTAATCCGTGCATGTCATCACAGCTGTTTTGGCAAACTTTAGGAACTCTTGCCTCAAGACTTCTTTCCCTTAAAATGATGAGTCTTGAGAATGTAAAGAAGTCCAGAGGGACATGTCTTGGCGATAGGGTAGATGAAATGAAGCTTCCCAACAAAACTGTGGTAGGACAGCTCTTGCTACCTTTAAGGAATGAGCAGGTGCCTTGTCCTGATGGGAGGGCATACAAAAGATTTCCACTGAATGAAAAGCCAATATGCTTTGTAAGGTTTTTTGCAAAGAATCTATTTTTCATTTAAAAACTCCCAAAACATCTCTTGGCACTATTGTCTTCACCTTTTTCTCACCAATGCTTATTTCAATTTTTTTATCTGAAATCTTCTTCATAATAAGCCTCTGTGGTCATCCTGTGTCCTTTGAGAAAATCTACCAGACTAAATCATTAGGAATCCCTCGAACAGTCTTTAGAACTCTGTGAAATGACCATCCCGTTTTGAATTGTAGGTGGCCCAGTAGATTGTCTCTGAAGACACTATGTTTTACTCCATCAGCCTTTCCATGGAAGGCTGCATCCTAAAAGATGTAAAGCCTCAGAAAGCCGGTGGAGCGGTACCATAAACTTGATGGCACTGATATTTTGTTGTTGTATTTGTTTTTAGCATAATAATTAGATTTCAGTTGTTCGAGGTAATATGGTACTAAAATTATCATGGATTTTAAATAATTCACTAGGCATACAGACAAATACATGCACATGCACCGGTCTATCTCGTGTCTTAAAGTAATCTCTTCTACAAATAAAGAAGAAAAGTGAATAGTAACTGTTTAAAAAACTTTACCCACTGTCTTGTACAAATGAAAAGATTGTTATTTTTAGTAAATAAAATTTAAAAGAATAGACACATATTCAAAGTGCTTTACAATTTTAGAATATATATAAAAAGAATATTTATAATGTGTAAGGAGAATATATGTAACATGTAAAGAGAATATAGGGAGCTCTGGTAGCTTGGTGGTCAGGAGTTGGGAGCCAACTCAAAGGTAAGCGCTTCAAATCCACCAGCTGCTCCATGGAAGAAAGATGGACAATTTCCTCCCTTGTGATTTACAGCCTCTGAAAATCTACTGGAGGGTTAGATATGAGTCAGTCTGACTCAATTGTACACAATAGTCACATCAACAAAGAGAATATTTATAATATATACAACTTGGAAAGAGAATATAGAGACAGAGAGAGAGAGTGAGTCCAGTTCTATTTATCTGGATTTCTCTACTCCTTCAAAATATTTTCTGGAGCCATGAGTCTTGCTAGTCATAAATTCATAATGTGTTACACCACCAAGGCTCCTTTTTAAGAGTTGGAAAGGAGTCATTTGTTGTATTGCCCATAGGGCTTACAGTTTTTAAAAGATTTATTTGGTGTAAAAAGAAATTCCTGTATTATTAAGACTTTTACCTTCTGGTTCATTTATCAAGATATTAAAACAAAACAAAACCAACTCATATTGTATTAAATGTGATAGATCATAATGTTTGGCTAATCTGTTTAATGGCTTTACAGGTAAAACTCTGGAAATATTTCAGTAATGCTAAAGATAATAAACTCTAGAACTCTGGGGTTCAAATCACAGTTCTGTAAGATGTCAGATAATTTGCTTAAAGCCTTTCTTATCCACTAACCTATGTCTCTCTTCTCCAAGAATATTTTTTGAAATCCTGACTCTTACACCTAGAAGCACATATCTATTGGGACCAGAATTGCAGTCTGATTTTCTTTCCTTTGATATCTTAAGTAGGTCATACCTGAATAGAGTGAATTCTTAACCCAACCACTTCTGAATTGCTCAAAAGTAGCAAAAGGGAGAAACACACTCACTAACTGTCCTGTGAAGATCATTCAGAGCCAAGCAATGCCTGGGGTTGTGGGAAAGAAAGCACACAACTCCTGATTGGGATATGTAGCCTCTAGAACTTCAAGGAAATAAGATTCTGTTCTTACAAAAGGCCCACTCAAGAGATTTATTTTATAGCAGCACTAGGTAGTTTAGATTCCCTGTGCCCCTCTTTCCTCTACATCATGTCTCATTTCCTCAACAACAACAAGAAGAAAGATAGACCATAGCAAGCTGTTAAGAGGGTCCAGTTAATTAACATACATATAACAAGTAGGGAGCTGTGATGACTTCATGGCAAGGAGCAGCATTGCAATCTTGAAGGCACACGGTTCCAAGCCACTAGCTGCTCAGTAGGAGAAGGATGGGCAATCTCCTGCCATTTGCTTAATTGCCTCTGAAAACCTGCCAGAGAGTCAGCTATGGGTCAGTTCTGACTCTATAGTACACACCACCCCCACCACCACCATAACCAGCAGAGCAGTGCCTGATACATGTGGGGACAGTGAAGTGGACATGACGGCCATGTGTCTGATCTCTAGAAACTCCACAAGAGGGAAGAATCCTAGTCAAGGACATCAACAATGTAAAGAAAAATCCTGTGAGGTCCAACATGCCAACACCAATTCCAACACCAACCATCACCTCCATCGCTTTCCTTTATCTACTACTGCTGTTATTTGCTATCGAGTTGGCTCTGACTCATAGCTAATCCTTCAGGGGGGTTTGGATGGCATTAAGTCACGCAGGAGGAGACTGTCCTCTTTCTCCTGCTGAGAAGCTGAGGGATTCAAACCACGTGCCTTTGGGATTGCAGCACAGCTTCTTCGCTAGCCCACCAGAGCTCCCTACTATACTACTAAGTTCGCTACGTCATCGCAATGGTCACACAGAACTCTCATAGAGTACTCATGATCAGAGTATTTTAGGGACATGACAAGGTACAATGTAGATTGGAAACACTCAGGATACAATTCTTGAGTCAAGACAACCTTTTCTCAAACATGCTAGCAAGCTGGCTTTTCTCTGATCCTCAACCTCATGACTTTGAACTCTCTCCCATGGTTGAGCAAGTGTCGCAAAACTCTTAGTTGTGCTGTTTATGTGATACTCTCCAATCCCATATAGGCCAAGGCACAAGGCTCTATCCGAGGGGGAAGCAGATCTAGGTCAGCTCTGCCTCACACTGCCCTCTGGTTCTCCGACTGCTTTGCTGCTGCTGTTTGGGCTGCTATATCTCTTTCTTGGTCTTGCTTCTCTTGCACAAGACTCTCTGGCCCAAAGGAAACACTGCACTCTCTGCTTCTTTTATATTGATGGTTGTTTTTGCTGTTATGGGCTTTGGAGTTAAAACCAAACTGTTCAGTCCTCATGCTAATGGTCTACACATGTTATTTGCAATTCTACTCAAACAGTGTTGTTTACCTTATTTATGTTATTAGAAAGCTATCCAATCTCCTTGGTGGGCTACAAACAGCCTCACATTTGTACAGCCCTCACCAGCCAATGTGGTGAAAAATCAAAGCTAATGGTTACAGAAGTTTAATTGTATAGTGTACTATGTTGTCGTTATTATGTGCCATAATGTTCTCCAGGATCACCCATTTTGAACAATGCTTCATGAGTTCCTTGTTTTTCAATGCAGCATAGAATTCCATTGTGTAAATATACCACAGCTTCTCTGTCCATTCATTTGTTGATGGGCACTTAAGTTGTTTCCAACTCTTTGCTATTGTGAACAAAGGTGTGGTAAACATGGGTGTACATATATCTGCTTGGGTGGCAGTTATGGTTTCTTTGGGGTATATTTGCAGTAGTGGAATTGCTGGGTCAAATGGTTTTTCTATTTGCAACTTTTTGAGAAAGCACCATACTGCCTTTCATAGTGGTTGTACCATTTTACACTCCCACCAACAGTGAATAAGGGTCCAAGTTTCTCCACAACCTCGTCAGCATTTGTTATTTGCTGTTCTGTTAAATTTTTCTCTTCTTACTGGGGTGGGATGATATCTCATAGTTGTTTTGATTTGCATCTCTCTTGGAGCTAGGGATTTTGAACATTTCTTCATGTGTTTATTTGCCATCTGAATGTCTTCTCTGGTGAAGTGTCTGTTCATATCCTATGCCCATTTTGCAACTGGGTTTTTATCTTTATCTTGTGGTGTGTATTTTATAAATTCTAGATATAAGTCCCTTATCTGATACGTCATTACCAAATACTTTTTCCCAGTATGTGGCTTCCCTTTTTACCCTGTTGGAGCTAAGAAAAAAAAAATATCCTTCACAATAGCTAAGCACAAAATTAAATACTTGGGAGTAAATCTAGCCAGAAGCACAAAGGAACTATTCAAAGAAAATTATAAAACATTACTACAAGAAACAAAAAGAGACCTTGAGAAGTCGAAGAATATCCCTTGCTCATGGATAGGAAGACTCAGTACTGTGAAAACGGCAATTTATACATTCAATGCCATTCCAATACAAATACCAATCCCATTCTTCAACGATATGGAAAAGGCAATCTCCAGTTTCATTTGAAATGGAAAGAAGCCCCAAATAAACAAAGCAATCCTAAAAATAGAAAAAAGGTAGGAGGCATCTCACTCTCTGATTTCAAATCCTACTACACTGCTGTGGTGGTCAAGACAGCATGGTACTGGTACAATGACAGACACATAGATCAATGGAATAGAATTGAGAACCCAGAAATAAGCCCATCTACCTGTGGTCAACTGATTTTTGACAAGGAGATGAACTCAGTTAAGTGAGGAAATGACAGTCTTTTTAATAAATGGTGTTGGCAGAATTGGAAAACTATCTGCAGAAAACTCAAGCAAGCTTCACACCTCACTCCATACATAAAAACTAACTCAAAGTGGCTCATAGACCTAAGACTAAAACCATGGAATATAACTTTCTTTTAAAAAAACTTTGGAGGTCTTTTGGAATTCTTATTTCCCACCTTAACCGTTTTTCCAGGCTTCTTGAAAAAAATCTACAGCTAGGAGAGAGGAAAATAGATGAGTGGGACCTTCTAAGAATCAAGTCCCTGTGGAAATTTATTTTAAAACCACAAGAGCCACAATCTTGTGCACTTTGTATGCTGTTGTTGTTATGTGCCATTGAGTTGTCTGTGACTCATAACGACCCTATGTACAAGAGCCCTAAACCCTGCTCTATCCCATGCCAATCTTATTGTCTTTGATACACTTACCCCTATTACCCCAGGTACTAAATCAATCCATCTCATTGAGGGTCTTCCTCTCCTGCACTGTCCCTCCACCCTCCCAGGCATTCCAGGTGGTTCATTTAAGTGGGATCATACATTTAACCTTTTGTATTAGGTATCTTTTACTAAGTATAATATTTTAAGATTCATCCATGTCATAGCTTGCATCAGAACTTCATTTGCGCTTATGATTGAGTGATAATCCATCTTAGGTAAATGCCAACATAGTGATCTTTTAACATGACTGTTATATTTGTGTGTCATGGAGTCGAAACTAACTCATAGCCGACCCTCTAGCAGGTTTTCAGAGGCAGACGATGACCCATCTTTCTCCAGAGCAGCTGGTGGATTCGAAATACATGCCTTTGGATTTTCAGTGCAGCTTCTTACCTCTAGGCTACCAGAGCTCCCTGGCACTCCCAAAGCTCAACCACTTTCATGATGTTTTATTTAATTCCTTATCTACTTAAGACTCTAAAGTTTTGAACATGACTAAGATTAGCCTCTACTGTCACTGAATCCAAGTCATCGTCTCTGTCCCTAATTACATTCTTGCTTCACTGGCTCCATATTAGGCATTTAATGACAACTGCCTGTGGGAGGTGGTGCCTGAGTAAGACCTCCATTCTTCATTCTGTTCAATTAATGCTAGTAAATTCTCTCTTCCCCAGTTTCCTCCTGTGTACAACAGAATTTTACATCCCTTATACAGCACAGAGCTGAGTACAAAATACATGGCTAATAAATTCCCTTTGCAACAAAGTGATTTTATTTCAACCAAATTAAATCTAAACCTTAGGCAGATTCTTCCTCATTTGAATGGAATCCAGGACACACAAGATGTTTGCTGGTGTAACAGAAGTATGTAACTCCTCAACAAGGTCTACTTAGACTAAAGACTTTTACAAATGGAAAAACAACAACAAAAACCCCAAGCAAACAAAACAACCAAAAGTGTCACAAACATACCCTACCGGACCCCCTCCCAATTGGAAGTGAGTCCATTCCAGCCAGGGCAACACCTGTCAGATTAGAATCATATTCCATTTGGTTTTCCAGTGACTGATATTCACATTTTCTTTCGAGGTACTTCCAGAAGGATTTGAACCCCTAGCCTTTTAGTTTTAGCCAACTACATTAAGAATTTACAGTGACTGTAATATATCTTTCACCTCATTTCTTGCTCTTTGAATTTTCCCCAGTCTCAGACCTTTCCTTCCCTTTAGGCCTTATGGTTGCTCAGATATTTCTGTTTCTCCTTCCCTGATTCTGTTGATTCATGCTTGCCATTCAGACCTTTTGTGGTTGTGTTCTTTATGAATCCTTCCATGAACTTGGAATTTGGCATGTGTGGCACCACTGTATTTGCCAGAGCACACAAACCTGCTTGTCACAGGCTTGTGCTACAATTGCCCATTACCCTGTCTATAACCCCATTTTAGTACAAGAATGGGCAAGGTCCCTCTTGCCTGAGTACAGTGTCTGGGACATACCTGGCTCTCAGTCAGTATTAAGTGAATGAAAGGGTGGATGATTGAGTGAGTTAATGACTTACAAAGGAAATATGAAGGAAACGTGTTTTGTCCTATCTATCTACAAGTAAAGAATACTCAGGTAAGCAGAGGAGATGGTTTGTTAACATTTTCAGCTTGCTAGGTTCCACCATCAGCACTCTTGGCACAGTGGTCAGGAAATAAAAAGATAAATTACTGAGTACTGAAGAGCAATGATGTCAGTCTGGAGACTAAGGTGCGCGTGATGCTGGCCATGGTCTTCACAGTTACTTGCTATGTAAAGAAAACTGGACAATGACTAAAGATGACAGAAGAAGAATCAATGCCTTTGAGTTGGAGTGCTTGAGAAGAGAACTGAACATATCATGGAGTACAGGAGAACAAATAGATCTGTCTTGAAGATGGTTAAACCAGGCTTCTCCCTGGAGGCAAGGATTTTGGAGCTCCCTCTCACATACTTTGGGAATGTGGCCAGATGGAACCAGTCTTTAGAGAAGGGCATCATGCTTGGAGAGTTGGAGAGACAGGGCAGGAGAGGAGGACCCCAGATGATGAGACACTTTGACATGGTAACTGGGATAGTGGTATTAAGTATGTCGAAGTCAGTGAGACTGGCTCAGGACAGAACAGGCTTCAGAGCTATTGTACATAGGATTGCTATGAGTTCTGGTGACTCGATGACACATAACAACAGCATCATCATTAAAATTTAAACTGTATATACTTTTAAAAAATTTTATTCTCATTTACTTATAAAGTTCATGTATAAAATTGTATATATTTGATTGAAAGATGGCTGTTAGCCACTGTTAAGTAAACTATGACTTATAGCAACCCTATAAACAGTAGATCAGAACCTTTCCTTATTCTGTATCACCCTCACCACTTCTGTCATGTTTGAGCCCAATGTGGAAGTCACTGTGTAAATCCACCACTTTGGGCAACATCTTCTCTTTTGCTGGTCCTCTACCTTGTCTAGCATGATGCTTCTCTCCAAGGACCAGTTCCTCCTGAAAAGAAGCCCAAAGTAAGTGAGACAAAATTTCACTGTCTTTGTCTCCAAGGAACACTCTGGTTGGACTTCCTTCAAGTCCTACATTATCAAAAATAGTTACCAATAAGTAGCATAAAACATACAATTATAGGTGACACAATTCCTCTTCTGTCTAGACATAACACAACTGGAGCCAATGAAAACCATACCTCTCCAGTTGTTCAAACCCACCATAGATCTCTTTCCTCAGGATAAAACTGAACAAGCATCTTCTGAGTATTTTACAGCTTTGGAAAGCCAGTGGAAAGTCAGCTATGAGTTGATTCCAACTCAAGTCAATGAGTTTGCGTTTGAGTGTTTGTTTTGTTTCTTTTAAAAAATAAAAGCGAAAAGTATATTGTTGCTGTTCAGTGCCCTCGAATCAACTATGACTCAAAGCAATTCTATGAACAACAGTTCTGCCCTTTTCTTTATCCCAAACCATCCTCCCTTGTTTCTCTGTCATGCCCAATCCCACTGTGGTAGTCACTGTGTTAATTCTCTTTGCAGAAGATCTTCTTCTCTTTCCCTACCTTTCAAAGGATGACATCTCTCTCCTGGTTCAAGTCATAGTCCTTTTACTTGCTTCCAATGCAGCTGAAAGTTGGGCAATGAACAAGGAAGACTAAGAAGAATTGATGCCTTTGAAGTGTGGTGTCAGAGAAGAGTATTGCCTGTCCCATGGGCTGACAAAAGAACCAAAACATTTTTCTTGAAGGAAGTGCAACCAGAGTGCTCCTTATAGGCAGGTATTGTGAAACTTTATCTCACTTACTTTCAGCAACTGTTTAGGAGGAATCAGTTCTCAGAAATATAAGAGTACATAAGTAGTGCAGAAAAAACTACATATCTACACATGACACATAGGAAGAAAGATGGAAAATTTGTTTGAAAAGAAATATCTTTAAAAATCCTATAGAGCACCATTCAAATCTAACGTACATGGTGTCACTGTTGGTAGGAGTCAAATCAACAGCAGCTGCTTAATAAAATCGAACATCACAAACACTTAAAATGATATATGTTTGAAAACCAATTATTTTGTTTAAAGAACTTCATTACTAACAGCTAAGAATACAATAGATAAAAACATAAATTGAGTTAATACATTCCAGATCACTAAGTTTCTACCATTATATCTTTTCATCACTAGCTTTTCATCTCATTTAAAGTTGCAATCCAGTAAAAACAAAGGAACTCCCTTCAAAATCAAACAGCAGCAGGAATTCGCACAATCAGACAAATCAGGAAACCAGGGCCTGAGGACCAAAACCTAACAAGATTGAATGTGTCTTCATGAAGCCTCCGAGGTGTAATTTAAAAATTACGGGGTTAATTTGCTTTTCAATAGCAAATGGTCCCTGAAAACGCTAGTGTAATTTATCATCCAGGCTTGAGGATGAAAAGCTCCTGGTGGGTAGCCAGGCCTTGTCTGGTCTTATAAATTCTAACACGGTGAAATTTCCTCCATCTTAGTGAATTTTGTGGCATAGTAGATTTCCACACTAAGATCATTCATTTATAGGTTTGGCAATCCAAACCTTTTTATTAAAATAAATAAAAACAAACATAAAACCTGTTAAACATTCAGCAATAAAAATTCATACAGAATTCAAACACAGAGTTAGTGTTTGTTGTTGATCATTACTTTCTACAGTGTTGCTTTTCATTCACCCAAATTAGGAGACCAATTATCTAAATAGGCTTTTCTATCCCAACTATTTTATCCTCACCTCTAGTTATCCACACCCAAGGACATCATAATGAGTAGCCAGAAGTATTCCCCTTCGAAGGTACACTAATGACTTAAGAGAACAGTGCTTAAGATGGAACAATGGGTTCTTATTGCAAAGTAATAAGTGTCATTGAGAAGCTAGTTTCCACGTACCTCAGGAGTTATGGAAGAGGTAGCTCTCTCTTGCACTTTCTCATTGCTCTTGAATGAGACCTTACTCATAGTTGACCCTTCAACGGCTTTCCAAAGCACAAGAAGAAGATTGCTCAACTCTCTCCCAAGGAGTCATTAGTGGATTTGAACAGACAGAGAGGTATGGCCTTTGAATAAGCAGCACAACTCTCTACAGATTAAACCACCAGAACTCCCTATGGAAGAAGAGGCCTTGTGAATCAGTGAAGACTTATTAGATACGGAGAGTAGTTGCAGGGTTTCTTGTCAAGAGAGTCTCGGAAAGCGCTTCTGCCAGGACTTGGGCTTATGTTGAATATTTACTTGTTTGTTGTTGTTATGTGCCGTTGAGTCACCTGCAACTCATAGCGACCCTATGTACAACAGTCCTAAACTCTGCTCTGTCCTGTGCCAATCTCATTGTCTCCGACACACTACCCCAATTACCCCGGTCACTGAATCAATCCACCTCATAGAGGGTCTTCCTCTCCTGCACTGTTCCTCCTCCCTCCCGAGCATGACGTCCCTCTCCAAGGACTTGGAGCATGCCCAAAGTATGTCAGGTGAAGCTTCAGAATCCTTGCCTCCGAGGAGAAGACTCATTTAACCCTCTCTAGGTCGTACCTGTTCATATTTTTAGCAGTCCATGGTATATTCAATTATTTTCTCGAACACCACAGCTCAATGGCATAAATTCTATCACCCCTAGTCATTGTCCAGACCTCTGATGCATAGCAAGTGATTGCAAAGACCATGGCCTGTATCAGGTGCATCTTAGTCTCCAGAGTGACATCATTGCTCTTCAGTACTCTGGAAAGGTCTCTAACAGCCTACTTTCCCATCGCAATATGTCTTTTCATTTCCTGGCTGCTGGTGCCAAAAGTGTTGACTGTGGAGCCAAACAAACTAAAGCTGTTAACAATCTCAATCTCTTCACCATTTGTCATGATGCTGTCAGTTGGCCTAGTGGTGAGAATCTTTGTTTTCTCGATATTGAGCCTCAATCCATATTGAAAGCTGCAGTCCTTGACTTTCTGCAGCTAGCACTTCAGGTCTTCCTCAGTTTCAGCAAGCAGGGTTGTGTCATCTGTATAACGCAGATTATTGATGATTCTTCCTCCAATCCTGATGCCACACTTCTCCTCATAGAGCCCAGCCTCCTGGATAATCTGTTCTGCATACAGGTTGAAAAGGTATGGAGACAGGATACATCGCTGGCGTATACCCTTCCCACTTTTGAACCATGCAGTATGCGTTGTTCTGTTCTGATGGCTGCCTCCTGGTGCAAGTATAGGTTACACATTAGCATGATCAAGGGTTCTGGGATTCCTGTTCTTCTCAGAGTCAGACACAGTTTGTTGTTATGCACACAAACACCTTTGCATAATCAATGAAACACAGAGAGACACTCCTCTGGTACTCCCTGCTTTCAGCCAAGATCTAACATTAGCTACAATATCCCTAGTACTATGACCCCTTCTAAGCCCAGCCTGCACTTCTGGCAGTTCTCTGTTGATGTGCTGTTCCAGTCGTTTTTGGATAATCTTCAGCAGAATCTTGCTTGCATGTGATAGTAATGATACTGTTTGATAATTTCCATGCTCTGTTGGATCACTTTTCCTTGGAATGGGAACAATTATAAATCTCTTCCAGTCAGTTGATCAAATGGTTGACCTCTAGATTTCTTGGGATAAGTTGGTGAGCACATCTGGGTTAGGATCTGTTATGTGAAATACGTCAATTGGTATACCATCAATTCCTGTGGCCTTATTTTCTTGCCAATTCTTTCAAAGCGACTTGAATGCTTACCAAGTGATTTAAGAAAAGACAGGGGCAGTCAGACTGGATATTGTCTAGAAACTGGTCTGTCCATCTTACTGACATGCAGTTGGAACTGACTCAAGTCACTTCCTCAGCAGGTTTTCAGAGGCTATAAATCTCATGGGAGGGGATCACTAATATTTCTCCCTCAGAGTCTCTGGTGTATTTCAACCACATGCCTTTGAGTTGGCAATACAGCTCCCTACCCACTAGGGCACTGGAGCTTCATCCAAAAGCTGGAGTATCTTAACAATTCTTTCTCATTATTCACTCATTCATTCAAATAATTTTTTATTATTTATTCAACACATACCATAAATCCATTTTTAATTTTATTAACGTTGTGTTAAACATTTGGAAAATCTCTTAACTACTCTATGTCTCAAGGTCCTTTTCTATAAAGTGGGAATAATAATAATAATAATAA
>NW_006399888.1:7193418-7196751 GCF_000299155.1 Elephantulus edwardii | reverse complement strand
AATACAAATAATAATAATAAATAGTACCTACTTTTTAGGGTTATTGTTGTTGTTAAGTGCCGTTGAATTGATTCTTAATCATAGCAACTCCTTTGACAATGTAATGAAACATTATCTGATGGGACATCCTCAAAATTGCTCCTATATGTGAACCCATTGTTTTGGCCCCTACGTCAATCCATGTCATTGATGGTCTTCTTTCTTTACATATGTAATTGTTCTCCATAAGCACAATTAAGTGTCATGGAATTTTTCTTCTTTGCATAATTTGTTCTGACCCACATAGTTGGATGCCTTTGAATAATCAGTAAACATCTTTCTGATATACTCAGAATAATACTGAACATTGTCTGACATCAGCAATGATATCCTTCCTTCCACATCGTTTGAACCTGGTTTTCAGTGTCTAGGAGTACCCTATCAATATACAGTTGCAATATTTTTTCCATTATCTTCAGCACAATTTTACTTTCACTTGATAGTAATGATATTGTTGATAATCCCTTCATTCTTTACATCACTTTGGAAAGGGTGTGAATATGAATCTCTTCCAGTCAGCCAGTCAAGTTGCTGTCTTCCAAATTTCTAGACACAAGTGAATGCTTCCAGCCTTTCATTTGTTTGTTTGAACATCTCACTCTGTAATCATTCCATCCATTCCTGAAGCGCTGTTTTTTTTCACCAGAGCCTTCAGTGCAGACTTGGATTTCTTCCTTCATTACCACCACATCTTGTACATATATTAGCCCTGGGAAAGTTAACTCTCTTTTATACAGTGATTACTTACATTTTTCATTGATAATTCCTGCGTTGCACAATGTTTTTCTCATAGAATCCCTTCACTATCACAACTCAAAGGTAGGATTCCTCCCCCCCCCCCAATTCTTTCAGCTTGAGAAATGTCCATTTTGTTCTTCCCATTTTGTCTTCTAGTTCGAGGTTTCTGCACATCTAATTAATTAACTTCCCTTCTTATATTTAAATTTTTCTTATGGAACTATATCAGTGTGCCACTGTATCATTATCATTATACATGTGGTAGTTTTTGTTTTTGTTTTTGTTTTTCTTTACTGGTCAATTTTTCCAAAAGTAAATCAGGGCTCCTTATAATTAGGTACATTTGGGATCACTATTTCGGGCATATTGTCAGGAGAAATAAATCCTTGAGAAAAGACATCATACAGAAAAGGAAGGAGAAGGATTATCAACAAGAAAGATTGACACAGTGATTGCTAGCAATGGACACACACCAGAGTTGGTGATGAGGGGCATGATAGGGCCAGGTTCTTATCTGTTGTTCAGAGGGATCTGTGAGTCACAGGTTAATGGATGGCAGCTAGCAAAAACAACAACAACGGGCCATTGTACTAATTTTATTTCTTATTTTATGCTAAGACCCTTGGTGACTCAATGCTAAGTGGATGTTAGATGTAGCAGGAGCTCTGATGGCCTAGCAGCAAGGAGTAGCGCTGCAATCCTAAAGGCACGTGGCTCAAGGCCACCAGCTGCTCAGGGGGAGAAGAATGGGCAATCTCCTTCTGTGCAATTACTGCGTCTGAAACTCCCCAGAAGGGTGGATGGGTTGGTTCCAAATCTATGGTAAATAACAACAACAACATGCTTCTGTAAAGATTACAATTCTGTTGAACCAAACTTGCACACCTGTTTTGAATCTCACTTGGTCATTGTGATTTTTTTTTAATGTGCTTTTGGGTTCTATTGGCTAGGATTTTGTTAAGGATTTTATTGGTCTGTAGCTTTCTTTGTCAGTAATATCTTTGCCTGATTTTGGTATTAGGGTTATGCTAGCTTCATAGAATGACTCTGGAAGTGTTCCTTCTTTTTCAATCTTTTGAAATAATTTAAGTAAAATGGGTACTAAATCCTCTCTGAATGTTTGGTAGAATTCAGCTGTGAAGCCTTATGGTTCAGGACTTTTATTATATGGAAGACCTTTTTATGACCTTTTCAATTTCTTCTCTTGTGATGGGTCTGTTCAAATGCTCTGTTTCTGTCCTTGTCAATCGGGGTAGGGAATGCATTTCAAGGAATTTGTCCATTTCCTCTAGGTTTTCTAATTTATTCTGGAAGGCAGTTTAGCGCTTCCTCAAAACGCTGAACATAGAAATTCCATATGACTGAGCTATTCCACTACTTGGAATATATACTGAGAAAATGAGAACTGAGGCACAAATGGAGACATGTACAGCAATGTTCATAACAACATTATTCATCACGGCAAGAACATGGAAACAGCTAAAATGTCCAACCACAAATGAATGGACTGAGAAATTATGGTACATTCACACAATGGAATACTCTGCAGCACGCAGAAGCACTGATTTTGTAAATTATTACCTAACTTGGGAGGGACTGGAGAGCATTATGCTGAGTGAACTAATTCAGTCCCACAAGGATAAATATTGTATAAAACCACTATTGTAGAATGAGTATAAGGATCCAAGAGGGGTGAGAGAGGCTGGAAACAGAGGGATGAGGATGTGCAGGGTGTGGGGGGCATTAATCATGGGGTTGTACAATTTGATGGGGGTTGGGTGAGGGAAATGGAAAGAATTTGTTCTTAAGAACAATATATTTAAATTTTGTAAATAAACTAGTAGAAAATGGGTTAAAAAAAGGGGGGGGAGATGCAATTTATGAAAATCTGTGGATTAGTTGTTGCCTGGAGAGACAAGTCCTTTGAGAAGGACATCATACTTGGGAGGGTAGAGGGTCAGTGCAGGGTAGAAAAGACCCTGGATGAAATGGATTGACATAGTAATTTAGGTAGTCAGGACGGGTGTGTAGGAGACAGAGAGATTGGCTCAAAGCAGAGCAAGGTACAGGACTGCTGTTCATAGGGTAATTATAAGTCACAGTTGACTCTATGGCACATAACAGTAATAACAATGATAGATTCGTTCTACTCTCTCTTAAAAGATCAAGACTGAGAAAGATGGGATAAATTATGTATACTGAATTGAAACAGATGAGGGAGAGAACTGTTTAAAAGAGATATGTGATTAAGTATAATTGTCATGACAGGAGTCCAGAGCGAAGGCTGCATAGTGAAGTGGACTTGTTGGGAGAGATTGTAAAACAATGAAAGAAAAATAGAAATCCAGTTTCCTCAGCATAAAAAAAAAAAGCAAACAAACCCCCCCCCAAAAAAACCAACCTGTAAATGGGCACTTGGGGATTTTGAGATTTTGAGTGTCATTAGGGAATAAACATGCTTTTGGTGTTTTTTTCCCTTCTGTTTTCTGTTTGAGAAATGTTACCTAAGTGCAAGCAGTTTAAAACAAAACACAAGAAAACACACACACACACACA
>NW_006399888.1:7180206-7192693 GCF_000299155.1 Elephantulus edwardii | reverse complement strand
AAAAAAGTTGAAGTCCTAGTCATTACTTTATGTTACCTATGTTAGCTTGAACATTTTAAATAAATATTCCAAATTGGTGAAGGAAAAAAAAAGATCAATCAGAATTGACTTGTCAGCTCTGGGTTTGGTTTCTGATTTTACGTTATCTTTAAAATATCTATTATTTAAGATTTTTATCTCTTTTTGTGGAAGACAAACTGTGGACATGAAATTAGCAGTTTTCTGTTGAATCATGTGGTAGCATCAAAACTGGAGGAAGACTCATTAATAAAGACAATGGCCTTCAGTACGTATTGCACCTCACAACCAAGGGGGGGGGGAATCCTCTCAAGTGGACCAATAGGCAGCATAATGATAATTAGAGAAAAAGTTGTTGTCAAGGATTTCACTTTACTTGGATACATAATCAACACCCATGGAAGCAGCAATGAAGAAATCAGAAGATGCACTGTGTTGGGAAAATCTGTTGTCTTGCACGGACCACTTTAAAGTGCTAACAAACAATGATTTCCTTTTAAAGAGTAAGATGAGCTTGACCCAATGGTGGTATTTTCATTTGCTTCATACACTCATGAAAGTTTGACAATGAGTAAGGAAGGCCAAATAAAAGTTAATGCCTTTGAATTGTGATGTTGGCAAAGAGAAATAAGAAAAGAATGAACCAGAGAAGGCAATGTGAGACCAGTTTGAAGATCAGAAGAGAATGATGTCATAGAAATAAAATTTAGAAGAAATATGGAAAAGAAGAGTTTTTGTGTTTATCGAGGTTAGCTGGAATTTTTAAATTAAAATTCACTGATTTATTAAGAACGTACTGTTAAAGGGAGCTCTGGTGGCCTAGTGATAAGAAACTGCACTGAATCCCAAAGGCATGTGGTTTGAATCTGCCACCTGCTCCACAGGAGAAAGATGGGCATTCTCCTTTCATGCAATTACTGTCTCTGAAAACCCTCTGTAGGGTCAGCTATGAGTCATTTCTGACTTGGTCATCTACAACGACAACTGTTAAAGGCTACTGATCAAAGATCAATAGGGGAATAAAAAAAGTCAAACAATGTTATATGTGTTTAACTTGCTTCAGCAGACAGAACATGACCCTGAATAATTGTGGAGCTTCTTGGTACGAAGGAGTTGGAAGAAACTTGTTATAGGATTTGGGTTTATACTGAATACTTCTTGCTTCTGAGAAAAGTTGAAGGAAATAGGAGCTAGTTCTGAATTAGATGTTTTATAGAAGCTGGGATATGTTCATTTTTCCTCAGGAGGCTAACAGACTAAAGATGAGCGTTTACATTTATTGTTGGGGAAGAAGCAGCCACCACTCATTGCAAAGGGCCATGGTTAATTATGTATTATGGGTGCCAAGCGTCCTTGTCTCTGTCCTGTTTAAGAGCTGTGAGTATTGTTTATGTTCAGTTAGGAACATCATGGCCTAGTTATCAGGAGGGTCATTTTTCATTTCCTTAGTATGCTGTGCAGAGTTAAAACTTTATGCTGGGCTTGCAAACCTTGATAGCAGAGGCCCTAGGTCCCGAAGGCATCAAAAACAGCTTATGCTTTCAAGGCCAATCAGATAGGATTTACAGAAGACATCTAAGCATCTCACTCTTTGGGCAAAATTTATCAGTTTACTCCCTGAGAAGAACACATCTACAATGTTAAGGGAGAAATGACAAAGACTAAAACAGTTTCTAAATGGTATGAACAAACATAAATCTTATAGCCATAAGGTTGAATAAGAATACCACAAATAGTTTCCTATGTGGAGGTAGCCCATTAAAAGAAAAGTAATTTCATTAATGGTTACAATTCCAGATTGTTTCAGAATCTAATAATAGAAACCCAAACTGTATTTCTTTAGTACACTTTACATTTTTAACTTTTCATAATGAGCAGCACTATTGTTGTTGTCGTTGTTAAGTGCCATAGAGTTGAAGATGACTCACAGAGACCCTATGAACAAAAGTCCTGAACCCTGTTATATAACTATTATCAGTTCTCTAAGTTCATGGAATTTCTGGAGGCAAGTTGTTTAGGAAGTGGATGCCCCTCCTGCTTCCAAGATTGTCTTAATCGGAGATCTCTACCAAACACTGTCCATCATGGTTGACCATCATGGTATTTGACACATTAGTGCCACAGTGTTTGGCACCACAGCAACCCCAAGTTACCTCTGTACAGTAAATTGACAGACTAGTGCTGTACTACTTAGAAGCATGTTTGTCCCAGACACAATTAAAACAGCAGGCCCTTGGGCCTAACCATCTTTTAAATACAAGGCCTCCACCAGGTCAGTCTGGTCCTGACCAAGTACAAATGAGAGGTCTCTATCCCACTATCAAGTGTTAAATGTAATCATTCAACTGGATTATTCAAGAAGATTACCACTTGGTCAAGACAGCAACAGACAAATAGATCAGTGGAAGAGAACCGAGAACCCAAAAAACAGTTGTCCACCTATGGTCAACTGATCTTTGATAAAGAGATGGAATCAACTAAATGAGGAAAGGACAGTCTCTTTACCATATGGTGTTGGCAAAGCTGGAACATCATCTGCAGAAAACTTAAGCAAGACTCATACCTCATAACTTACATAAAAACAAACTCAGGTGGGTCAGGGACCTAGAAGTAAAACCAAAGAGTATAAAATTCATGAAAGAAAAGTGCTGAGAATAACTCTAGAAGCCCTAATCCACAGGATGAACAGTCTTCCAAAAATAATGAAAAATCATCCAGGAGATAATAAAACAGAGAAATGGGACCTTCTCTGAATCAAATGCCTAGGCACATCAAAAGACTTCTCCAGCAGGGTGGGACGGAAAGTCACAGACTGGGAAAAATCTTTGGCAAGGGCATATCTGATAAGAGACTTCTATCTAACATTTATAGAATGCATCAGCACCTCAAAAAGAAAAAGGCAAACAACCTAATCACAAAATGGCCACAGGATATTAATAAACACTTCATCAAAGGAGACATTCAGATGGCAAGCAAATGTATGAAGAAATGTTCAAAATCCCTAGCTCTCAGAGAGATGCAAATCAAAACTACTGATATATTATCTCACCCTAGCAAAGTTCAATGTGGTTGCTACCTGCTATCAAGTAGCTCTATGCAAAACAGCACTGAAGCCTGCCCTGTCTGACTCTGACACACCTTCCTCCATTGCCCCAGTTACCATATCATTCCATCTTATCTGGAGTCTTCTCCTTCTGTGCTGTCCCTCCACCCTTCTGAACATGATGTCCTTCTCCAAGAACTGGTCCCTCCTGGCCACATGCCCAAAGTATGTGAGATAGAACTTCAAAATCCTAGCCTCCAAGGAGAAACTTGGTTTTACTCTCTTGAAGATAGACCTATTTGATTTCTTGCCTGTCCGTGGTATGTTCAAGACTCTTCTCCAGCACGACAGCTCAAAGGCATCAATTCTTTTGTCATCCTTAGTCATTGTCCAGTTCTTTAATATATTCTTCATGGTTGATATTGTTGTTATCCTCCACAGCTCATCTGATCTTCTTTCATTTGTGTTTAAGGCCTCAGAACTGTTCCTGAGTTGGTTTTTAAAATCAGAGGAGATAAACTCAAGATGAAATTTTGATTCCTGTGGCAAACAACAAATGCTGGCAAAGCTGTGGAGAAAGTATAACTCTTATTCATTGCTGGTGGGAATGTAAAATGGTACAATCACTTTGGAAGATGGCCTGGTACTTTCTCAAAAACTGGAAATAGAAATAACACTTGACCCAGCAGTTCTGCTACTTGGAATTATAGCCTAAAGAAACCAGATCCATGGATCAAACAGATCTGTGGACACTGTTTATTGTTGCATTATTATATGGAAGCAACCCAAGTACTCATTAATAAACAAATGGATAGAAAACTATGGTATATCCACACAATCGAATATTATACAGCATTGAAAAACAATGAAATAGTAAACACTACACAACACATGAGAGCCTTGAGGACATTATGCTAAGTGAAATATCATCATCGCAAAACCCACAAGTACTGTATAACACTGCTGATATAAAATATGACAGACATAAGGGAGGCTGGGGAGAGGATGGGGAAAGCGTGGATAGATAATGAACACTGCACTAGAACAGATGAGGAGAAGAACTAACCAAAAGGAATAGATCATTAGGTGTTATATATATGATGCATGGTGAATTGTGTGTGGGCTGAGGGAGGTATAGGGGAAGAGAAAATGTACCATAATGATTAAAAAAAGATCACCACATAGGAAAAAAATGCTCTAGATACTTTTCCATTTATGTTTTGGTATTGATCATATCAAGCAATTTCAGCTAAAAGAAGACAAAACAAAGTAATGATAGTCGTTGTTTCCCTTGGAATTGTGGGTAAATGGGTACTGTTGTTTCTTAGTCTGTCATCCACTTCTGAAATAACAGGCCTTCAAAATCACTAAATAACAGAAGAACATTATTAACTATAGTTTTGGAAGTAGAGTTCAAAATCACTAAATAACAGAAGAACATTATTAACTATAGTTCTGGAAGTAGAGTCTCTCAAATGGGAAGACATTAATAAATGAGGAGAAATAGCTGCAATTATCCATTAATAATTGGAACATGGAATGAATAAAGTATGAATCTAGGAACTTTGGAAATTGTAAAAAAATGAAATAGAATACATAACGATCTGCATGTTAGGCATTAGTGAAACAAGATGAACTACTATCAACCATTTCGAATTAGATCAGGTGAAGTATTATTCTAAGGATAACAACTAGGAGGAATGGAATTGCAGTTATGATAAAAAAACCTATGTCAAGTTCTATTCACAAGTACAGTGTGATAGGATGCTATCCCTATGCCTATAAAGAAGACCTGTTAATACAACTATTATCTGAATATATTCACCAATCACAACAGCCAAAGATGATGAAATTGAGGACGTCTACCAACTTTTGTAGTCTGAAATAGATCAAGAATACAAGAAAAATACATTCGCATTAATTTGTGACTGGAAATCAAAAGTTAGAAACAAACAAGAAGGACTAGTAAGTAGAAAATACAAACTTGGAGACAGAAATGAGACTGAAAATAGAATGACAGAATTGTGTACAAAGATTTCTTTATTGTTAATTCTTGTTTTGAAAAAAAAAAACACACACACGAATAGTAACTCTGCACATTGACCTCACCTGGTGGAAAACATAAGAATCAGATCGACTACATCTGTGGAAAGAACTGACAGAGAAGCTCGGTATCTGCAAGCAAGGCCAGGGGCTGACTGTGGAATTTCAAATTGAAGTTAAAGAAAATTAAAACACATCCACAAGAATCAAAACACAATCTTAAATATGTCCCATCTGAATTTAAAAACTATCTCAAGAATAGATTTAGTACAATGAAAACGACTTCTCAAAGACCATGTAAGTTATGGGGTGATGTCAAGGACATTATCCATGAAGAAAGCAAAAGGTCATTTCAAAGACAGTGGAGAAAGAACAAAACCAAAATGGATGTCAGAAGAGACTTAAAGTTGCACTAGAATACCGAAGGGCAAAAGCGAAAGGAGAAATGCAGAAATAAAAGACATGAACAGAACATTCCAAATGGCAGCTTGAGGAAAAAGTGAAGTATTATAATAACATCTGAAAAGAGTTGGGGTTAGAAAATCAAAAGGGGAAAAGCATGTTTGGCAGTTCTCAAGCTGAAAGAGCTAAACAGTGACTTTAAGCCTCAAGTTGGCAATACTGAAGGATTCTATGGGCAACATCTTAAATGATGCAGGACTTTTTTTTTTCCTGGAAGAGTCACTATACTTAAAAAAATTGGGCAACACTGAAATATTTAAAGAACCAATGGAAATGAAGTTCAAGCTGCATGAAGACAAAAATAAGGCCCCAGGAATTAAGGGCATACAACTGAAATGTTTCAACAAACAGATGTAGTTCTGCAAACACTTAGTGGTGTAGGCCAAGATATTTGGAAGACCCTGGCCAAGTGACTAGAAGAAATTCATATTTATTTCCATTCCCCAAAAAGAGCTCACAGACTGTGGAACTTATTGAGCAATATCATTAATATGACATACAACTAAATTATTGCTGAAGTCTATTAAAAACGACCGGAATATTACATTTACAGGCAACTTCCAGACATTCAAACTGAATTCAGAAGAGATGACCGCCAGGGATATCATTGCTGATATCAGATAAATCTTGATTGAGAGTAGAGAATCCCAGAGTTACCTCTGTTTTACTAACGATGAAAAAGGTTTGACTGTATCATAGTGAATATGACTAATATAGAGAAGAATGAAAATCCCGGAATACTTAATTGTGCTCATACAAAATCTATACTGTTAAAATCTAAGCTGTTGTCTGAAGAGAACAAGGGAGCACTGCATGGTTTAAAATCAGGAAATATGTGCATTAGGATTGTATCCTTTCTCCATACCTATTCAATCTGTATATTGAACAAATCATTCGAGAAGCTGGACTAAATGAAGATGAATGTGAGGGCTCATCAGCAATTTGCATTATGCATATGACACAACCTTGTTTGCTTAAAGTGCTGCTGTTGTTAAGTGCAATTGAGTTGGGTATGACTTATAGCAACTCTATAAACAACAGACCTGAACCCTGGCCTCTCCTGTGCCATCCTTCTCATCTCTGACACTCTTGAGCCCATGGCCACAGTCATTGTGTCATTTCATCATTGAGGGTCTTCACCTCTTCCACTGACCCTCCACCTTTCCAATCATAATGAACACTTTCCAAGAAATAGCCTCTTCTAGCAACATGCTCAAGATCTGTGAGATGAAGCCTTGCTTGCCTTTCTTACCTCCCAAGAGTATTCTGGCTGCAGTCTTTCTAAGACATATCATTTGGTAGTTTATGGGATATCCAGGACTCTTATCCAACACCACAACCTAAAGACATCAATTCTTCTTCTGTCATCCTTATTCCTTTCCCATCTTTCAGATTCATAGCAAGTGATTGAAGAGCCTATCAAGTGTGCCTCCGTCTTCAAACTAACATCACTGCTCCTCAGTACCTCGGAGAGGTCCTTGACAGCAGACTTACCCAATACAGAATGTCTCCTGATCTCCTGAATGCTGATTCCATGGATGTTGATTTTAGATCCAAGTGAGATGAAATAGTTGGCAATGTGAATTTTTTTTCTTCTCTATCCATCAAGATGTTACTTACAAGTTTAGTGGTGGAGATTTTTATCTTCTTGATTTTGAGATACAATTGATACTGAAGATCTTTTGTAACTGATATTCAAGGTCTTTGACCTGCAGCTAGAGTCTCAAGTCCTTTTCACATTCAGCAAGTAAGGTATGTCATCTGCATAAAGCAGACTGGTGCTGAGGACTTCATTACAGGTTATATATACATAAACAATAAATTCTCACCATGAGGTCAATAGGAAACATCATAAAAGATAGATTGAAGTTGCCAGTGATTTCATTTTATTTAGATCCATAATCAACACCCATAATCACACAAGCCAGGAAATAAAAAGATTTGTTTATCAGGGAAATCTACTGTCATATCTCTCTGAAGTGCTAAAGAGCAGGATATCAGGAAGACTAAGGTGAGTCTTGTCCAAATCATGGTCATTTTCATTGCTTCCTATGCATCTGAAAGCTGGATAATATAATAAGGATAATAAAAGAATCAATTCCTTTAAACTATGGTGTAGGAGACAAGTATTGAATATCCCTTGGACGGCCAAAAGAACAAACAAGTCTGTCTAGGCAGTGCAACATAGAGGCAAGGATGGTGAAACTTCATCTCATGTACTTTGGGTATGTTGTCAGGAGGTGACAGTCCTTGGAAAAAAGACATTATGTTTTAAAAGGCAGAGGGTCAAAGAAAGAGAGGATAACAGTCAACAAGATTGATTGACTCAGAGACTATAACAATGAGCTCGAGGATATTAGAAACTATGGGGATGGCACAGGGTAAGACCAGGCTGGGATCTGTTGTTCATGGGATTGTTATGAGTCATAACTGCCTGGATGGTGTCTAACAACAATATCAGGGTCAGCTACTGGTCATTTCTATTTTGGGCGGCAGTATGTTTCAAATGACTTTCTGTTCTTTGGGGAGTTCTTGTGACCTATAGGTATGGAGTTGTGGTGTCAACCCAAAGGCACACCATTGGAATCCACCAGCTACTGTGACAGGGAAGATACGGGCAATCTCCTCCCATGTGGTTTACAGCCTCTGAAAACCCAATGAAAGGTCAACTATAAATTGGTTCCAACTTGAAGGCAGCGACCAAGTTAAAGTTCTATCCTTTACTTTTTATATTTGGAGAGGTGATTTTTGAATGGAATAGTTTACCCATGGATGTGAAATGGAATCCTGAGGGCAAAGTCCCCCAGGTCCAAAACAAAAGCCCTGTCTTTTTCTATTGTTCTGCTGCTATGAACCTGGAAGTAACATGCTTGGTATGTGGGCTGGGATGAGGGCAAGAAAACTCCCGCCATCATTGTGAGCCCTAACTGGGTTTCCAAGACTGTAAATCATAACAAGAGGAGACCACCATTTTTTCCCTCAGAACTGCTGGTCTACCCCTGTGGGGGTAGCAGTGTAACTCATCTCAGATTATGTGCCACCAGAGCTCAAGGAAGTAATGTCCTTTCCTAAGAATTAGGAACTGAGCCCTGGATTCCTTCCTACAATGTTAGCTCCTTGAGGGAGAGGCAGGAAAAGAGAGGAGAAAGCTAGAGGAAGAGGAAAGATACAGGGGAAAGGAGGCAGAAGAGAGAGAATGTAGAGATAAGAGAGACGGGCAGACACAAAGCAAGGTGGTGGGGAGAGGATGGCAGAGACAGTGGAAAATGAGATTTGTTTACCGAGTGCCTTCTGGGCCCCAGCCATTTTGCCTTTCACCATGCAAACCCAGTTGGTGTGGTGCTCACTTTGACTCAGGTGTATCCAAGTAGACGTGCTTTCATTAGAAGATTTTTCAGGTGTAGATTGTCTTGTCTTTGTTCCCAGCTGTCTCTGGGTAGATCAGGTTAGGTATTTGCACCACCTAGGAATTTGTAATAAACACTCAGTTCGTTTGGGTTCTCACTGAGAAATAAAACTTAGAAATGATGACATTCTCAATGTTAACAGTGGCAAAGAATCCTTAGGAATGATCACATTCTGAGTGTTAATGGATGCTCACAGCTCTTTCTTCTCCTGTTCAAGTTTTCCACATTGGCTAATGAAGACCTCAAATGCTTTACTCCGTCTGTGTCATTAAGCCAACTCTACTTTGAAGAGTGAGCTCCTTCCTACTCTAGTTTTGAATGCCTTCCAACTTGAGGGGCTCATCTGCCTGTACTGCTTCAGTCAAGGCTTCACTGCCATCCAGAAGGTTTCCGCTGACCAGTTTTTTCACAACATAGGCAGGTCTTCCTCCTGGTAGTTTTAGTCTGGAAACTCCATTGAAATCTAACCATCATTGTTGTTGTTGTTAGGAGTTGTTGAATTGAGTACAACTCATGTTGTTGTTGTTAAGTGCCATCAAGTCGCAGGCAACTCCTAGTGACCTTATGAAGGAGAGTCCTCAACACTTGGCTGCCTTTCATCCTTTCTCCAGGTTCATGGGGTTTCTGGAGGCAAGCTATTATGGAAGTTAATGCCACTCCTCCTTCCAAGCTTGTTTTAATCTGGGAGCTCCACCTCATTCTTGGTCTGCATTGGGTAACCAGCCATTAACGCATTTGTCACACATCAATGTCACAGTGTTCAGCCTCACAGCAACCACAAGTTACCGCTGTACAGCAAGTGGGTACACCAGGGCTATATAACCTAATGTCTGAACAAAAACTATGAAAGACAGGCCTGAGGGTCGCAGATTAGAAGTCACCCAGCTTTGGCTTGTTAGCATCACTTTCTGTTCACTGGGCCAGCTGATCTTTCTCTAATTGAGTACAACTCATATTGACCCTATAACAACAGATCTGAACCCCAGTAGATGATGCATTTGAAACTTTGGTGACATTCCTTCCAGCATCACAGCAAGCCACCAGAGTGTGACAAATAGACGAGAAAGTGGTATGAGGAATAATAAATGTTACTTTAAGCTATTTGGATTTGAGTATGATTTATTATACAGCCATAATTAACTGATACAATCCCTTTTTTAGGGGCTTGTGGAACAGGTTTGATGTAAAGAACCTTGATAGTGATTGTGAAATCTGGTTTCCAGATACAATTCTAAAATGTTTTTTACAAAATTGCAAACCTTCCTTCCTGCCTGACAGCTGGCTGCGAAGTCATGCTGTCTGCTAGGCCGAGTGTGTCAATTGCCCCAATGTTTTCAAATATGAAATACACCTGAGTGTTAGTATTTTTGATGAGTATCAGTGAATTGGTCAAAAGCCTCTAGTCATTTCACTAAAGCAACTCTGAATATCTTTCTGGTGTATGAGTTTTAAATTTTTTTATAAGAAACCCAAGAAACTGGCCTTAAATGATGTCATGTCATGCATATTATTCAACGCTCTGATTCTCAAGAGTGATAATATTGTCCCAAAGGGAAGAGAAGATTGGTTCTTCGAGTAGTGAAACTATCTTAGGTATTATAACGGCGTGTGGTCCTTCAAAGGGTCACACACAACAAACACATGTAAAATATGTCCTTTGTACTTGAATTTCAGGGAAGAGGAGAGCTAGCTTTGGTGACCTAGTGGCAAGAAGCTGCCCTGCAATCCCAAAGACAAACAGTTCGAGGTCACCTACTGCTTCGCGGGAGATGGATGAGCAATCTCCTTCCATGTGATTAACTACCTCTGCCTGGAAACCCTCTGGAGAGTCAGTTATGGTCGGTTCTGACTCTGGTACACAACAACAAAAACAACAGAAGAATCTCCTTCTTAGAATAGTAACGAAAGACAGTGCTTTGAGGGGGCTCTGGTGTCCTCGTGGTCAGAAGCTGTGCTGCCGATATGAAGGCACACGGTTCAAATCTTCCAGCTGCTTCCACGAGAGAAAAAGATAGGCTGTCTCCTTCCATGCAGTTTACTGACTGTGAAAACTCTCTGGAAGCTCACCTGTGAGTTGGTTCTGGCTCAACAACAACAACAACAGCAACGAGAGCCCAGATTGGACAGGTTAGTAATATATTAAAGACTATATGAATATATTCATATATTCATTACATCTTCTGACATTACTTATTTTTATTTTCCTGTTTTTTCTTTCTTTTTTTTAAAACTAAAAATAAAAATCTACTTTTCTTCAGAGGTACGTCCAGGATAGGGTTGTTAGTAATACTTCCCTCATTTCCACAACCCTTAATTATTTACTCTTTCTGAGGTATCACTGGCAAACACTGTCTCTGGATAAATATATTCCATCTGCCTCAGAGCGCTCTAGCCTTGTTACCATGGAGTGCCCTGAGCTAGAAGGCCTTTCACCTGGTGAGTTTAGCAAAAGGCTTTAGAGAGAGCAACGTCTCAGTGCACCTGTACGTGGAAGTCAGGGAACATTTTCTAATTGTGGTTTCCTGGGTAGGTAGCGTCTTTCCCCTGACTTCATATTTCTATGTAAAAGGATTTTTAATAGAGTAACATTGAGAATGCTGACATAAAAGACCAATTACTAGGAAGGGTCATCATGCTTTGTGAAGAGTTAATGAAAAAGACTGACACCTCCTACAAGTGGATTGACACCACAGTCATAACAATGGCCTAAAAGATGCCAGTGGCCAAAAACATGACTCAGAACTTGGCAGCATTTCTTTTCATTATGCACAAGGTCATCATGAGTCAGAGATGACTTGGTGACAAATACTCGCCTAAAAAACCCCAGTCAAAAACCCAGCCCAAAAAACCCCCAACAACAGTTCTCAACTTTTTCTTTACTCATTTCTCCACAAATGAGGAACAATGACTCAACTGACAGTGAGTTCAGCTACATATGAGCATAAACAGTCATTTCACCAAAGATTATATTCAGATGCTCATGGGCATTGGCCATTGAAGAAAAGCAGACAAAAAAATGAGATGATAGATAGATAGATAGATGATAGATAGATGACTACCTTCCTTCCTTCTGGCAGTAATGTTGTTAGATGCCCTGAACCTTGTCCAATCCATCAACATCCTCAACATCTCTGGGATGTTCAAGTCCATTGTTATAGTCACTGTGTTATTCATCTTGTTGATGGTCTTCCTCGCACCCTCTACTTTTCTCATCATGATGTCTTTCTCTAAGAACAGGTCTGTCCTAATAACACACCCACTGTAAGGTGCTATGAAGTTTCCTTCCCTGTCTTTGCCTCTATGAAGCACATTTATTGTACTTCTTCCAATATAGACTTGTTTGTTCTCTTAGAAGTTCATAGGACTGTCCTTGGGGTTGGGGAAAGACTGAGTAAGATGGGTTCAATAATGTATACTGCACTGAAACAGAGAAGGGAGAAAACTGTTTAAAAGAGATGTGTGATTAGGTATTTCTGTCATGACAGGAGTCTAGAGCGATGGCTACATGGTGGAG
>NW_006399888.1:7148891-7178515 GCF_000299155.1 Elephantulus edwardii | reverse complement strand
AAACTAATAAAATTTAATAATAATAAAAAAAATCAAAACAAAAACAAAAATAAGTGACAAATTAATGCACCTCAAGTATGTTAATAAATTCCCCAATAAAATATTTGCTAAAGAAAAAAAAAAGAAGTTCATAGGATACTCAGTAATCTTCTCCGAAACCACAATTTTAAGTATGGATTCTTATTCTGTCATCCTTGTTCACTGCCCAACTTCCAGATTCATAGGAAGTTATTGAGAAGGCATAATGTGCACCTTGGTCTTTAAACTCACATGCTGGCTCTGTAGCGCTTTGGAGAAGTCCATGACAGCAAATTTTTCTCCTCCTCTATGCAATATCTCTAGACTTCCTGACTTCAAGTACTATGGGAGTTGATTGTAAATCCAGGTAAAATGAACTAATTGACAATGTCAACCTTTTCCCCATCTATCATGATGTTGCCCATTGGTCCAGTGGTCAAGAGTTTTATGTGTGTGTGTGTGTGTGTGTTGAGATATAACCTATGCTGAAGGTTATAGACTTTGGCCTTCTGCAGCAAGTATTTCAAGTACTCTTCACATTCAGCAAAATTGTGTGATCTGCATAATGCAAGTGGTTGATGAGTTTCCTATGCCACATTCTTCTTCATACAGTGCAGTTTCCAGGATTATTTACTCAGTATAAAGGAGCCCTGGTGGCGTATTGGCAAGAAGCTGTGCTGCAATCCCAAAGGCAAGCAGTTCCAGGCCACCAACTGCTCCTGGGGAGAAGGATGAGCAATCTCCTCCCAAGTGATTAACTGTCTCTGAAAACCCACCATGGGTCAGCTATGGTCAGTTCTGGCTGTGGTACACAACAACAACAACAATATTTGATTCATAGGTATACAACCACCACAAACTATGTTCACCGCAGCACTATTCACAAAAGTAAAATGCAATGAGGGTTGCAGAGTGGATTATATTTGGGGGTAGGGGGTGGGGTTTGGGGAGGTGCGGGGGGTGGATTGTGTACCAATGAGGGAGTTTTTCTTTTGCTTTTCAAGGAGAGGAGCAAATGTGGGGGGGGGAGGGGGGACGGGTTTGTGTGGGGAGAAGGGTGCAACAATGAATGAATGTAATCCCAAAATCTCTGTAGATGTTCATTGAAATGAAAAATAACCTAAATTAAAAAAAAAAAGTAAAATCATGAGAACAAATTAAGTGCTCCTCAACAGACTAATGGGTAAAGATACAGCAGTGAATACTTGTACCTACACAGGATAGAATATTATTAATCTTTAAGGAATAACAACATAGCCAATACTAGAAAAAGTATAGAAAAGGTTTACATGTAGAAATAAACATTCTTTGATTGTTGCCAAGTATGAGACAGGGAGGAAAATGAACTATCTTGTTTTTTGCCAATTCCTTCAAAACAGCTTGAACTTCCTCGTTCATCATCATAGGCTCTTGATCATATGTTGTTTCATGAAATTCTTCTGTGTCAGCCAATTCTTTGGTATAGTAACTCAGTACTTCTTCCATCTTCTTTTGATGCTTCCTGGGTCTTTCAATATTCTGCCCACAGCATCCTTAAATATCATAAGGTGAGGCTTGAATTTTTCTTTTTCAGTTCTTTCAACTTGAGAATGCTCAGAGAGTTCATTCCTTTTGATTTTCCAACTCCAGTTCTTTGCACTTTTCATTATAATACTTTGCTTTGTCTTCCCATGTAGCCCTTTGGAATCTTCTGTTCAGCTCCTTAGCATCTTGATTTCTTCCTTTTGCTCTGGCTTCTTGGTGCTCTAGTGCAATATTCAGAGTCTCTTCTGACATCCATTTTGGCCTTTCCTTCTTCCTCCGTCTTTGTAATGATCTTTTTAATTCTTCATGGATGATATTCTTGATATCCTTCCTCAGCTCATCTGGTCTTCCCTCATTAATATTCAAGGCCTCAAATCTATTCCTGAGATGGTCTTTAAATTCAGGAGCAATAGATTCAAGGTCAAACTTTGGTTCCTGTGGATTGGATTTGATCTCTAGCTTCAGTTTGAACTTATATATGAGTAGTTGATGATCTGATCCACAATTAGCACTTGGTCTAGTTTTCACTTGAGGAAGTTTTAGGAATATCCTAATGCCTTGGTTGCACCCTAGCCCAATTGTACTAGAATTTCTGCAGATGGGACTTTGATTATTATCTATTCCTTACTTTTTTTGTTCTTCCCATAGAACAGTACTTCAGTTGTAGGACACCAACTTATAGGGAGGAGCTGGTCCTTTGAAATGTCTTTTATTGTTGAGAAAGTTTTTAATATTTTTGGGCTTTTTGTAGGTAAACACTGTTTTTGGTCCACCTGAATTGCCAGGTCATTTCACTTAAAGTGGTCAAAACGTATTGGTTCCTGTCGATCAGGGTTCCTTACATGATTGTCCTGCTCCACTAACAACTTCTGATTTCGATAGTCTGGGTGTGGGTGTCTGACAAGTTCTCAAGATAGTATTGATTCTACTGTTTAAAGTTGACATTTTGAACAGGGCTTTAAAACAATTCTTTTTAGTGCTCCCCAAATATGCAGAAATAGAGACCAAATTAGAAATATTTTAACATTCTCCAAGTGATTCTTCTATATCTCTGATGTGGAAATAAAAATTCTCTGTGAGAGGTTGAGACTGGAATGAACTGAATTAAAGCTATGGGTTTAAAAACCATGAATGTATGTTTCTAGAAATCACATGTATTTCTTAAGTATAATTAAATATGGTAATATGATCAAGTAAGTCTCATTACCCTAGAGGAGGCCTGTAATTCTCGCTGGAGATAAATAAATTCTTACCATTTATTACCATAGAACATTTATATATACCACATTGGGCATTATATATGCCACTTTGGGCAGAATATTAAATGATTGAAGATGGAAGGATTATATAGAGTCACTGTACCAAAAAGGAATTGGCTGATAAAGAAGAATTTCATGAAACAACATATGAGCAAGAGCCTGTGGTGATGAAGGAAGAAGTTAAAGCTTTTCTGAAAGAATTGACAAAATACAGGGCCCCTGGAATTGATGGTATACCAACTGACATATTTCAACAGGCACTGCCCTGGATGCGCTCACCAAATTGAGCCAACTGACTGGAAGAGATCTATATTTATTCCTATTCAAAAGAAAGGTGACCTGACAGAGTACAGAAATTATCAAACAGTATCATTAATATCACATGCAAGCAAGATTCTGCTGAAAATTATCCAAAAACGACTGAAACAGCACATCAACAGAGAACTGCCTCAAGTGCAGGTTGAGTTTAGAAGAGGTGGTGGTACTAGGGATATTGTAGCTAATATAAGATGGATCTTGGCTGAAAGTAGGGAGTACCAGAGGAATGTCAGTCTGTGTTTCATTGACTATTAAAAGGCATTTACTGTGTGGATCACAACAAACTGCGGTTAACTCTGAGAACAATGGGAATCCTAGATTACTTGATTGTGCTTATATGAATCCTATGCTTGGACCAGGAGCCAGTCGTCAGAACAGAGCAAGGCAACACTGCCTAGTTTGAAATGGGGAAGGGTGTATGCCAGGGATGTGATATAGCTCCATGCTTTTCAATCTGAATGCAGAACAGATCATCTGGGAGGCTGGGCTTTATGAAAAGGAGTGTGGCATCAGGATTGGAGGAAGACTCATCAACAATCTGCATTATGCAGATGACACAACCCTGCTTGCTGAAATTGAGGAGGACCTGAAGCACTTGCTGCAGAAGGTCGAGTGCAGCCTTCCTCACCACTGTGCTGATTTGCAGCATCATTATGTTAGGTGGGGAAGAGATTAAGATTGTAAACAGCTTTAATTTGCTTGGCTCCACAATCAACACTCTTGGTACCAGCAGCCAGGAAATAAAAATATGAATTTCATTGGGAAAGTCAACTATCAGGGACCTCTCCAGAGGTCTGAAATGCAACAATGTCAGTCTGGAGTCTGAGGTGTGCCTGATCCAAGCCATAGTCTTTGTAATTACTTGCTATGTATCAGAAAGCTGGATGATGAATAGGGATGATGAAAAGAGATTTGATGCCTTTGAGCTGTGGTGCTAGAGAAGAGCATTGAATATACTATAGGTTGCCAGAAAACAAACAGGTTGGTCCTGGAAAGAGTGAAACCAGGCTGTTCTTTAGATGCAAGGATTCTGAGGCTTTGTCTGACATACTTTGGGTATGTTTCAAGGAAGGACCAGTTCTCAGAGAGGGACATCTTGCTTAGGAGCATAGAGGGACAGCGCAAGAGAAGAAGACCCTTGATGAGATGGATTGATTCAGTGACTGGGGTAATGGGGGTGGGTGTGTCAGAGACAGTAAAGTTGCACAGGAAAGAGCAGGTTTCAGGGCTATTGTACAAAGGGCTGCTATGAGTCGCAGGCTACTCGACAGCACGTAACAACAAACAACATACCATTCTGGTGTTCTAGTGGTGGTAAAAAACTGCACTACCAGCCTGAAGTCACGTGATTCAAATCCACCAGCTGCTCCAAAGGAGGAAGATGAGCAATTTCCTCCCGTGTGTTTTACAGCCTCTGAACATGCACTGGAGGATCCAGCTAAGGCCTGATTTCAACTCAGTGGCCCATATCAACCACATGTACTTCATGAAGAACAAAATGGGTATCAGAAGACTTGGAAACTGGCCTTAGAATGTAGAGGAGCTAAAGGAATTGGAGAAATGATGAAGTAAGAAAGGTAAATAGGAGACATGGATATACATGTTGTTGTTGTTGTTGTAGTTGTGGGCTGTGCAGTTGGAACTGACCCATAGATGATTCTCCAGTGGGTTTTCAGTGGCTATAAATTGCATGAGAGGAGATTACCCATGTTTCTCCAAAGGAGGAAGTGGTGGATTTGAACCACCTCCTTTGGGTTGGCAGTACAAATCCTTACCTCCTAGGTCACCAGAGCTATGTATATGGTTATGGTTATGGTTATGGTTATGGTTATGGTTATGGTTATGCATTGTGGATGACTCAAACCAATAACATTCTGTGACAGGTTTGGAAGCAGGAGTGGCATCTACTTCCTAAACAACAAGCCTCTGGAAACTGTATGAACTTTGATAAATGTCGATAGTTGTAGAGGAGCTTCAGGCCTTTTGTTCATAGGTCGCTATGAGTTGTGTTCGACTCGAAGGCAATCGACAACAACATATGGATATGGATATATATATATGCACACATATATATATATACATATATGGATATATACATAGGTGTGCATATATGTAGATATATGCATACGTGTATATATGTAGATATATGCATATACATACATATATATACACACACACATATATATATGTCTATCTCAGATCACTTGACAGCACATAACAACAGGGGTATGTGTGTGGTGTGTGCATGTGTGTGGAAAGAGAGATAGAAAGACCTTTGAAAGCAGCCAGAGTCATAAGAGAGAGCCAAATAGTCCCATAAAAGGGATACTCCATAGATGTCGTTGTGTACCATTGGGTTGGAACCAACCCATAGCTGCCCCCCTCCAGCAGGTTTTCAGAGCCAATTTAATTGCACAGGAGAAGATTTCCCATCTTGTTCCCATGGTGGATTTGAACTGAGTGCTACTTTGGGATTGCAGCACAGCTTGTTACCACTAAGCTAACAGAGCTTCTTGCACCATATATGTCAGTGCCTTTGATTCAACTCTGACTCGTGCTAACCTCACATATTTCAGAGTAGAGCGATGCTCCACAGAGTTTTCAATGACCATGTTTATTGGAGCAAATGATGAGTCATTTCTTCCAAGGTACCTCTGAGTGAACTTGAACCTAGGTTTCCATCTGCAACTGAGTACGTTAACCATTTCCACCACGTGTGCACTACAAGAAGTGTTAGAGAGTAAGCAATCACTACCACAGTGGAAGACTCATTACCAGCGTGAGAAACTGTACCAATTGCCTGATACCTTTCAAGTACTCGCACAGGACTTGAACTTGGCTAATAAGTTCTCTTCCTTTCCTCTCAACTTAAGATTTAATGATCAGAAAAGGGGAGAATTTGGAGGAGCTGGAGCAAAAAAGGCCTTACACTTCCAGTATCCAACAATAAAAGTCTGAACCATGACAGTGAATTCACTCATTCAGATAACAGTATCAATCAGAACCCACAAAGGATCTCAGTGAACTGAGGAGTCTATGAACCTGAGCCTCCACCATCGGGAACTAGTGATAATAGAAGCAAACCCCTTGCTCTTCCCTTGATAAGGATTTGTACTCATCACAAAGAACAAAACATTCTGGTCTATCCTGATAATTGCAATAAAGAATGAAGGCAATCTTATCAGTACTCTCCAGAAAAGAATCTTCTGTTCTTTAATGTAACCCAGAATCTATTTAGAAAATTCACACTCCGTGGTTTCAACCGTCTGTTAAACATGTAACCCGTAAACATGCTAGCCCACTATTTGGGAATACTCACAGTTTCACAAAGCTCTTGTGTGAGACAGTACCTGACAATCTGCTTTTTCTGCTCATCATGTCCTTGTCAACATCATCAGAGTTCTACATCTTAATTTTTATCCTAGTAAAGGGAGCTCTGTTGGCCTGGTGGGAAGAACCTGTGCTGCAATCCTGAAGAAGCACAGGTTGAATCTATGAGCTGCTCCACAGAAGAATATTGGTCAGTCTCCTCTCATGCAATTAACTGCCTTGTAAAGGCTGCTGGAGGGTCAGCTGTGGGTCGGTTCTGACTTGATGGTACACAACAACAACACAACCAAAACTCTGCCTGAGTAACTAGGACAGTGCTGGTATGCCTTTCATCCCAAATAATTTCTTCTCCTTGAGATCCTGGGTCTGCTTTTTTTTTTTTTTACCCCTTCTGCTCTGGAATCCTCAGTGATTGTTAATCTTTCTAGAGTCAGCTAGTATAGTTCACACCATATCTGGCTGCTAGTTCAAATCCACCAACTGCTGCTGGGGAGGAAGATGGACAGTCTCTTCCTGTAAAGGAAACCTGGTGATCACTCGCTATCAGTTAGAATCATCAGTAACAGTGGATTTTGTTTGTTTGAGGTCTTACAGCAGAGCCATGTAGGCCTCATTGTGTATGGCTATTTTATTTTTATATATCACATAGTCCTCTCTTTCCATGTGCCTATAGCCGTGTCCTCGGAACAGCAGTGCAGGCAAAATAATAATGAGGATGATGATAATCACTTCACTAGCATCCAGTTGGCCCCAACTCCCAGCAATCTTCCATCAGATTTCCCAGGTTATAAACCATAATGGGAGGAGAGCACTCATCTGTGTTTCTCATACCAGCTGCTGGTTTTGCCCTCTTGAAGACATAGACTTTTTAGTTACCAGCCCAAGATCCTATGACACCACACCTCCTTTTATATTAATAACAACAATTTTTATGAAATAAAATTTCAAACCCATTGACATTGATTTGATTTCAACTCACGGTGACCTTATAAAACAAAGTCAAGCTTTCCTATAGGGTTTCTGATGCTGTCATTGTTATGGAAACAGATTTGCCACTCTGCTGAACAAAGAAACCGGTGGGTTTGAACCTTACATTTGTGTTGGCAGCCAAGCACTTAACCAACTGCACCATCTTCATTATTATCAGGGGACTCTTGCTGGATTTTTACCAATTACCAAGCATTACATGAAGCACCGGCTTAATCTGAGAGTTGGAGATTATTATTCTCCTTTTATAGATCAGGAAACGGAAGTGTAGAAATTTTCTGTTCAGAGAGTCTGCATGCTTAATAGCTGTGATATACTGTTTCTGCAAGATTCAAACCTACAGCTTTTACCTATATTCTGAACCTATTGTTATGTGAAGGCCATCGCCACAGACTCTTTCTCTTACCCCTCAAGGTTCTTGGTGATCTTAATGACAGAATGATAGTGTCATTATGGAAGTTAGTAACAAGCTCCAGCAGAAGATTAACAATTTCTTTTTACAAAAATTATACTATTAATTATTACACAATACTTTAAAGTGAAAGGATCTAAAAACCTTGGAGGATGGAGACAAACGATAGAAGTGCATCACACCTATTCCTTACCAATGAGGGCATCTATCTCATCTTTCCATTATTTCATATCCACACGTTCTTGTTGGAGTTTATAACCACAGTGCAAAACTGAAAATCAGAAAATTTAACATAAAACAATATTATTCTCATTTATTAAAGGATACATATTCACATTTTACTCATAGCTTCAATAATGTTTTTAGGAGCAATATGTCTCCCCATCTAGGATTTACTATAGGATCAAGTATTTTATTTGTGATGTCTTTAAAAAACAAACAAAAAACCCTCAAAATGATTGTCCTCAAGTCAGAGCTGAACATAGTTTTCCAAGGCTGTACAACATAGATTTACACATTGTCCATTTACAGACAGATTGTCCATCTTTCTGGAGTGGCTGGGGGATTTGAACTTCCAGAGAAGTGTGGCCTTGGGATAGCAGTGAAACTGCTGAGGGACTATGCCAACCTGGGGACCTTTTGTCTTTCCTGACAATGACCTTTTTGAAAAGTACAAGTGAATTGCTTCTCTTTGGACCCTTTAAAAAGGCACTTTTTAAGATAATTGATCTGAAAATGTGTAAAATTTAAAGTCTATACTACAGAGTCAGTGGAGTTCCTTAAAGCTGTAGCAGTCTGTGGCATGACTCTTGCAAAAATCCCCTCATTTCTTCGCCTTCAAAGAACCCGTGTGTGTGTGTGTGTGTGTGTGTGTGTGTGTGTTCGCGTGCAGTTCAATTAGGAGAAAATAAATGAATTTAGGGCTTTGAGAACTCCCTGATATAATTGGGGTCAATCCTGTGTGTCACAAAACTGTGTCTGGGAATCAATGATTTATAGTGAAACAGAGACCAGAAGGATTTTAATGCCCTGGCAGACACATTCCCAAACTAACTTATCCTAAGGGAAGAAAACTCATGGTAATCTGAAAAATTAAAGTTGTATCAAAAAGGGATTTTTAAAAAAATAATAAAATCAAGAAATTTTGGTTGCATATTTAGGGAATAAGATTGGCGATGATACACAGTTTTGCATGAGCAATGATATACATTGGTATAATGCTAACCTACTTTTTATATGATTTCCCTTTAGAACTAAAATCCCAGTTATGATGAAGAAAAATGATATTACTTATTAAAAAAAGATTCTAATATCCAAAGCACAGACGGTAAGCTTCATTTATATATAGCAGTCCAGCTTCCTGAGGATTTGCCATTGAGCATGTTCCAATTGAACCAAGGCTCAGTTGTAATGTCACCGAAGAGCAGCCTACAGAAGGGTTTCCCCCTGAAGGACTGATCTTGGAACAAAGTAAAAAAAGTGAACATGAGACTGAAATGAATAAAGAAGACAAAAAGCTGACAGAAATTCTTAATCTCTGGAATCCTACAGGTTAATGAAGAACCAGGAAACAGAATGACCTGCCGTTAAGAAAAACAGGTAAGATCCTTATTCTATAAGCTTTGAAGTGTGGAATTTCCTTATCTGTTCTCTAAGTGTTGTGTGGAAATTTACTCTGCTTTGATTGGTAAAAATCACATCTTCATTTCTGTCTTTGACTATTATTGGGTGTTTCCTGTGTGATTATTTAGCACAGGCAGTATATGAGGTTTAAGATATTTCTACCCTGTCTCCTAGCCCATTGCAGCTTCTTAATTACATGACAATAGAGATGTTGTAATAGGTCTAGTTTCAGAAAAGTTCTGAAATGATTGATTATGCAGGTACTGTACTGAGTGTCTTGATATTTGTAATACTAATGTCAGGGACTGAATTATCAAAGTGTCTCTCAGAATCACGGCAAAAAGAAACTCTCAAGAGGTGTGTAACTTTTCAGAACAAACGATGGATAGAAATTGCTGTTTATAACAACTTCTCCATTTTATTAGTCATGTTAGATGAAACCACAGGAAGATGTTATAAAATACGTGTTTATAGCATATGTAATTTGACATGATTTTGAGTAATAGCAAGGAAATGAAAGAGTTTAATTTAGCTTAGGATATGATTTTTAGTATTTATTACCCCTTTCTTTGATGACCATGTGGTTCTCTATCAGGAAGATAAAAATGTTATTTTCAGTTTAAATTGAAAATAGTGAAACCATTCACAACAATTTAAGTTAATGTTTTTAAATGCATACTTCTTGTGAAGACAGCATACTCAAGCAACTCCATGGTCATGTTGTTGTTATGTGCTGTCAAATTGATAAGACTTCATAGAGACCCTGTACATAATAGCTCTGAATTCTGCCCTGTCCTGAACCAGTATCAACTGTCTCTGACACAATTACCCCCATTACCCTAGTCACTATATCAGTCCATCTCATCCCGGGTCTTCCTTACTGTTCTGTCCCTCCACCCTTCCAAGATGATGTCCAGTAATTCATCTGAGTCTTCAGTTACAGTCTTTCTCTTTAATGCTGACTTTTAACTTCTTACCTGATGAATCCAGCACCTTAGAATGAACTAACAATACAAGTTCTTTTTGGTTTGTCTGTCTGAATGGAAGGATAAAGAAAAGGAAGGAACTGAAATTGCTTGTTATTTTCTTGAGAGATAGGGAGACAGAACTTGAACACTTTGAAGGGTTTCAGAAATATTGCAAAGACAGCATTAACCTCACAAACTCTGCCATCTTTCTTCATTTCTGTCCAATGTTCTTTTTGTTTTATTTTTGGAGCCCCTTTTCTTCCTGTTAGAGCACATAACACCGACTAAGCTTTTCCAGGAGGTTCGAAAATACAGGCTCTAGGACAGTGTTCATGCCATAAAGCCCTGAGGATTGCTCTCCTAAAAAGGGTCTGTGATCTATGAATTAGCAGAAAGGAAAAGAGCTGAGGATCAGGGGGATATTTAAAAGACGTTTGCAAACTTCTTCTGCTTGCAGTTTGCTTAGTAGTGTGAAAACACTTGCCTCCATGCTAAATCTCTTTGTCTATATCTCATATATCTCATTAACCTTTGTCTATATCTCTTATATCTCATTAACCTTTCCTCCCTTCCCTGCCCTGTACATGCTGCTATATTGACAATGCTGAGGAGGAGACATTCACACTGGGCAAAAGATGACAGAGTTTTAGATTGTGATACTATTGTGACTTGGGTCCAGTATGGACCAAGGAAAACCAGAATCCTACCAAAGATCCTTTAATCTGTATGTCAAGGGCCACCAAACTTCAGCTCAGGGGACAAATCTGACCCCTTCCTGGTTTTGCTAAGTGAAGGATTAATGGGACACAGCCACACTCATTTATATACGTATTGTCAACGACTCCTTCAAGGTACAATGGCAGAATAGTTGTGACAGAGGCCACATGGCTCACAAAGCCTGGCCCTTTATAAGGAGCCTCTGATGGTGCAGATGGTTAAATGTTTGCCTATTTACTGGAAGGTTAAAGGTTCAAATCTACCAGGAAGTACTTTGGAAGAAAGACTTGTCAATCTCCTTCAGAAAATTCGTGCGCCTGATACAGGCCACGGTTTTTGCAATCACTTGTTATGCATCAGAGAGTTGGACAATGACTAGGGAGGATAGAAGGAGAATTGACGCCTTTGAGCTGTGGTGCTGGAGAAGAGTATTGAATGTACTATGGACTGCCAAGAAAACAAATAGATTCATCCTAGAGAGGGTTAAACCAGGCTACTCCTTAGAGGCAAGGATTCTGAGGCTTCGCCTGACATACTTTGGACATGTTGTAAGGAGAGACAGGTCTTTGGAGAGGGACATCATGCTGGGCAGAGTGGAGGGACAGCGCAGGAGGGGAAGACCCTCTATGAGGTGGATTGATTCAGTGACTGGGGTAATCGGGATGGATGTGTCAGAGGCAGTGAGATTGGCACAGGATAGAGCAGGGTTTAGGGCTGTTGTACATACGGTCGCTATGAGTCGCAAACGACTCGACGGCACATAACAACAACAACAACACTTAGACATATATAGGTTGCCCTGAGGAAGACAGTTAAACAAAACAACAGGAACACACCAAAATTTGAATATTTATAGAAAAAACATTGCTGACCTCTGCTAAATACCCAAACATTGTTTCAGAAGCTGTAATCCCAATTTGCATCAAGATCACCTAGGAGTGTGTTAAATATACAGAGTCTCAGGCCCTACCCCTGATAAACAGAACGAAAAATCCCTAGAGGAGGTGGGGCCCAGCAGCCTGTGTTTGGTAAGTCCCCCCAGGTCATTCTGCCACTAGATCAAGTTTGAGACCCATCCCAGGCCAAAGCATCCTAACCAGACCCTGCTAATGACAGTGGTGTTGGCAGATGCTGGCAAGTCAAGGATAACCCCCAGCAGCCCTTTGAACAACAGATTGGAACATGGTTTTATCCTGCACTATCCTAACAAATTCCAATATACTCCAGCCCACTGTTATAGTTACTGTGTCACTATCTCCTTGAAGGTCTTCTTTTCTTTCTTTGACCTTTCCTGATATGATGTCTTTTTGTAAGCACTGCCCCTCCTGATAACATTCCCAAAGTATGTGAGGCAAAGTTTCACCATCCTTGCGTCTAAGGGGCACCGTGGTCTCACTTCCTCTAAGGCAGATTTGTTTATTCATTGGCTGTCCATAGGACATTCAGTGTGGTGTGCCAACACCACAATGCAAAGGCTTCAGTGTTTCTTACTTACTGTCCAACATTCATATTCATAGAAAGCAAGTCATGACTAAAATCAGGCACATCTCAGTCGTTAAACTGAGATATTCTTGTTCTTTAGTAAGATCTCTAACAGCAGATTTTGCCAACGCAACACATGTTTTCATTTCTTGACTGCTGCCACCATGGATGTTTATTGTGAATCAAATAAAAGGAAACTGTTGGCCACTTGAGTTTTTTCTTATCTATTATGTTGCCTTATTGGTCCCTTGGTGAGGATTTGTTACTTCTTAATGTTGAGATACAATCGAATTGTAGGCTGCAGTCTTTGATCTCCTGCAGCAAATGCTTCAAGTCTTCATCACTTTCAGGAAGCAAGGTTGTGCTATCTGCATTAACACAGGCGATTATAGGAGTGCCAGAGATACTCCTCCTTGCTGGCCCATGACTGACACGTGCTAAGCAGGAGGACCACACAGCATGCAGCAGAACATAGTTCAGGGTGTAGCGTAGAGGTTTTCTTTTTCTTTTCAAGGAGAAGAGTGAATTGGGGGTTGGGGGGTAGGGGGTGGGGAGGGAGAAAAGTACAACAATAAATGACTGGAAACCCTAAGTCTCTGTAAACTTTCATTAAAATTAATTTAAAAAATACTTAATAGTGAAAAAAAAGGTTAATACTATTAATGTACACTTTTAAAGTTTTGTTTTTTTTTAAAAAGCTCCTACTGGCTGATCAGTGACAGCTTTCCTACAGAGTGAATTTCCTGTCAAACTCAGAAGATATTTTGTAGCAAAAGTAAACAATTTGCTAACATTTCATATTTTACAAAATATTTCAGAGTAACCTCAAAAGGCATTTCCAGCGTAAAGATGCTACTTCAGAATATACAATCCTCTGAAAATGACAGAGCTCTATGTGTGTGTATGTGTGTGTGTTTAATATCTTTCTTTACATGAGATAAAGGGCTTTAACATAGTTTCGGCAAAAGCATATATAAATTTCTTTCTAAATCCTCTTAATGAAATTCTTAGTGCCATGTTTTAAGCAAACTTTGTATGTAGAAATCTTGACTAGATAAATTAGAGAGATAAGGTAGTAATTTAACCGAGATAGTAAGTTTCCTGTTTCCACTATAATTCCTTGAACGTCATACTTTTAGGACATTTCTGTAGCTTTCAGCAACACATGCCCAGAGTGTCCTCTGTTTATAATTGGCAAGTGTGTTCTTGAATGTAAACTGGCCTCCGTGAAAAACTACTAGAGGCTCAGCTATGAGTCCTTTCCAATTGGATGGCGTATAATAATGACAACATGGAACCTGCAGGAATGTGAGGTGTCACTTCAAAGGACTTGTTCTTGTTATGTGCCATTGAGTCGTTTGCGACTATAGCTGTACAACAGCCCTAAACCGTGCTCTATCCTGTGCCAGTTGCACTGCCTCTGACATATCCATCCCGATTACCCCAGTCACTGAATCAATCCACCTCATAGAGGGTCTTCCCCTCCTGCGCTGTCCCTCTACTCTACTCAGTATGATGTCCCTCTCTAAAGACCTGTCTCTCCTTACAACATGTCCAAAGTATGCCAGACAAAGCCCCAGAATCCTTGCCTCCAAAGGGCAGCCTGGTTTAACCCTCTTTAGGATGAATCTGTTTGTTTTCTTGGCAGTCCATGGTACATTCGATACTCTTCTCCAGCACCACAGCTCAAAGACGTCAATTCTCCTTCTATCCTCCCTAGTCATTGTCCAACTCTCTGATGCATAACAAGTGATTGCAAAAACCATGACCTGTATCAGGTGCACCTTAACCTCCAGAGAGACACCGCTGCTCTTGAGTACTTTAGAGAGGTCCCTAACCGCAGACTTTCCCATCGCAGTACGTTTTTTGATTTCCTGGCTACTGGTGCCAAGAGTGTTGACCGTGGTTGAGTCGGAAAAAAAAAAAAGAAAAAAAAAGGAAAAAAAAAAAAGAGTGTTGACCGTGGAGCCGAGCAAACTGAAGCTGTGAACAATCTCAATCTCTTCGCCATCCGTCCTGATGCTACCGATTGGTCCAGTGGTGGGAAATTTTGTCTTCTTGACATTGAGCCTCAGTCCATATTGAAGGCTGCAGCCTTGACCCTCTGCAGTATGTGCATGAGGTCCTCCTCAGTTTCAGCAAGTTGCTTCATTCTTTTTAGTAGTTGTCCTCAAGTGGGTTCTGACCTGTGGAGAGATTGTAAATTTACCCCATAAGGTTTGATAAACCTTACATGACCTTAGGGAACAGATCACTGTCTTTTGAGGTGCCTCTGGGGACGTTTGAACTGCTCACATTTTGGTCAGTAATTGGAGGCTTCAGCATTTCCACCATGACCCACCTGAGCTCCCTCTCTATTAGAGTTCCTAGGTATATATCTTAAAGAAGTAAGAATTGTGACACAAAAAGATAAATGCATGCCAATGTTGTATGCAGCATTGTTCAAAATAACAAGAGATGGGAACAACTTTTATGTTTAGATATATAATTTGCTGCCCATGTCACAACGTGAATGATCTGATTTTTGCTTCACCAACTTGAAATGAAAAGCTGGTGGGGATGGGGTTGTTTCCCTGAGACTAAATCAGAGTTCTTTATGTCCTAGGTGAGTAAAACAGAGAGATATTGGTTAAACATATTGCTGTTTTCTCATACAATTATTTGTGTCCATTTATACATCCTTAAACAGCGTTTCATGAACCGTATTAAGTACTGATGTGGATTTTGGAGTAAACAACTGTATTTCTTTCTCTCATTTTGAAAGCTCCCTTGATACCTGCGCACCGCTCATATTTCCTACTTCACAACAAGAAAGCCTTTCAGGTGGGTAATTTGATGTGCTCGAAGAGAGGGAGGCAGGTGGTTGTTTTAAAGCTAACCGTTTGTCACTATAATGATTGCCCTGTTATTTCATGACACTTTTATACTCTGGTTTTTGTGCGGTTTTTGGGGGTCTGATTCAGGGAATGTGAGTGATAGGGTTCCATTATGATGCCTCTGGGCCTTTGTGTTTGTCTCAAGTCATTTATTACAGTTCGTGAAGACTCTATGTTAGAGGATTGAAGAATAATTGTAGTAATACTTCTGATTTTCAAAATCTTAGCGTCCTAGTTGGCTTAACGATATATAGTGAGCTGAAGGTTAAATTAGAAAAAGGTTGGTGGTTTGAACTCATCAGTTGCTCTGAGGGTAAAAGGTGGTGCAGATGTCTCCTTTAGAGATTTACAGCCTTGGAAAGTCAAATGGACAGTTCTGCTCTGCCCTCTAAGTTTGCTTTGACTAGGAACTATCTCTAAAGTGATGGATTTACATATCACAGTCACATAGTTAGGGACGTCTGGTGGTGGCGTCCAGAGAAGTTGTGTTAATAAACCAAAAGTGGCGCTTCTCTGGAGGTTCACAACTACCCGCAGCTCCATCAGACAAAATGACCAATCTGCATTTCACAGTCTTAGAAACCCAAATAAGGGTCAGCTAGGAGCTGACAATGACTCTACAGCAATAAATTGACAGTAAAATATGTATTTGTTATTTTATGCTTTAAGTAGAAGATAACCCATAGATTATGGTTTTCCAGTGGTTTTCAGAAGCTGGAAATCAAACAGGAGATTGCCCACCTTTCTCCCGCAGAGCAGCTGGTGGATTTGAACTATATGCTTTGGGTTGGCGGTGCAACTCCTAACCAAAGCTCGACAAATATATAGATAGAATCATAGATATTTTTAAATATAAACTATACAATCCAATAGTGACTGCAGCAATGGGCTCAAGTGTGTCAGAGATTGTAAGTATGTCACAGGCTAGGGCAGGGTTCAGATCTATTGTTCCCAGGGTTGCCATAAGTCACACCTTGACTCAACAGCACCTAACAACTGCATTAAGTACCCTGTGTGTCTGTGCATGTATTTAAACACCACTTCTTTTTTTTTTTTTTTTACATTTTATTCTTTACAGCTTTGTTTCTTTGAATATCGTAGAGGCAGAACTGATCCATAGCTGACCCTTCATCATGTTTTCAGAGGCATTAAATCACAGGAGAGGGGATTGCCCGTCTTTATCCCACAGAACAGCTAGTAGATTGGAATCACACACCTTTGTGTTACAGCACAACTCCTTACCACTGAGCCAGTGACAACAGTCAGTGTCTTAACTCCTTATGTCACCCACCTCTCAGGGACCTTATCTCATACAGACCATATGTTGTTATTGTTATGTGCCGTCATGCTGCTTGTGAGTCATAATGACCCTATGTATAACAGCTCTGAACCCTGTTCTATCTTGTGCCAACATTATTGTCTCTGACATATCTACTCCCATTACCTCAGAAACTGAGTCAGTCCATCTCATTGAGGATCTTCCTCTCTTGTGCTGTCTCTCCAAATCATGATGTTACTCTCCAAGACTGGCACCTCCTTGCAACATGCTCAAATTATGTCAGACAGAGCTTCAGAATCCTTATCTTCAAGGAGGAGCTCAGTTTCACCCTCTCAAGGTTAGACCTATTTGTTCTCCTAGCAGTCCATGGTATGTATATTCAATACTCTTCTCCAACACCACAGCTCAAAGGCATCAATTAACTTTCTATCATCCCTAGGCATTGTCCAGCTTTCTGATGCACAGCACCTAATTGGGAAGACCACAGCCTAGATCAGGCTCACCTTAATCTCCAGACTGATATTGTTGCTCTTCATTACTCTGGAGAGGTCCCTGACAGCAGATTTTCCCAATGCAATCAATCTCCTTAATAATAATGTTAATTATTTGTCTTAAACTATAAAATATCATGTTATCGATCCATTTATAAATTGCTTTAATGTAATATTTCTTGAATTGGTTGAAAATTAACAGCAAAGTTCTTGTGTAAAATCTTTCTACATGAAATCATAACATTATTAGTAACTGAGTATAAACATTTTTACATTTTTCTCCTTTTTTTCTTTATTTACTATTTCATTCTTCAAAAAATATGTTCATAAATAGTACTTACCGCAGTGGTATAGCTAAAATACCAGACAATTCAACAAATTCAGTGACTGTAATAACACTGACAACAATGAAAACAACAGCATGCATTTGTAGAATGTGCAGATGAAACCACATAATTTAGAATGCTACTGTAATTGGGTAGTAATTGCAGCTTTGACTGAAGCATGTTAGAAGGTTTGAAATGTGTATCTGTAAGAGATCGTTATTGTAGAATGAGTATGAGGATCTAAAAGGGGATGGGACTTAATCACAGGGTCACACAATTTGATGGGTGGAAGGAAGAGTGGGGAAAGAAAAAAGGAAAAAATCCAGTGTGAATACAAACTTTGTAAGTAAACCAGTATAACATTTTTTAAGTCTCAAAAAACTATATATTAGAAAAAAAATCCTGCCTTGTAAATATATTTCAACATATAACTTTCTCTTTCCTTAATGGCTGTTGAGGCAGAAACAACTCATAACTAACTCGCTAGTTCATATTCAAAGGCTATCATTTACATGGGAGAGATTGCTCATCTTTCTCCTGGAGCAGGTGATGGATTCAAACCACCTGCCTTTGGGTTGGCAGCACATCTCTCTACCCACCAGGCCTCCAGAGGAAAATGGGGGGGGGGGAGAACATTTCAGCTGAAACAGTGCACCAATAATTCTGTACAGTTTCCTAATGATCACTCTAATCTTTGAGACAGCCTTCAGATGGATGCCCCTAGTTGAAGATGACAGTTCATAAGCCCTGTCACAAACATGATGCCCCTTGATCTGGATTCTTTTTATCTGTTGACTAACACAAAACCCCTCAAACCCCATCCCAGTGGAGTCCTTCTGCTGGTCATCTTCCCACCCCTTGATGGGAATTGCTGGTGAAGAACTGTGTCTCTATTATTGCCACACTCTCTTGGACAGTAGCTCCACACACAATCAATGCCAGATAAAAGTTGGTTGACTAACAAACAGTAAATTAAAAATATCCTTTCTAAACAGCCTCCCCAAAAGAGAGAACAGTGCATTCTGTCCCATGCCAATTTAACTGACATAGTCTATAATACCAGAGTATAATAGTACTATCACAGCTGAAGGGGAAATTACAACCATATTGTCTAATCTTCGCTCTGTAAAAGTGAGAAGAATGTGCAACAATGAATGAATGGAATTCCAAAATCTCTGTAGATGTTCATTGAAATGAAAAATAAACAAACTAAATTTTAAAAAAGTGAGAAGAATGATACTCAGAGGATAACCATTTATGTGGTACCAATTAGTTAGGTGTTGGGCCATTCATTGGATGTTGGTGGCTTAAATTGCTACTGAGAAGAAAGAGGAAGTCATCTTCTTCTATTCAGATTCAACGCTTTGCTGTGGAGTTGCTTCAGACTTGTAGCATCCTTCTTCTATTGGAGTCAGAGGCTGTAAATGATGGGAGGTGACTGGGAGCAGCTGATGCTTGGAGCGGGCTCATCTTTCTACACTGAAGACCTGACAGCCTTTTGGTTTTCACACTGAACCACACTACCAGAGTCCCTCTGTTAAGATTTGCAGCCTTAAAAGTCCATTGGAGGTCACCACGAGTTAGCATCCACTTTAGAGTAGTGCTGTAATTTGTTAACCCAAATGTTGTCTTTTGCCAGTTACAAACCTCACTTTTTTCTTAAGACTCTTTCTGAATAGTCAGTGTTGTTGTTGTTATGTGCCATTGAGTCGCTTGTGACTCATAGTGACCCTATATACAAGAGCTCTATATGCTCTTCTATCCTGTGTCAACCTAGCCATCTCAAACACACTTATCCCCACCTCTCCAATCACAGAATCGATCTCTCCTTTGCTGTCTCCTGCCTACAGAAGGTCTTAGTTGGTGGATGTAGGATGGATTAGAAGACTTGAAAGCTGGGAGGCAAGGGTTTCAAAAGCTTTTATGTTGAGAAAGAACAATCCAGAACCATCTCTGTTAGGGTGGATAGAGAGAGTCCCTAGTATCTGCTCCCCAAACAGCCTTTCCCCCTCCCGTTCACATAATTGCAGCTGTATTAGAGTCCGTTGTTGCTACTACTGTGTCTGTCTATCTTGTTGTGTTGCACTCTTCTTCTTAGTTTTGCTTTAATGTTCTCTTTCACTCATTTTTGTCAGTTATGTCCTGTTCCACAGTTAATGTCTAATCATCCATTCATTTCTGATTGACCTTTCCCCCTGCCCCTCCTATTTGTGTAACAGTGGTGTCATACAGTATTTGTGCTTTTTTGAATGACATTTCACCCAGCATAATGTCCTCCAGACTCACCTATGTTGTGTAGAGTTTTAGGAGTTCTTCATTGTTTTTCAATGCTGTGTAATATTCCATAGTGCAAATGTACAATAACTTCTCCACTCATTCCCCAAATAGCTCTTTTAAGAATGTTCCTCTCCACCAGATACTCTGCTGGGAAAAGAGGGACAATCTCTTCCTGTACCAGTCACATCTGATTTGACGATACATGTACAAAAAAATAATAAAAATATTAAAAGAAGAATGTTTCTCATGATTTTTAAAGACTAGTACTGCTTTTTTTTTCTTTTTTCTTCATGGTAAGAAGAATGTTTTGTTGGTAACATCTAAAGCATCATAGTTGAGAGCAAATTGAACACAGACCTTCTCTCCACCAGGCCAAATCAAGGGGTTGACCTTGGCCACATTGATGCCATAGAGCTTCTTTACAACTTGTTTGATTTGGTGCTTGTTGCCCTTGACATCCACAATGAATATGTTATTATCTTCTATCTTCTTCACGGATGACCCGGGGGTCAGGGGAAGCTTGATAATGGCATAGTGGTCAAGCTAGTTTCTTCTTGGGGCACTCTTCTGGGGATATTTGGGCTGCCTTCAGAGTCTCAGCGTCTTAGGCTGCCGGATGGTGGGTGACATGTAGATCTTCTTTTGTGTGTGTGTGTGTGTTGCTGTGGATGTCTTCAGGGCGGCCTTCATGGCCTTTAATATCTTTGCTTTGGCTTCAGTTTGGGGAGGGACAGGGGCTTCCTTCTCCACTTTTGGTGCCATTTTCCAAGATGTCATATTCTTAACACCTGTCTCCTGGGCATTTTATTAAACTGGAGGTTTTGATTCAGCAGGCCTGGAAGAGCCATTTTTTATGAGTCTCTATAGTAAGTGTTTCTGCTGGTCCACAGACCACACTCAGTTTTAAATCACAAGACCATTTGTAGAGATAGACTATAACTTATTCTTCTAAATTTCTTCCTAGAATCAGGTTTAGGGCTGTTGTACATAGGCTTGCTATGAGTGGCAGACCACTTGACCGCACATAACAACAACAACAGAATCAGGTCTCTATTATATATCATTTATGAAAAGGAATCTGTTAGACCATATGTGTGCAATCTGAAAGTGAGTCTATAAATGTTTATGTTACATAAATAATGGTGGCCCAGTGGCAAGGAGCTGTGCTGAAATCCCAAAGGTACGCGGTTCAAGGCCACCAGCTGCTATACAAGAGAAGTATGGGCAATCTCCTCCTGTGTAATTAACTGCTTCTGAAAACCCGACAGAGGGTCAGCTTTGGGTCGGTTCCAATTCTATAGTACACAACAACAAAAATAAATAATGCTTAAAATAAAATTAATTATGAATTCTCAGGAAAAGTCAGAGGAGGAAGTATAAATGAAGGGTCAGGCACATGTTTACTATTACCAGGAATTTTTTTTCTGTGTTTCTCATAAAAAAACCCAAAATCTTGTGAAAATTCTCTGAGGTCAATATTGTTGTTTGCATTTTGTATACCAAAGAAATTGAATCACAGCTTTCAATTTCCCAGAACAAAACGTGGGAAATTCTCCCGGGGGGTGGGGAGGGGATCCCTGGTTACTTAAAAAATATATGCCAAGTAAAAAGTAGGCAGGAAAGAAGCTCTTAGAAATGAAGAGACTTAAGAGACATAGGCACCAAATGCAGTGTTTAGAATTTTATTTGGAACTTGATGTGACAAAAAGCAAACAAAGCAATAAATAGACATATTTTGAGGGGGTTGTTAAAATAGAACACAGGTTGGTACCTGGTGAAATCGTGTCATATCTGGATTGACTTTGTTGTTGTTGTAAGATACCATCGAGTCGAGCACGACTCATAGCGACCCTATGAACAAAAGATCCGAACACTGTTCTATCCTGCTCTATTCTCACACTTTCTGACACACAAGAACCGATTGTAGCAGTCACTGTGTCAATCCACCTGGTTGAGGGTCTTCTCCTTTGCCATCCCTCCACCCTTCCCACCGTCATGTCCCTCTCTAAGGAATAGCACCTCCTAGCAACATTTTCAAGCTACTATATTCCATGTACCAATTATTAAATGATAGTTGTTACTGATTTTCCTCATTTCAACTGACTTCCAATCTGGGCTCCACCACTACACTATTATAACTATACTCTTTGGTGTTCATAGGGTTTTTAAAAACCTTTTACTTATATTACTTAGGAAGTAGATGGCCCATCCTGCTTCCTAGGAGTAGAATAAAAAATAAAGGAGTACAGAGGACTACGTGAGACTAGAATGGTTGGACTGGGACAAACACTCTATTGAAAACCTTTTAATTACAGAAGAATTGCAAGACCAGTACAGGGAGCCCAAGTACATATTGACAAATTTCCTTCAGTGTCATCATCCTACATGATTAGGGGGAAATGATCAAAGCCTCAAAGTCTGCCACAATATCGTTAACTCACTTTGAGATTTTATTCTGATTTCCTTTTTCCTACTTAAAACTGACTCACCACATTGAGTTAATCATGATTTACACAATCACCAACCTTCTTGGTGGGAGGTCCTAACTCTCGACAAGAGGAACCTGTCTATCTTTCTCCTGCCCATTGACGGGAGGGTATGAACTGCCAGAGATACTCAGCTTTTCTAATAGCAGCACAACACACTGTAGACCACGGCACCTCAGCTCCATTTTTCTTAGGAATGCACTGTTCATATTCAATATTCAACACCAAAGGCCTACGTTGAACGAGCTCGCCACATCTCTTCTGTTCTCTCACAGTAGTGGTCCGTCTTTCCTCTATTCATGGTCTTGGCACTCTTTGAACAGTTGTTGCTGTGTGCTGTTGAGTGAATTCTGACTCAAAGCAACCCTGCATGACCTCGCAGAACTCCAGCTGCGGTTTTCTTGGCTATAATCTTTATCAAAGCAGATGGCCAACTCTTTCTCCCGCAGACCTGCCAGGTGAGATTGAAATCCTAAACTTTCAGGTGGCAGCTGAGCACTTAACCATTGCACCACCAAGGTTCCTTTGGAACAAGGCACTAGTTAGTTACTATTTTGTCCATTGCCTCTCAATGTAGGAGAATCTGATGTTTTCTTATGATTAGGAAGAAGTCATTCTGTCCTTCAATTTGAGATAGTCTGATGTTCTGCCATGATTAGATATTTAACATTTATTAAATTGATATTCTAGAAACTATTAGTTCTTTTAGTGAACCAGCAGCCCTCATCATCCAGGTAACAACTAATATTACAGCAGATCAGTTTATAATTCATTTATTTTCTTGGAGGTACAATCATGTTTATTCTTTTCCTACTTCTCACTATTCTAGGATGTGCTGCGTATGTTGTCAGGAGGTAATCAGTCTTTGGAAAAGATATCATGCTGAAAAAGATGTCAAGTGGAGGGTGAGAGAAAGACAATGACCTTCAACCAGATGAATTGACAAAGTGGTGGTAACAATGGGCTCGAGTATGTCAGAGATAATGAGGGTGGCACAAGATAGGGAAGCTTTCTTTGGACAATATCACTGGAGTTGGGGTGTGTGTGTGTGTGTGTGTGTGTGTACATTTATGGTTACATACCATTGAGTTGGAACGGACTCATAGCTGACACTCCAGCTGTAACTCACAGGAGATCGTTTGTCTGTCTTCTGTAGAGAAGCTGATAGATTCAAAGAGCTTGTCTTTGGATGGGCAAGTCCTTACCCACCAGACCACCAGAGCTCCCTGTACATGTGTACACACACACACACACACACACACACACACACACACACACATTTGTTTTCCATGTTGTTGTTGTTAGGTACAATTGAATAGGAACTGACCCATAGCTGACCCTCTGGGGAGTTTTCAGGGGCAGTTAAATGCATGGAAGATTGCTTATGTCTCTGCTGTGAAGCAGCTAGTGGATTTGAACCACACATGCCTTTGAGAATGCAGTGCACCTTCTTATTATTTGGCTACCAGAGCTCCCTCATCTCTCTCTCTCTCTCTCTATCTATATATATACACACACACACACACACACACACACACACACATGTTGTTGTTAAATGCCATCAAGTCATTTGTGACTCGTAATGACCCTATGAACGAAAGACCTGAACACTTGTATAACTTCCTTCATTTCTCCAAGTTCATATAGTTTCCAGAGAGTGGTTGCCACTCCTGCTTTCAATTATATATATATATGAAGAATATATATATAAAGAATATATATAAAGAATATATATAAAGAATATATATAAATATAGATATAAAGAATATATATACTTTATATATATATCCTTCATATATTTTTATATATGTTCTTTACATATACATTCTTTTAAAAAATAATTAATTTTTTATTAATTTTAGTGAACGTTTACAGAGATTTTGGATTTCCATTCATTCCCTGTTGTACTTTTCTCCCTGCCCACTGCTCCCTCCCGCCCAGTTTGCTCCTCTCTTTGAAAAGTAAAAGAAAAATTCTTTCACTGGCATACAATCTCCCCTCCCCCAAGTACACTTCACTATGCAACCTTCATTCTGGACTCTTGTCATTACCATAACACCCAATCATATATCACTTTTATATATATATATATATATGTGTGTGTGTGTGTGTGTGTGTATACACACACACATATACATGCATACATACACAGCTATATATGTATATCCTTATACATATATAACATTTACTATCTGTGTATAAACAGAAGTCATAATGTTTAGAGTGGTAATAAGGATGAAATAAGGCTGGCTCGATAGAGCAACTTTAATAGTGATATTGTTTTGCCAGTACTATGCAAAAGATTCCAGAAAAGTGAAAAAAGTGCCGCACTTTAAAATACGCATGTTCGTTTGCTGTCCCAGGAATCATTGGCCATTTGGAGCAGGCAATAAAAGGAAATCCATTAGAAGGAAACTTCTGAAGCATTTAAACATTGTAACTTGGCTGTGGAAGGCTGGAAAGGCTAGTACGCAGAAGTAACTCCTCTCTGGACTGGAGTTTGTTTATTCTGCTCATTTGAAATCAGAGCCAACAATCCTAATGGCTTTGACTGGCTCTGAGTGTTTGTCTACGTCTGGACTGAGCCAGTTTCTGCAAATGAGTCTTCGCAGGCAGTTAGAAACTTCCTTCTCTAGTTTGAAGGACTCTCAAATTTTTGCGACATTATTCCTGAAATTATGTCTTCCCAAAGAAGCTGTCTTTGGAAGAATTTATTTATATAACCATTTACAGAGTCCTTACCATGTGAAGATAGAGTGGCTTACTATGTTGTGAGATGTGATGTGTATGGATGGGCAAATTAAGAAAAAAGAATGATTTCTACATTCAATAAAACCTGTACTACATTAGGGGAAAATTGTGTACACTGGTGTAATTACTAGCACTTTGCAAAGGGAGTGAACACAGTGGAGATTTAAGATTGATTCCTGTCTAACAGTGTCTCCATCACCTGTCTGTCAGAGGAGGCTACTATGTTTGCTATGATGTTATTCAGGTCTCAGCTCAGCTTCTGGACAAAGACAGAGTAGAAAGAAACTCTTGGTAATTTAGTTCTAAAATCAAACAAGGAATACTATTTGACCCCAATGGTTTGATCTACAGCTGATGGTGGCTTTGGTGCAGAGATACACTGCAGTCTATCATGGGAGGGGCTGCCAAGAACAAAGGACCAATCTGATGGCTGTTCACAGTAGCAATAGACCAAGGAAGGGGAGAGAGAGGAGCTAACAGGAGACTCCCCAGTCTAGCAGTATTCCAAATAGAAATCTTAGTGTCAGGAAGAGAGCAATATTTTTTGCAGCTTATCCCAGCAATAGAGCTGGGCACATTTTTGAAGGGCATCATGCTTGTCAAGGAAGAGGTTTGCACATCCTGCTAGATCGTGTTATGCTTTGCAACAGTGACATGGGATTTTTCTTCTCTATCTCATTCTGAAAATATGCCATATGCTTTTTTCAAGGCAAAGGACTATGTAGAATGTAACTGTAGTCATCCAATAAATGGCAATATTGTTGTTGCCATGTGAGGTTGGGTTGGAACCAACCCATGACTGACCCTCCAGGGCATTTTCAGGGGCAGTTAATTGCACTGGAGGAGATTGCCTGTCTTTTTCCCATGGAGCAGCTGGTGGAACAAATTGCATGCCTTTGGGTTGACCAGACAACTCGCTACCACTAAGCCAGTAGAGCTCAAGTGATAGTAGTTGTTGTTGTTGTGTACTGTGACTCAGAAACGACTCATAGCTGACCCTCCAGTGGGTTTGCAGAGACAGTTGATTTCATGGGAGGAGATTGCCACCCTTCTTCTGTGGAGAAGCTGGTGGCTTTGAACTATGTGCCTTTGGGATGGCAGCACAGCTTCTTGCCACTATTTACTGAACACTCACTATAGCTAAAAAAAACCAAAACAACCATCAGAAAACTTTACACTAAATGATTTGCCTCTCGTTTTATCCATCCTATTTTGAAAATAGAGAATGATGTGTGGAGAGGTGAAGTGACTTGCTGACGTTACAGTGAGAATACAGCTAAGGCTGACTTTCAGTCATGCCCTCTAGCTCTTAAATTTAGCTCATGATCCCAGAATCAGGGCTTCCTCAATGGAGACCCACAGATGCCCAAGGTATCCATGGATAGAGTTGAGTGGCTTTTAGACAGAATAGAGCAGTGAAGCACCCAGATACCAACTGAGTGGTTGTCTGTTCAAAACCATTAACCCCTGTGAGGGAGAAAGAGTATAGCATTTGGAATCTTCTGGAGCAGTTCTAGTCTGTCTCATAGAGTCATTGTGAATCAGAATCGATTCAGTGACAAGAGGTCTGGTAAACAGGGATGGGAAAAATACTCCAGCTATTAATAATGGAGCATGGCATTTATTTCCCCCATTGTAAATGTGTGTAAGAAAGCACCGCTGTGTTCACGGGGCCTGGGGCTGTCGCCAGTACTCATCACAGACACTTTCTCACAAGAGAGTTGTGGCTGCTGTCTCAGTTATAGTAGTTGCATTCTCACTACTTAATAATTACAATAAGGAGCCCTTGTGGCTTAGTGGTAGGGAATTGCACTTCCAACACGTAGGCTGTTTTCATTGTTGTTACGTGCAGTCAAATAGCCTGTGACTCATAGAGACCCTATGTACAACAACCCTAAACCCCACTCTATCCTGTGCCAATCTTATTGTCTCGGACACACCTACTTTCATTACCCTAGTCACTGAATCATTTCATCTCACTGAAGGTCTTCCTCTCTCCTGTGCTGTCCCTCCACCCTCCCAAGCATAATGTCCCTTTCCAAGGACTGCTCCCACCTTGCAACATGTCCAAAGTATGTCAGGCGAAACTTCAGAATCCTTGCCTCCAAGGAACAGCCTGGCTTCACCCTCTCCAGAACAAACTTGTTTGTTCTCCTAGCAGTCCATGGTATATTCAATATTCTTCTCTAGCACCACAACTCAAAATCATCAATTCTCCTTCTATCATCCCTAGTCATTGTCCAGCTTTCTGATGCATAGCAAGTAATGGCAAAGAACATGGCCTGTATCAGGCACATCTTAGTCTTCGGACTGACATCGTTGCTCTTCCATACTTTGGAGAGGTCTCTGACAACAGACTATTCCAATGCAATTTGTCCTTTAATTTCCTGGCAGCTAGTACTGAGTGTTGATTGTGAAGTTAAGCCAACTAAATCTCTTCATCTATCATGATGCTGCCAATTGGCCCAGTGGTGAAAATCTGTTTTCTTGATGTTGGGCTGTTGTACTTGACCATACTGAGGCTGTTGTACTTGATATTTTGCAGCAAGCACTTCAGGTCCTCCGGTGTTGGAATCCACCAGTTTCCCCACAGAAGAAAGATGGGTAATAGTTCTTAGATCCAGCATTCCAAATTGTTCTTTAATGTGTTAATTAAGAATTCAAAGTTGTTTTTTTTTAAAAAAGGTCTGTCCTGTCAGAAATGATGCATAATTGACCCTGTAGGGGATTTTCAGGGGCTGTAAATTGCTTGGGGAGGAGTTTGTCCATCTTTCTCCCACTGAGCAGCTAGTGGATTCAAACACCCAGAGAGATGTGACCGCTTGATTAGTAACTATGTCGTTAGGGGCTGTGCCATCAGAACTCTAAGAGGCAACTCATGGTTGCTGTGATGCTGAACACTGTGACACTGATGTGTCAAATGCGAGAATGGTTACCCATGCTGGACAGTGTTTGGTGAAGCTCCCTGATTAAAACAAGTTTGGAAGCAGAAGTGTCATCCACTTCCGAAATAGCTTGCTCCAGAAACCCTATGAACTTGGAGAAACTATGAAAGTTATGTCAAGTGTTCAGGTCTTTCGTTTATAGGGTCACTAAGAGTCGTCTACGACTGGACAGCAGTTAACAACAACAAGAGAGAGCTCTGTTTGCCTAGTGGATAGAAAGTTATGCTAACCAAGCCAAAGGTGAATGATTTTAATCTGCGGCACTCAGGCCTGGTTTTAATTGTTTTGGGTTAAACATTCTTCTAAGTGGTATAGCACTGGTCTGTCCATTTGCTGTACAGAGGTAACTCATGGTTACTGAGATGCTGAACACCATGACACTGATGTGTCAAGTGCAATAGTGGTATTGAGAATTACATATTGTAAATTAGTTTTAACGTGGATTAATTATAATTGTTTTCCTGTGTCTTGTTAACTTTCTAGCAGCATTTAGCATGAAATACTGATACATGTTACAACACAAATAAACCTCCACAACATTCTGGGAAATGAAAGAAGTCACAAATAGACATAAATAGTAATTTCATTTGTATGAAAAACCCTGGACAGAAAATTCAAAGAGACAGAAAACGGCTGGCTGTTAGGGGCTGGAGGGTGAGAGAATGAAGGCTGACTGCAAGAAGACTGGAAGATGAACGTGTTGTAAAATTAGGTTACGGTGTTGGGCACACAACTGTGTGAACCTACTGGAACAGAATTGGATTATGCACTTTAAATGAGTGAATGTTATGGCATGAGAATTCTATCTCAATAAAGCAGTTTAAAGTCATCTTTTATAGAAGGGGCTTGTGGGCTTTGCTACACTGTTTGCTGTCCAAGTGGTACAGAGTTAAGAATCCCACCCGTGGCTGTGTTTGGGACCTTCCTCAAGAAGACCTGCTGAAATGAATAACTAAAAAGTCACTGCTCATTATTTGAAATAACTGACTTTTTGCCAGGAAATAAACCAATATGGTAGACCTGAAGGGATGGGAAATTAATAGTAAGGAAAAGTTCCTGACGCATGAGCCGGGAACTATAGTATCAAAACAAGGGGTGGGGGAGTCTCTTGGACCTATTGCTCCCTCCTTATCTCGGGATATCCGTTTCCTTCCACTTTTCTAATTAAGCTTGATGCTCTTTTGGAGCCCCCAGGAGCAGGAAACAGAGACTTCCTTTTCCTTTAGCCCACCCTTATCCCACAAAGATGCCTCTGTGTCCAGTATAGACAAAGTTCCCTTTAGTCCGTCCACAGAGATACCTACTATGCCCTGGAATGAGAGAACTTTGGTGGCTTATTCCTTGGAATGTTGATGTTGTTGTTGAGTGCTGTCAAGTCAAATCTAACCCCTAGCTTGACCCTCCGGTGGGTTTTCAGAGACAGTTAATGGCACAGAAGGAAATTGCCCGTCCTTTGGAATGAAGAAGAGTTTCCTTAATGCCTTTGTTATAGGTAGTGGTCCCTGGACCTCTTCTCTTCTCTCCTCTCCTCTCCTCTCCTCTCCTCTCCTCTCCT
>NW_006399888.1:7141122-7148791 GCF_000299155.1 Elephantulus edwardii | reverse complement strand
TCTTCTCTTCTCTTCTCTTCTCTTCTCTTCTCTTCTCTTCTCTTCTCTTCTCTTCTCTTCTCTTCTCTTCTCTTCTCTTCTCTTCTCTCCTTTCTTCTCCACCAGTCTTCCAGAAGCTGCCAAGTGGTGCGGACGGACAGGCTCTTGCCTGCTAACTTCCCGGCTGGTGGCTTAGTTTACCCAGAGGCACTAGGGGTGAAAGCTCTGATGATCTCCTTCTGCAAAATTAGCCATTTGAAAACCCTGTGAGCCTGGTTTGAAGTTCCTACTAGTCAGAGCCTACTGGCTAGGAATAGAGGAACTTGAGATAGAGAAGAACAGGAGCTGATAGATAGATAGATATCCCGGTTTCCTTATGTGTCAGGGTGATCATTCCGGAACATGTTCCCAGGAAGATTAAATTCCTTGTGCCCAAGTGGTAATTCACTCCTAACTAAACTCCTTACTACCCTTGCCCTCTTCCTTTTGTGCTGTGTTACTCACTCACTTCTTCTAAGCATCATCTTCCAAATGAGTTAAAGGCATGAATGAGTTCCTGTCTCAGGGTCTGATTTGAGAGAAGCCCAGCTTAGATGTGCATTCATGGGAGACGATTATCAAGAAGTAAAGCAGAACTGTGAGGATACTGGAGTTGTGGGGTCATTTGGAAGCCCAGGGTCAGACACATCTCATGGAGGAATGCAGGCTTCTTGTTACAACCACTTGCCATTGCTTGGTGCTTTTAAAGCTCCTGTGAAACTGACCTCTAAGTCCACAGGATATTACTTGACTGAGTTCTCTGATGGTTGCAACAAGTGTATTTCTTAAAGCATGCCCCAAATTAGTCCTGGCCAAGTCTGTAGGAAAACAAGGAAGTTTCAGGGAGATGACAGAATGCCTTCCTCCTATAGATAAAAAAAAAAATATTTGCGGCAATGAATGAGTGGAAATCCAAAACCTCTGTAAAATAAAAAATAAAAAAAATTTAAAAAAGAATACTATATAATGCAAGAAAGCAAAAAATTTAAAATTTTAATACAAAAGTAAAAAAAAAAAGCACCTGAAAGAGATTCCAGAATGAGTCACCCGATTCTCAGCAGTCAAAATGTGGAGACAACCCACTTCAACTGATGAATGGATAAATAGGATATTGTGTGTTCATTATAATGGGGATAAAAAAAAATATATATCATATACTTGGGGATTAAAAAATGAAGTACTAATGGATGCCATGCTGTGAGGAACCTTGAATGCTTATTCCATGTGGAAAAAGGTCAGACATGAAAGGTCAATGTATTTGGATTCCTTTTCTAGAAGACAACCAGAATAGACAGAACCAGACTTTTGGCGTATGTAGTGAGCAATTAGGATATCCTCTTGGAATGATGAAAGCATCTTGGAATTGTATTGAGAAGATGATCACACAACGTTGTGGTAAGTCCTGACTTCCACTGAACTTTAAAATCCTCTTCTTGTTGTTGTTGTTGTTGACTGCCTTTGAGTCGAGCATGACTCATAGCAACCCTATGAATAAAAGGCCTGAAGCCCCTCTACAATTATAGACATTTATCAAAGTTCATAGAGTTTCTGGAGGCAAGTTGTTTAGGAAGAGGATGCCACTCCTGCTTCCAAACCTGTCATAGTATTCTATTGTTGTTATGTGCCATTGAGTCACCTGTGATGCATAGCGACTGTACAGCAGCTCTGAACCCTTCCCTGTCCTGAACCAGTCACACTAATTAAGGTATAATGGTCCATTTTATTTCTTGTGAATTTTGTGCTTATTAAAAAAATAGTAACATGAACAAAAGACTTGGCAATGTCCTTCTAGATGGTAATGGCCTTCCTTCCATTTCTGCATCGCTAGAGTGCATCAGCTTGAGGGCAACCACAGAGAAACAGACCTTCCACTGTGACCTCACAGGGGCCTGAGCAGCCAGGGTAGTGAAGGGGCGCTCTGACGGGACATGAGAATGTTTGTTGACTACTTACTGAAGAGGAAAAGATTTCAAGTTTCCAAACTGGTCAACAGTTTAGCACACAGGGAAAGGTTTAGAGAACTTCTCCTTTTTCTCAGTGGGGTCTTTGTCTAAGGACAGTAGTTCCTCTTAGTCCTGTGATCCAGAATGAAAGCAGAGATACCCCTGACTCCCTCCGGCAGCAGTGAGGTGAGCACCAGAGTTCCCACCAAGGTCTCACTGGCTCACACCAGGGCCTTATTTAATAGACTCTGGACCTGTGTGTTCACCTCCTCCCCACCCTACCTGCATCTGGATGATAAGAAAGTGTATATTTGAAACCCAATGTCAGCACAAGTGGGAAGCAGGGATCTTGGACCCTGCTCTTCAGAGTGGTCTGGGGCCACCAGCGTGGTCATTACTTGGGAGCCCTTCTGGAAATGCCGAAGCTTGAAACTCACCACAGTCCAGCTGAGCAGGAAGCACCATTTCCATGCCGCTGGTTTTCAGAAGCTGAGCTTTAGGAAACAACCACTTAGGGCCTACTTTCAGTTTTGTCTCAAAAATGGAGGTCTACCTAGGTCCCTTGGAGTCCACTTACTGCCATGATTCACAAAGAGCACATCTTAGATCTCTTCAGATATCATCCGGATTCCACTGGGCAGAACCAGATGTTCATGCAAAGCTCACGCTTCTTAAAAGACTCTTATTTCTTACCACAATCTCAAGTGAAGTTTGCTCTCTATGATATAATATTTTCCTTAATATAAAAGGATATGGTTTTTTAATTAATTTTAATCAAAGTTTACAGAGACTTAGGGTTTCCATTCATTCATTGTTGCACTTTTCTCCCTACCCATCCCCTCTTCCCCAATTCATTCTTCTCTTTAAAAAGTAAAAGAAAAATTCTTTCATTGTTATATAATCCTTCCCCCCAAGTCCACTCCACTAGGCAGCCTTCTTTCTGGACTCCTGTCATGACAATAATACCTAATCATATATCCCTTTTAAACAATTCTCTCCGTCATCTGTTTCAGTGCAACGTACATAATTTATCCTATCTTTCTCAGTCTCCCCCCAACCCCGATGTCAGTCCCATTTTACAACAGTGGCATTATATAATATTTGTTCTTTTGTGACTGAGATATTTCACTCAGCAAAATGTCCTCCAGGGTCATCCATTTTGTATATTATTGTGTGAGTCCCTTGTTTTTCTTTTTTTTAAAAAAATATTATTATTTTAGTGTGCGTGCATGTGTGTGTGTGTACCGTCAAATCAGATCTGACTGGTACAGGAGGAGATTGTCCCTCCTTTCCCAGCAGAGCATCTGGTGGATTTGAACCGTGCGCCTCTGGGATTGCAGTGCAGCTTCTTGCCACTAGGCCACCAGAGCTCCCTCGAGTCCCTTGTTTTTCAATGCAGCATAATATTCCATTGTGTGAATATACCACAGCTTCTCTATCCATTCATTTGTTGATAGGCACTTGGGTTGTTTCCAGCTCTTTACTATTGTGAACAAAGCCTCAATAAATATGGGTATGGACAAAATGATATGGTTTGTTTTGAGAATATTTGGACAGAGGGGATGCTTTGGGAAGATACCATGTATTTTTATCCTCTCCCCCTCCCATGGCTCTTCCTTCCCTCCTCCCAACATCTCGTGCGCATTCCCAATAGTAAAGAGAGGAAGAGTGGTTCCCAAAGTTAGTGACCCCACAGGGAAACCCCTGAGCATTGCAAAAGCCATGTTGGAACACATCCCTGGTTGAAGACATCCTTTGAATTTTTAAGACTGATTATACCACCAAGTATCACAGAATAGAAGTGAAAAAAACCCAGTGAGCGATCTTTAACTAAAGCAGGAGGCATTTAGGCAAGCTGCATAAAGGATTTCTGGAATCAGTGGCTGTCTTTGGCTGGTGCCAGAAGCAGAGCCCGAGGAAAGGATTCTGTTTGTGTGATTTGTTGAAGTAGTCTCTTGATAAGTGAGTGATGTCAGAAGCAGGGGACAGAGATGTGAGCATGAATGTGGCTGTGGCCTTGTGATTGCTGTTTGCTCTTAGGTGCTTTCAACGACAGGTCAAAGTCACCCTACGAACAACAGATTGAAACTGCCTTGATCTGCACCATCCTCACCATCTCTGCCATGTTCAAGGTCATGGTTGCAGTTACTATGTTAATCCAGGGAGCTCTGGTGGCCTAGTGGTAAGAAGCTGTGCTGCAATCCCAATGACACGTGATTTGAGACCACCAGCTGCTCTGCAGGAGAAGGATGTTTCATCTCCTCCTGTGAGATTAACTACCTCTGAACACCCACCAGAGTCAGCCGTGGGTCAGTTCTGACTCAACAGTACACAACAACAGCAATGTGAATCCGTCTCATTTACAGTCTTCCTCTCTTTCGCTGACCCTTCATTTTTCCAAGTATGATGTCTTTGTCTGATGGGAGTTGTGCTGGTAACTCAAAGGCCCTGCCTCTACAGGAGTCAATACACCAGAGCTCCAAGGGAGAAAGGTGGGCATTCTCTCCTTCATATGATTTATAGCTTTCAAATCCAATGGACAGGTCAGCTCTGAGTCAATTCCACCTCCATGGCAGTGAGTGATGAGAGGTACCTCCTGTAACATGTTCTAAGGATTTAAGATGAAGTTTTACCATATTTGCCTCCAAGGAGCACACTAGTTACATGTCCTAGGAGACAGATATGTTTATTATTTTTGCAGTCTATGGCTTATTCAATACTATTCCCAATACCACAAGTCTTCCATCTTTCTTATTCATTGACCAACTTTTCCATGCATAGGAAGAAACTGAAAATATCATGACTTAGGTAGGACACTCATTAGTCTTAAAATGATTTGCCCTTGGGCAACATCTAACTTTGCTCTGGTCCGCAGGGAACTCTGCTGCATCACTGAGTTACCTCACCTTGAGACAAGGGGGGCCAGTATTTTGGACTTTAGTTCTTGACTATTGGCTGCTTTCAGAAGTGGGTGGTATATGTGGACTAGGTGATGAATGGTCAGTCTAAGGCAGTTCTCTGGAGAATGGACCGTGACTATTGTTGTTATGCGCCACTGAGACTCACAATGGTCTTATGTACAATAGTACTGAACCCTGTTCTATCCTGTGCCAACCTGATTGCCTCTGACACACCTACCCCCATTACCCCAGTCACTGAATCAATCCATCTCATTAAGGGTCTTCCTTTCTTGTGCTGTCCCTCCACCCTTCCAAGCATGATGTCCCTCTCCAAGGACTGGTCCTTCCTTGCAACATACTCAAAATATATCAGATGAAGCCTCAGAATCCTTGCCTCCAAGGAGCAGCCTGGTTTCACCCTCTCCAGGATGAACCTGCTTTTTCTCCTGGCAGTCCATGGTATATTCAATATTCTTCTCCAGGATAGCTCAAAGGCATCAATTCTCTTTCTATCATCACTAGTCATTGCCCAGCTTTTAGTCGCTATCCCTCATAACAGCTCAGTAAGGGGTTGATGACCAATGCTCTTCTTTCCCTCATCCTGTTTGCTTTAATCCCTTCATATATATTGATGTCATTTTCTTTTATAAACTCCTGTTGAATAAGACTGCTGTGAACAGCTGTTGGTTTCTGCTCTTGAAAACAAAGTCCCCGAAGGATGCTGGGATTCCCCGCCCTGTTCATTGCTAACTCATCACCTCATTCAGGTGAAGTTCCTGGGGTGGCTCCCTTCCTTCCCACTTTTGATTTCTATTGTGGCCCTGTCCTCACCCCACCCACAAGTTGAGGGGAGCGTTTTCCTGAGCACAGAGTCCCAAGGAAATAACAAAAGGGCAGCCCTGGCCTTATCAGTCCAGCTGATTATTTAAACAGCTGCCAGAGAGCTGCAGCTGCCTTGGCAAGAGGCCACCATAGGGAAGGGAGGGAACCAGCATTTAACCAGTCCAGTTACCGTGGTGACGGGGCAGGGAGACACCACTGAATGTCAAGTGGCCTTTAGACGTGGCATTACAATCAGCTTGCCATCACCTTGAATAACCTGGTGTTGAAGAAGGCGGCTGAATTTCAGGCAGCGTGAAATCTGGAAATGGCTTAACAAAGACACATATGAATCAGAGCTCTTCCATCAGAATCATCTGGAGGCAGGCAGGCAGGCTCGCCTTTGCTTTGCTCCTGTCTCCTCCTCCTCCTCCTCTCTGCAGTCTCCCATGATCCTCCCTCTAGGAATGAAGGAAGCACAAACGGTCTCAGGCTGCCTCAGCAGTTCTACAGTAATTTCTGAGAATTGACAATAAAATTTATTCTTAATCCATCTAGCTAATTTTCATTGTTCCCAGAACTCACTCTAGGTAACAAATAGCATTTTCAGTAAAATAGACCCAAAGCAGCCTCCAGAATTCGATCTCACTGCTGTTGAGTCAGAACTGAAGCATGGTTGACCCTCCGGTGGGTCACTGAGCCTGCAGATCACGTGAGAACGGAATGACCATCTTCGCCCCCGGAAGCTGCTGCGGGATTCGAACTGCCAGAAGGGTGAAACGTGTGGGTTAGCAACTCAACTCCTTATAGTCTTTGCCATAATATCCTTCCTGGAGAAAGTAGCTTTATTTATTATTCTTAATTTATGACCACAGAGGGTTCCAGATTCTTTTCTTTATTGACCGATAAACATTTGATCTTGGAGCTCTTTTTCCATGGAGCCTTACTGTTTCTGAATATATTTTGGGAACCCTCAGATCTATTCTAATATCTCTCAGGTCTATTCTTAAACAGTCCTGTTCTCCGTGGGAAAGAAAATAAACGCTACCTTCCTGGGCCACAGTGTGCTCCTCTATAAAACAGAAATTGGTTCATGAAATGGTGAATATAAGTGTCACTATTCTTTTATGAAATTAATAAACATTCAGCCATAATCATTCGTTCAACCCGATAACACTTAACAACATCCACCTTGGCAACATTTAATTTTAAACGATGATTAGCTCTTGGTAGAATCTCTAGAGTTATGCATAGTTTATAAAAAAGAAACCTGAAACTCTAGTGGAAGGGAAAGTAAGTTGCCTACCAATAATTGCAACTATAATCCAAAGTAAAATTCTATTCCCAGGTCTCTTTTAATGGTTATGCCACATGGGAACCTTAGGTTGGAACCAACCCATTGCTGAACCTCCAGCGGGTTTTCAGAGGTGGTAAATCACACGGAAGGAGGTTACCCTCCTTTTCTCCCTTAGAGTAACAGGTGAATTGGAACCTCGTGCTTTTACCACAGAGCCATTAGAGCTGCCCTATTGTGTGTGAGAATTGTTGGGTTAGACATTTGGATTGTTGCTTAGGGGAGATGAAAACAGAGTGGACCCAATTGTTTTCATTCTTCTTCTGCCCTATTTTCTGAGAAAGATACCACTTGACACTTATTTTCAGTAGCAATTTCAAACCATGCGACCATCCTGAGATTGGAAACTATAAACTAAGGGTGATAGAAAGGCCGCGACATCCGTTCCGGCAGAAAGGTAATCGACGACGCCGAAAGCCCGCGGCATCCGTTCCGGCAGAAAGGTAATCGACGACAACAAAACCCTGCGACATCCGTTCCGGCAGAAAGGTAATCGACGACGCCTAAAGCGCGCGATATCCGTTCCGGCCGAAAGGTAATCGACGACGCCGAAAGCCCGTGGAATCCATTCCAGCAGAAAGGTAATCGAAGATGACAAAAGCCCTCGACATCTGTTCCGGCAGAACGGTAATCAA
>NW_006399888.1:7129246-7140607 GCF_000299155.1 Elephantulus edwardii | reverse complement strand
ACAGCTCAAAGGCGTCAATTCTCCTTCTATCCTCCCTAGTCATTGTCCAACTCTCTGATGCATAACAAGTGATTGCAAAAACCATGGCCTGTATAAGGCGCACCTTAGTCTCCAGAGAGACACCCGTGCTCTTGAGTACTTTAGAGAGGTCCCTAACCGCAGACTTTCCCATCGCAATAAGTTTTGTGATTTCCTGGCTACTGCTGCCAAGAGTGTTGACCTTTACAGCCTCAGAAAACCCTCTGCAGAGTCAGCTATGAGTGACCTCTGACTTGACCTTGCTGGCAATGAGCTGAGTTGAGTCACAGATATCTGAGGACCTAATAGAATTTCTGAGTAAGTCAGTCTGGGGAGAAGTCCAAGAATTTGCATTTCTAACAAACTGTGAGATCTTCCTTATTCTGCTGTTTAGGGAGCCCCGCTTTGAGAACCACTGACTCAGAACACCAGCAGCTCATTAGGAAGGGTGATAAGAAACCAAAACCACCTCTGCATCTTGACAAAATTGTCTCCCTACCAGATTACAGGGTGTTACCCAGACGCTGCCCTCAACCAGACTGATTAACATAGTGACTGTAACAATGATCTCAAGTGTGTCAGAGACAGAGGATGACATGGGACATGATAGGGTTCAGATCTGTTTATAGGATTGCTTTGAGTTGTTGCTCACTCATTGACACCTAACAACAACAACAACAACAACAAAACACCTTTTAGTATCCAAATTCATTACGAACAGCATTTTGATAATTATTTTAATGCAAAAGAATGTCTTAGATTTTTTCTGGATTGTTTATCTGAGGAGCTTAAGAAGACAAGTCAGCCAGTGAGTACTGAAAAATGGCTAGATGGAAAGTGTGAGTCTATATATGAACGTGTGATGGTGTGGTTTTGGTAGTAGTGGTGTTTTCTGTTACCCCTCCCCCTAAAAAGAATTTCTGTCAGCCTTTATAATAGTTTCGTATGTTCTCCATATTGGTATTAAAATCTACATGAACAATTATTTTTTCTTCTAAAAACAATCAGACCAGTTTAATCTAGTGGTTTGGAAAGTTACCTCAAGTCACCCTCTGGCTTAGGAAATGTCACTTTTCCAAGTCTCCTCAGGGCAACCCTTTTGTCCCTCCCATCCCAAAGGGAGCAGGATGTCAGAGATGTTTTCCTTCTCCCTCTGCTCCAGTCTATTAAAGACAACTGGCAAACTCCATGTAACTCATATGTAGGCTCTGACATCTGTCCGAATGGCCAGTGCAGGTCCTGGAGACCATGGCTCAGGACAGCTTCTCAACTCTCACTGCCTTGTGTTGGTTCCAGTTGATAACCATCCTCCACTGAGGTCCTGCGGCTCTGTGTCACAAAGGGAGGACGCTGGCTATCTTTCTCCTAGGAATGTTGGTGCATTCCAACTGCTAGAGACTTGCAGCCTGTGGGTTTTCTGCACAGCTCCCTATAGACTCTATCACCAGAGCCAGACTAACTTGTTAGGTGTCATTGAGTTGACTGTGACTCATAGCACAACAATCTGGGAACAACAGATCAGAATCCTGCTCTGTCCTGCATCATTCCCACTATCTCTACCATGTTTAAGCCCATTCTTATAGTTACTCTTTCAGTCCACCTCCTTTAGGCTCATGCTCTCTTTCTGTATAAAGACTAGCTTATTGTTGTTGTGTTTATGTACCATGGAGCTGATTACGACTCATAGGGACCCTATATGCACAGTAGCTCTGAACTCTGCTCTATTCTGAGCCAATTTCATTGTCTTTGACATATCTACCCTCATTACCCCAGTTATTGTGTCAATCCATCTCTTCCAGGGTCTTCCTCTCCTGTGCTGTCCTCTCGACCCTTCCAAGCATGATGTCCTTCTCCAAAGACTGGTCCCCACTAGCTATGTGCCCAAAGTATGTGACACAGAATCTTAAAATCTTTGCCTCTAAGGAACAACTTTGTTTTACCTTCTCTGCAAATAATTTCCTGATCTTAGATGATTACATTAGTGCTAGTAAAAAACACAGTTTACGTCAGAGAAATCCTCAGGCAGCTGTTTTGTGTTGAGATTTCTAAGGAGGAAGAGGCATCTAAGCACCATGGGTTGAGGCCTCAGAGAATCAATCCCTCTGCCCTCTAGTCCATGCCCCTCCCTCCTCCTTTATCTCCTTGACATGATGATTGGATGCAGTGGCTCTTTTACCTCCTCACGGAACTAATCCCACCCAGAACTGAGTTTCATTTGCTTCGTTATTTCCCCCCCCCATATTCCCACTCCCCCTTCTCTGGTAATTAATCAAACCATCCTTTCACTTTCAGTAGCAGTTCTCACAAATCAATTACTTCTTGTCATGTCTTTTTGAGAAAGAAAGTGACAGTTCTTTCTATCTGGGAAACACTCAGCTTCCTGTTGTCTCTGGGATCAACTTCTTCCCAACTTGGATCTGAAAATCCACCTGCATCTTCCTGTAGTCCTGGGAGGAAATTCTCCTTCAAGCCCTGGACAACGATCATTTTGCATCTGAGCAAGGAGGCCTCTCTGGATCAATGCCAATCCTGAGTGAATCACTAGTGCGGACAATGCTAAGGTTGATTAGCCAAGGCTACTCTGACAAGATGGGGCACACTGACAGCTCTAACTGGCCTGTGTATGCAAAACCATTTTAACACATCAAAAAGTCCTCTAAAATGATTGATCTTTGTTTAGATCAATGGAGAAATCATTACTGTAGTGGTGTTTTCTGAGACAGAGAGAGAATGGGAGAGAGGGAGAGAGGGAGAGGGAGAGAGGGAGAGGGAGAAGGAAAGGGAAAGGGCAATAGGGAGAGAGAGAGGGGAAAAGAGAGAGAGGGAAAGGGAGAGGGAGAGGGAGGGGGAGAGAGAGAGAGAGAGAGAGAGAGAGAGAGAGAGAGAGAGAAACCATTGTTGATGTTAGGTGCTATTGAATTGGTTCCAAATCACAGGTGACCATGTACAACAGAATACCCTGCCCAGTCCTGCACCATATTCATAATTGTTGCCCTGGTGTCATGGTGCCCAAGCCCTTGTCCTACTGTTATTCATACAGTTTTCACTGGCCAGTGTTTTGGGAAAACACTGCCAATTCCTTCATTTTGATCTTTGTCAGGAAGCTTGGTTGGAACTTACTGTCATGGATGACACTGTCAGAATTTGAAATACTAGTAACCAGATGCAATGCAAAGTAAATTACTTCTTCAATTATAATCAATGTTGTTGAAAGATACCATTATTGTTCGTTCTCCCTTTTTGATAAAAAAAGAGCTCTGTATGTAAAAAAAAAGTCTGCAGAAATATAGATCAATGGTAAAAGACTACTCAGAGCCTTCGGTTATTTTTTTTCGTGTTAATGTAGCTCTTTTCAAGGTTTCAGAGGCGAGGAAGTCTGAACCATACCAACAGTCAAGCAGCAATGTTTCCAGGACTATGATGACATTTTTGCCTTTACATGAGGTTATTGAAATGATAGCATTCTTTTTTGTGGATCAGGAGACATTCATCCATACAGAACAGGGGGATAATATATGGGGTTTTTTAAATGGCAAAATACACATGGAAAGATCGTGTCCTATAACTCAATCTAATTAATATATATGCTGAACAAATAAAGTGATAAGTTGGGCTACACAAAGAAGAATGTGGCAACAGGATTTAATGGAAATTTTATTAGCAACCTGAGAAATGCAGACGACATAATTTTGTTTCTGGGGAAAAAAGATGATTTGAAACCTTTAGTGATGAAGGCAAAAGACTATAAACTTCAGTTAAAACTATCTGAACATAATAAAGATGAAAATCTTTACTACAATACTAATAAACATCACGATAAATGAGGAAGCAATTGAAATTACCTTGAGTTTAATTCTTCTTTAATCAATTGTCAATGACTATAAAAGCCATTTTCAAGAAATCAAAGAATATATGGCAAAGGATATTTGGAAAATCTGCAGCAAAAATACTTAAGATATGTTAAAAAACTAAAGAGGTCACTTTGAGGGCTTGCCATTATTGTTAGGTGCTATCGAGTCATACACAACTCATAATAACTCGATGAACAACAGATCTCAACCTTGCTCTTTCTGTGCCAATCTCTTAATCTCAGATATACTCAATCCATTGTTACAGTAGGTACGTCAATCCACCTTGTTGAGAATCTTCCTCTTTCTTTGACCCCACACCTTTCTCAGCATTATACACCTAAACACAAATTGTGAAGACCAAAATAGAATTGATGCCTTTAAATGACATTGTTAGGAAGGAGACTTAATATCCCATGGATGTCTAGAAGAATAAACAGATTTGTCTTGGAGGAAGTATCACCAGAATATTCCTTAGAAGCAATGAGATCCAGTCCTCATCTCCCTTACTTTACTCCTGTCATCAGGAAGAACCAGTCACTGGAGCCATTATGCATGGCGAAGTGTTTCTTGTTGAGTGTCACTAAGTTGACTGGATCATAATAACCCTATGTACTTGCACAACAGAACGAAATGTTGGGAAATTTTCAGTGAGATGGGTTGCAACTACAGCATCAATTCTAGCAATGATAAAGGGCTCAGGATGTGGCAATATTTGGACTGTTTTACATGAGCTAGAACCAGTTCCATGGCACCTAAAGATAACAACCATAGTTTCTTCTTTCAAAATATACTCTTACTTAACACCAAGTTCATTGCATTCCTATTTACAAGATCCAAACATACATTCTTAGTTTGTTTACACATGAAATCATGAGTAATCTGTATTCATTATATAAACAAAACAAAATTATCTGTCTTGGAAGAGGCACAACTGAGGTGCTTCTTAGAGGCAAGAATGGTGATGCTTCATCTCACATACTCTGAGGATGTTGTCAGAAGAATTATTCCTTGGGAATAATATCATATCGTGCTGGGAAAGGTGAGTCAGCAAGAGAGAGGCAGACTTGCAATGAGGTGGATTGACATTGTGACTGTAACAGTGGGCTTGAGCCTGGCGGGGATGACGGTGATGACACAGGAAGGGACAATTTTCTGATCTATTTATTGGTCACAATGACTCATAGGCGATGCCATGGTGCCTATCAAAAAATCCCAACACACTGGCACTGAGTCCATTCAGACTCACTGATGACCCTCCTTCAGAGGGACCTTTCTTCTTCAGAGCAGCTGGTGGATTAAAACTGCCCATTTTGATTAGAAGCCCAACACATTATGCACTCAAAGCTAGAATAGATAAGAATGTAAAAAAGAAATAAAAGATAGTATCACTGACAAACATATTAGCTAGCTTGTCAGTGTTGTTTTACTGGTATGAGGCCCATAAACTTTTAAGTTTCAGAGAACATATTTCCAAGTGGTTTTATTCCCCTTGAGATCTTAGTAGCTTAGAATAATTAGGGCTATTGATTATTCTGGAAGAATTTGAGAAGCTATGGAAAATAACTGTTTAAAATGCTAATCGAAGTAGGAATAATGAAGTGTGTTCTCCAGGGTCAAAAAGTGGAAAACGCTTCTAAGGACAGCTTTTCCTAAAAGACTAACTTGTCATTAAGATGTGACTTCAAAGACACAGCAGCTCCATTAGCACTTCGTAGTGCTAATCCTGGGTGTATCAAGCTAAACCCTGTGAGATTACCACAACCTTTCTAGAATTCGAATGCTCAGCTCATTACCATTTATGAGAGAACTAGTCCTTGAAAAGCGATCTATGTGAACTCTTGGAAAAGATCGCATGATCAAGTTTCTGCTTGGCTGAAGATTTTTGGTTCACTTTTGAGAAGAGTCGTGAACAGTGTGGAAAATATTGATAGACTTTGTCCCGGTAAAAACTTTATCTCTTTGGAATTACAGGTCACTGTGAGCAATGATCTATGTGACTGAATCATCAATGAAAATACTTCATCTGATAGCTTTGTTATTTTATGTGACAGGTTTTCCAAGGGACATAAAGTAATTAGCAGTTGTCCCACAAAATCAATCTGCCCGGTTAATCTGACCTCTTTTAAACTCAAGGCAATCTTCCTAACTTGTTTCTAATTCATACCATCTGTCATCAACAACAGATTCCTCTAGATATAAAATTGGCAAAGATTTTGTTTGTTTGTTTTGGTGGTTTTTTTTGTTTGGTAAAGGGCCTGATAGTGAGTATTTTTGCCTTTCTGGGCAATAGCAATGTCTGTTACATTGTAGCACCCAGACAGTTGTAGCTAGCATCTAAATGAGTGGGAGATATTGTGATCCACTATTGTTTGATTAACTGAAACTGCAGTGGTCTGTGGGAGGTTGATGTTTGCACACCCTTCTTTTAGTCTGCCAGGCAAACAAGCCTGGCTATGGTAGATATTCCTCTTCTGTTCTCTTCTCTTCTCTCTCTCTCTCCCTCCCTCCCTTCCTTCCTCCCTCCCTCCTCCCCACCCTCCTACTTCTCCCTCTTCCTCCCCCTCTCCCTCTCTCTTTTGCATTCTCCCCAAGTTTGAACCAATTTATAGCTGACTTTCCAGTGGGTTTTCAGAGGCTGTAAACACCATGGAAAGAGATTGTCTATCTTTGTCCCAAAGAGCAGTTGGTGGACTTGAACCATCTGCCTTTTGGTTGACAGTAAGACTTCTTACCCACCAGGTCACTAAAGAGCTCATAGTGGCATTGTTGTTGTTAGGTGCTGTCAAGTCAGGCACGACCCATAGAGACCCTATGAAAAATCAATCAGAATCTTGTCCTATCCTGTGGCAAGTTGTGTTAGTAATCCAAAGCCTGTGTGTCTCTGGAGGTTGGAACCCACTAGGAACTCTCTTTGGGGAGAAAATGAGCAGTCTTCCCCCACTGTTCTTTTACAGCCTTAGAAATCTAAGGAGAGTTGCACTGTGGGTTAGAACCCACTCTGTGAGTTGAGTTGAGTTGAGTTGTTGAGTTGAGTTGAAGGCAGAGAGTTAGAAAAGATCAAGGATGAACAACAAGAAGGTGAAGATTTTGAAAGGTGACAAGATCGTTGCTCTCTATTTTGTGCCCTTAGCAACCTCCAAACGTATCTACAGTTGCCACAGGAAGTTTCTTGAACCAAATTTAAAATATCTTACTTGATTTCTCTACAAACAACTAATAAATAATCATATTTTAAAAACCACCAAAGAACAAAAACAACTGCCGTTGAGTTGATATCAGCCCACAGTGACCCTGTAGGACAGAGGAGAACTAACTGGAAGCCCACAAAGTTTCCAAGCCTGGGCATCTTTATGGAAGCAGCTACCCCATGTTTCTTCCTTAGAAGGGCTGGTGGCTTTTGAGTAGCATCCGGGGCTGTGATCACTACGACTCCACTGGGGATCCACTTTCAGGTCCCTGCAAGTGCTCAGATAGACTCCAAGAAAAATGGTGTGCTCACTGATCTTTTAAAAAGGAAATGCACTGAGAGAGCACAGAAACAGAGTTGGCAAATGATCAGTACCCGTCTGTACACGTCTAAGCCAATCCAACAGCGACCTGAAGATCCACCCAGCTGAGCCAACCACAAACTATAAAATCATAACATTGCAAGCTAAAATGGTTTCTGTTGAGGCCACTAAAATTCTGAATAATTCATTGCACACAGTAAATAACTGACACCATGAATAAGCAAACACAGTGTAAGCGGTGTTTCCTTTTGCATATGGGTCTCCGTTTGCAGAGGACACTTGTTCTGTCAGTAGTGCTCCTAGGATGTTGAGAGTTTCCCTTGACCTCCAGCCGAAGAGAACAGTGAGTAGATAGGGCAAAAACAAGTTGTGGGATGTCACTGAAATATCACCTCTGGGGTTGTGTGTTCTGAATGACATCAAGTCAAAATCAACTCATAGCTGGCCCTCTAGTGGGCTTTCAGATGCCGTGAATCACACGAAGGGAGATTTGCCCATCCTTCTCTTGCAGAGCAGCTGGTAGATTCAAATCGCATGTCTTTGGGATTGCAGTGTGGCTTCTTTTCAGTGGGCCTCCCAGAGCTCCCTGGGTTAGTGGAAGTATTAGAAAGGAGGAATGGGGGGCAGGCCCAGGTGGACGACTGTGAAGATGCAGTATTAACAAAGCAAACTAAGGTTGAGTTCAGCTATAGCAAACCGTGATGCCAAGGGCTGAGATGCAGTGGAGATGATTTGAAGGTGTAGATGGGAAGTGGAGTTCTTACTGACCAGGGCTTCTTTAAAGCACCTTACCACCTTTTCCACCATTAAGGATTACACTCCTCCAAGTGGCATCAAACTAATTGCTTCAAAAACTGATGCTTAGCAATATTCTTTCATTTCCTCCTCCTAAGCCCACTTGTGTCTTGAAGTGAGGCTATATCTACACACTCTGCACAGCGAACTTTCCAGGAAACTTTCCAATCCCAGCGTGGAGGCGAACCAGCTGAGAAGTACGTCTGCCTGGGAGGACATTCAGCAGAAGGCACACACATTAGTCTTCCTGAAGAGACCGCAAACAAGGACATCTGCTGCCAACTGGTTGGAAAGAAAGCTGTGCTCTCGAGCATTTCTGCCGGGTATACAGACATTGCCGAAGTGAGGTGTTTTTTGGGACGCATTTATAGTCTTGGAGCCTAGACTCGGCTCTTATTTTAAGAATGCTTTATGGAATTAACCAGAACTCATCTTATGCAGAAATGCAAGGTTCTTTTGGAACTCTTTCTTCCCTCTGTTGGGCTCTCAACTCAACTGACCCGGGTCTTCTCATTGCTTTATCCCTCATTTACAGAGAAATTGGGTGTATTGCAAAATAAGCACACCATCTTCATATAATCTATCTCAGAACATGGAGGGAAAACTTCTATAATGATTTTTCCTCAAAGTCGTGGAAACTGGACCTCAATTTCTTTTGTAGAAGGTCCCTGGGTGGCAAGACAGTGTGTTTGACTACTAATTAGAAGGTTGAAGGTTCTAAGCTAACCCACAGGACCACAGAAGCAAGGTTTGGTGGTCTGCTTTCATAGAGGCCACAGGTAAGAAAACCCTCTGGGGCTCAGATCGACTCTGTAGAAAGTTCATGGGATCACCACGAGTTGGATCCAGTGGTAACAGGTTTGGTACATGAATCGTGCCAGTAACTAGCACGCTCAGCGGTTAACTTAAAAGTTGAGGTTCAAGTTCATCCGAGCTACCTTGGTGAGAAGGCCTACTTGTGTCCTGCAGCTGCCTCCTCGGCCTCCCACAGTCTCATCTTGACGGAGTTTGAGAAGAAATTTAGGTTAGTGCCTCTGACAACAACAGAAATGAGAAGTGTTTTGAGGTTCTGCTAAAACCTGTCATATTCAATGTTCAACATTCCACAGAAGAAAACTCTTTTAATGTTGTTATTGTTGTATACCATTGAGTCAGAACCAACCCACTGCTGTCCCTCAGATGGATTTTCAGAGGCAGTTAATCGCATGCGAGGAGATTGTCCATCCCTCTCCTTTGGAGCAGCTGATGTCTTTCAACCGTCCACCCTTGTGATTGTAGCACAGCTTCTTGCCACTAGGCCACCAGAGCTCCCTACTCTTTTATGGTGGTTGGTGTTGTTAAGTGCCATCAAGTCATAGATAACTCATAGTGACCCTATGAACGAAAGACCTGAGCACTGGTCATAGAGTTTCCAAGTCCAGCCATTTCAGAAGTATATGCCACTCCTGCTTCCAAGCTTGTTTGAATCAGGAAGCTCTACCAAACACTGTCTACCATGGGTAACCACCTTTTTTATACTGACACAGCTGAACTCAAAACAACTTCTTGTCCATCCTCTTATTTTAATATTCCAGCCCAAGTCACCATAAATTAGGATTAATAGGCACCCTGAGATTCTTCTGAATTAGAATAGATCGTAAGTGTTCATTGTTGTACAGAGTTATCTGTTACACTTGGCAAAAATAGCCAAGAATGGGGCAGGCTGAGAAACAGGGAGTTAGAACCACTGCACATCACTTCTCTTCCTCTGTGTCTTGTTTCCACAACCAACCTTCCCAAGCATATATATTAATAGTACTAAATTTGGACACACTTTCCTTTCAGTGCCTTTGTCCTTGTTCCATGGCATAGTGGGGCACACAGGGAAGGGAGGCTGCAGCAAGGGCCTTCTATGAGTCAGCTCAGTCCAAAAGACTCTACAGTGTCTCCTGCCTATCCTAATTGTGTTCCCCGTGGGCTCCAATTACACATTAGCAACTCGAAGGCTCTCCACAAATTTATCATCTTCAAATTCCCATGGATTATAAAAACCAAAGGGCCTGATCCTGAGGCTTAACATTGTTTCTAGTGCCAGCAGAAGGCTTAAGGGATTAGATCACAAGGCGCTCAGATGGGATGGTTTCTGTGTTAAGCGGGTAAATAACAGCTTCGAATTTGGCTGAAGTTCTGCTGCTGGGAAAAAAAATCTATGCCTTCTTCTTTTCATCAAAGAGCCCCTAGCATTTTTATGTCTTCAAACCACACTCCGACCTCTGCACATACACAGCAAAAGCTGAGAGAGAACCAAAGTGTTAATTGGTTAATTCACATGTGGCCACTTCCTCTTAGCTTCTTGTTGAACCCTAAGGGTTTTTCTTTAATCTTCCTCTCCTGTTTTCCTCTAGAGAATCTGAAAGGAAGAAAAAAAATGGACTGCCTCTTCCCACTATCTTTTCAGTGTGAAGGTTATAGACTTTAAAAAAAAAATTATTTTATATTTTACTTTTTTATTTAAAACTAACATATGTCGTGTTTCACTCTTTCCCTCATTCACATTATGTTTGATACAATCATTCCAGTACATTGTGTTCTATCAAATTTATCCTCATTGAATTATGCCCGATATAAAATAGTATATAGATACCCTCACTGTTTGAGGCTATCAGATTATATTTAAACTCATTTCCATCTGGTTTGCCCTAATTCTCACTGAGTCACTGCTGTTCTCTGGATGTCAGAGTAGAACTGGGTGACTCTGGGCTACTGGTGGTTAAGTTTTTGGAAGCAGACTGCCAGGCCTTTCTTCTGACATACTTCTAGGTGGACTCAAGCTTTTCACCCCTTAGTTAGCAGCTGAGCGCATTGTTGGCTTCACTAAGACATTCCAAAGTTACTATTAAGCCCGTGTCTGTGGAGTCTGACTCATGGTGACGTTTTGCAGAGGAGATCTGCGTTCCATAGGATTTTCGGAATCGAAGATTTATGAAAAGACATTGCCAGGCATTTGTATAGAGGTTCTCCAGGAAGGACTTGAATCTCCAATGTCATGGCTGGCAGTCAAGTGCCTTAATCATTTGTAACACCTAGGGAACTGCTGGAGAAGCTCAATATCAGCTGTGAAAACTAGGCCAGGAGCTGATTGTGGAACAGACCACCAACTACTCATACGTAAATTCAAGCTGAAGCTGAGGAAAAGTAAACCAAATCCA
>NW_006399888.1:7117983-7127335 GCF_000299155.1 Elephantulus edwardii | reverse complement strand
GAGACAGTGCGATTGGCACAGGACAGAGCGGAGTTTAGGGCTGTTGTACATAGGGTCGCTATGAGTCGCAGGCGACTCGACGGCACATAACAACAGCAACAACAAGGGACTGCTCGGTAAATCCTCTCATGCTGAGTGATTGCCTGCTGTTTGGAGATGTGGTTGCTCATGACTCCAGTGTGAAAATACAAGAAATACGTCAAGAGTGTCTAGGGAAGGAGCGACTTTGAGAAACCCACATGGGAATGTTGTCATGCTGGCAAAAGCAACGGAAGAGTTAAGACTTGAAGGAGCAAGGAGAGATGGTGTTTGTAAAACCAGAGAAGGTTCCAGTAGTGGACACAAGGCAGGAGAAGTTGGCAACAGGCTCATCATGACACTTCACAGGGTAAAAGAGTCACATGTGCGGTTGTTAAGAGAGCCTTCCCAGAGCGCAGAGTGGGGCTGAGAGTGGATTTCACAGCCACTTCATATCCAAAGGGATTTGAAGGAGTGCTGGTGACTTAGTGTAGGAAGTGCCCTGCCAACCCGAAGGCTTGATGTTCGAGTCCACCAGTAGATCTGCTGGAGAAAGATAGGCAAGCAAACTCATCCTGGGAGATGATTTATTGCCTCTGATAGCCTGCTGGAAGGTCAGCTCTGAGTCAGTTACCACTCGGCGGTACATCACGACAACTTATCCAAAATCTCCCTCCATCTTCATCATTAAGTGGACAGAGAAGCAGGTTGGATCATATAAATAGCCTATTGGATCACTGAGGTTGGGAATAGTTGAGTTGAGATTTGAACCCAGAGAACTCTTGTGAGTGATGAGTGGTTATTCTATTAACTAAAAGATCTCCAATGAGACAAATCTACTTGCAGCTCATTGGAAAAAATATTTCCTTGCAGAAAGATTCACAGCCTCAGAAACCCAGTGGAGGGCCAATGAATATGAGTCCGAATCAATTTGGTGGCAATGACTTTGAATTCTTTCTAAAGCCTGACTGATTCCCATACTATCATGCATGGCATGACTTATGCCCGCAACTCTTCTGACAAAAACCTATTGTGTTTTTCTACTTACCATGACTTGTAATTGCACGCTTTTCTGCATGGCTGTGGTTTCTTGACTTCTATTGCTAGTAGGTGGCTCCCACCTCTCCAGCCTCCAGACACAAGAGACCACATCCCACACTGTCTGCACTTCAGTTTGTTCCTTTGTTTTCTGTTTCATCCTCTCTGCCTTATTTCCTCACTCTCAAATCTGTAATTGCAATGTGATACACTCTCTGGCTTAGGCCAGGCCATATCTGGATTTAATTTTGTGTATTTATTCAAACTGGGCAAACCCCATTTATTAAAAGTGGCTGGACCATTTTCACCAAGGGCTCCTTATGCTCATGCAAGAAAGCAGCCAGGGCGGCTAGGAGGGCATTCAAGAGCTTTCTTGTACTCCATGGGTGAGGAAAACCCATAGTCTCTCACTTCTCCCACGAAAATGTAGAGCATCAAATTGTTCATCCCCACTGATACTCTGCATGGGAAAGAGAAGAAGTCTAGAATTCAATCCCTCTCCCATTTTTAGATTTAAGGGAATCATATTATATTTGACACATTTTGGATTCCTAATAGTTTTCCAAATATTCTTGAGAAGGAAGAGGTTTTCTAAGAAACCTGCCATTAGCGTATCATCTAGTAAACTTTTTGGTTGCAGGAACATTCCACATCATCTAAGATCATTCACTCACTCACTCATTGCTGTCGAGTCAGAACTGACTCACAGCTGACCCTCCCTTGGCTTTCTGGAACTCTGACCCCTCTTTTTCCTGCAGAGGTTCTAGTGGATTGGACTGTCAGAGCAAAGCAGCCCTTGAATTAGGCACAACTCTTTGGGGACTAGGCCACCAGAGCACCCTTTATCCAAGATTTGTTGTTTAGTACTGTCCAGTTAGAACCAACCTGTAGCTGACCCCTCCCCTGGTGCATTTTCAAAGGCACAGGAGGAGGAAGGGTAATCCCCTTCCATATGACTAACTGCCTCTGAAAACCCTCTCAAGGGTCAGCTATGGGTCAGTTCAGACTCCATGATACACAACAACAACAACAAATCTCATGGGAGAAAATTGCCCATGTTTCTTCCATAAAGCGGCTGGTAGGTTTGAATCGTGTGCCCTTGTGCTGGATTTTTTTTCATTTCTATTGAAAGGCTACAGCATTCTAAAACCTTCTTGTTGACTGCACGATGAATCAGTAGTTTTGATCCACCTTTTCCTCCTTTGTCTAAGCAACTTAATAGATTTCAATCCTAATTATTTTAACTCTCAGATATAACTCAAATGTAGTTTTTCCTAATACGCAGAGAGCGTAGTAGTTAGTATGAACTCTTAGAGAAATATCACTTCAAAGTTTGTCAAATTGTAAATCTCTTCTTCTTATATATCACTTAACATTTTGCCAAATTTTAAAAGGTCCCGTTTTCTAATATAACACTTAAATTTTTGCCAGATTTGTGATCTCTCTTTTTTAAGATGCTCTTTGAATTTTGAACATTATTTTGGAAGTATTCCGAAGCAGTGTCACTGAATGGCCCCATACTGCAGTACATGCATCCATACGACTGATGGCTATTGTCTTTGTTAGTAATAATGACAATTATCAGTAATTGAAGAGAATTATAACAACCCTGACAGTGTTGAACAATTATTGTGCACTGGGAACCTGACATACTGGTTGAGTCAAGGCATGTATCTGTGGCTAGCAACTGAAGTCCTTTGAGCTAGTTAGATTAGAGAAATGTGTGCCTGAGTGCCTTCATGAACTGAGCATAAAAAGGTCAGTTGCTGCACAAGAGAGTAAAGCTAGGGCATTAAAGTTCTCAGCACTCGTGGCTTTCCCAAGCTACTGCGTTGTTCCCTTGACAAATCGATAGTGGGGGAAATTTCTGGCCTTTCCTTGTTACCAATCTTCTAACTTCATTTCCAACTTTCGCCTCCCAGTCATAAATGATTATGCATGCATCTTGATTGCATGATAGATACATTTCAGACTTCAGAAGTTGGTAGAAATTATCAGGTTCTTCATTTTTGCCTTTGGTACATGTTGTTGCTGTTAGGTGCCAGTTGGGTCCTAGATGACTCATAGCGACGCTTTGAACGAAAGGCCTGAGCACTGTTCGTACATAGAGTTTCCGGAGGCAAGCCATTTTGGAAGTGGATGCCGCTCCTGCTTCCAGGCTTGTTTTAGTCAGGAAGCTCCAGCCAACACTGTCCACCATGGGTGCCCATTACCATGTTTGGCACATCAGTGTCCCAGTGTTCGGCATCACAGCAACCATGAGTTACCTCTATACTATAATGCACAGACCAGTGCTATACCACCTAGAAGAATGTTTGACAGGAAAACAATTTATTGTGCATGTAGTCGAATAATTTGTATTACCTGACCTTTCTTACATGGATATGGGTACACCCAAACAGTGGCAATGTTGTATTCCAGGAATGATCTCAAAAAATATTCATTTTCAACAATGACAATAATTTTATTCCTCTTCAACTTGCCATTCCCGGCATAGTAGTTTATAAGATTGTCTGTTTCAAAATGACCAATACCAGTCCATTTTAGCCCATTAGTGCCTTAGTGTGACCTATTTTATATTTTTACAACTTCCAATTTTTCTACAGTTATTAATGAATGTTTGCAGAAGTTTCTTCTCATTTTAGGTCATGCTACACTAGCAAGAAGCTGCACTGCAATCCTGAAGGCACACAGTTCGAATCCACCAGCTGGTCTGAGGGAGAAGATTGGCAATCTCTTCCTGAGTGATTAAGTCAGCTATGGGTCGGTTCCAACTCAATGACACACAACAACATCAGCAAATGAAGGTCTTTCATTGAGTGACAGCTTCGCTTAATGAAGGTAGATTAATTAAGGTAGAAAGAGGAGGTAGCTCTTTCCCAGTCTTATCCTGGTTTTTGGTTTTGGGGTATTTTTATTTCTCTTTTTAAAATGTCTTTTTTTTATTTTAATGAATGTTTGTAGAGACTTTGGATTTCCATTCATTCATTGTTGCACACTTTCTGCTCTGTCCACCCCCCCACCCCAGTTTGCTTTTCTCTTTGAAAAGTAAAAAAAAAAAAATTAAAAAAAAATTCTTTTGTTGTTATACAATTCCTCCTCCCTTCCCAGTCCACTCTACTACGCAGCTTTCATTCAGGACTCTTGTCATGCCAATAATACCTAATCATATATTCCTACTAAACAGTTTCATCTGTTTCAATGCAGTCTGTATTATTTATCCCCTCTTAGTTTTCCCCCCCAACTCTGATGTCGGACCCACTTTACAATAGTGGCATTATGCACCATTTGTCCTTTTGTGACTGAGATATTTCACTTATACAGTATACTACAGCTTCTCTATCCATTCATTTGTTGATGGGCACTTGGGTTGTTTTCAGCTCTTTGCTATTGTGAAAAAAGCTGCAATAAACATGGGTGTGCATATATCTACTCAGGTGCCAGTTAAAGTTTCTTTAGTTTACCAGTAGTGGAATTGCTGGGTCAAATGGTATTTCTGTTTACAACTTTTTGAGAAAAATGCCATATGGCCTTCAGTAATGGTTGTACCATTTTACATTCCCACCAACAGTGAATAAGGGTTCTGGTTTCTCTGCAACCTCACCAGCATTTGTTGTTTGTTGTTCTGTTAAATATTGCTATTCTTACTGGGGTGAGATGAAATCTCATAATTGTTTTGATTTGCATCTCTCTTAGAGCTAGGGATTTTGAACATTTCTTCATGGGTTTGGTCAAGACAGCCTGGTACTGGTACAATGATAGACATATAGATTAAGGGAATAGAATTAAGAAACTGGAAATCAGCCCATCTACCTATGGTCAATTAATTTTTGACAAGGAGACAAAATAGTTAAGTGGGGAAATGACAGTCTTTTTAACAAATGGTGTTGGCAAAATTGGAAAACTATCTGTAGAAAACTCAAGCAAGATCCACACCTCACTGTTTACACAAAAGCCAACTCAAAGTGGATCAAGGACCTAGGACTAAAACTAAGAATTATAAACTTCATTAGAGAAAAGCTTGGAAGAACTCTAGAAGCCCTAATCCACAACATAAACAGTCTTCCAAGCATCCTGAAAAACCTACACCAGGAGAGGATAAAATAGATGGATGGGACCTTCTAAGAATCAAATCCTTATGCGCATCCAAAAACTTCTCCAACAGGGTAAAAAGGGAAGCCACAGACTGGGGAAAAAAATATTTGGTAATGACATTTCAGATAAGTGACTACTATTTAGGATTTATAGAATACTTAAGCACCACAACAAGATAAAGGTAGACAACCTAATTGAAAAATGGGCACAGGATATGAACAGACATTTTGCCAAAGAAGACATTCAGATGGCAAACAAACCCATGAAGAAATGCCCAGTCTTATTTTGAGTGTCTTTCCACCTGACAAATTTATTTTCTGGTGCTGTATCAGGCAATGTTCCACTGCTGTTCACAGGGTATTCAAGGGATTCAGCATTTCAGTGGATGGAGAGGCCTACTTCTCAGTCTTAATCTAGAAGCTCTGCAAAAACCTCTCGACCATGAATGATCCTTCTGGTGTGTCAAATATTGGTGGCATAGCTTTCTGTGTCATGGTAAACCTGCATGCCACTACAGTAAGAGCTAATTGACAGAAGAGTTCTGTATTCTTTGAGGAAAGAATCCAAATACTTTATGTCAGTAGTCAGCAAACTGTTTTCCCTAAAGGACCAGATAGCAAATATCATATGTTTTGTGACTGGTCTGCAATAACATTCCTTTTTTCATCTGAAAATTGCTATCATTAATGAGTCAACAAGCATATGTGACTGTGTCCCATTAAACCTTCGTATATGACACTGAAATATATTTCATCCAAATTTTGTGCATTGCAAAATATTTTTCTTTCATTTCCCCTGTCCATTTAAAAATGTAAAATCTACTTTGATCTCACAATCTGTACAAAACAGATATTGTTGTATGCTGTGGAGTCAGAACTGATTCATAGCTGATCCTCCGGTGGGTTTTCAGAGGCAGTAGACTGCCCATCTCAAACCGAGAGCTTTTGGGTAAGCAGCACAACTGCTCACCATTAAGCTGTTAGAGCTCCCAACAAAACAGATTGTAAACCAAATTTGGTCAATAGTTTGTTGAGCCCTGAATACATTATTCCCATGTTATTGCAAACTTATTCATTCAGCAATTCACTAGTTAAAATATAGAAATACATATGTTCACATATATTTATGGCAGTCTCTCTCTCTCTCTCTCATATATCTACCTACCTAGGGCAGTCATTGGGTGTGATGAGACCTACCCAAACCCTGTTTTCTTAATTTTGTGGAACATACTACTATCTAGTAGAAAAAATATTAATCAAATAATCATGCTGAGATATTTTAAAAATGATAATAGTAAACATTACCACTAAAGGAATAGTAAAGGAACTGAGAATATGAATTGCATGGGGAAGGTGGTCTAGTTTAGAGGAGTCAGCCCTCTAGTGCATCGAGGAGGCTTCTAATCATGTACTTGAGGGCTCACTCCTGAAATGAATATGCTGGCTCCCACATGGCGCTCATTAGCTCTGCTTTTAGTGTCCACCATAATTGTTTCTCTCCAGGCTTGTCCATCTTTGTGTCAGTGTGGGTTTTCATAAGAGGAGCTATCATAAATTTGCTCCCTATGCATTTTGCCTCATTTCTAGAAACTGTCCTTTTAATTTGCCCAGTGTCATTTTGTATTCCAGTCTTGTGCCTTGAGCCCTGAGAAGCTCCATCTAGCTTCTTCATTTCACTTGTCGTTTTAATCCTTATTAATCCTCAATTCCTTCAGCCAAGCAATTGATAAAGATATTCTGCAAGTAGAATAAAATCTTCTCCTCTCCAGGGTTCATGGTTTTGGTGCAGTTCTGAGAATCTAAATGTTGTTTATCCCCTTTCCTTTGCTCAGAAAATAAGCAAATTGGTGCTAACATAATATCAAGTTTAAGGAAACAGGTCAGAACATCCCAGGAGGCAGTATAAGTATGCAAGCTACACTCATCTCCAATGCACCCAGATAGTTGGTGCAGAAAACGCCACTGGAATGACTGAAACTCACTTAAGTTATAAATCCTCAGAAACATAATTGTAAATTGATGTTAAATAGAATTAGAAAATAGAAGTGAAAAAAATCAGATTTTTCCTTTTTGTAGTTCTCTGTCTTGTTTCTCTATATACATTGATAAAAGGATCAAGCTCTCTATATATCAAAGGTTCCTATTGTGGATAGGCTTGTGACAAGAAGAACATTTAGCTAAGAAAATCATTGAGTTTCAGTGGTTTAACATGAATATCCATAATCAAGCTCCTTAATTATAACTGTCTGTTATTATGTGTTTGTGAAAATTAAGCTTATCAGCCTCAGAATCCATGTTGATGTTGCTGTGTACCGTCTAGTCGGAACCAACCCATAGCTGACCCTTTGGCAGGTTTTCAAACTCTTTGAATCACAAGGGAGGAGACTGTCCATCTTTCTCTCATGGAGCAGCTGGTGGATTTGAATCAGGTGCCTCAGAGTTGACAGCTCAACTTCTTATCACTAAGCTACCAGCATTCCCTTAAGTGGCACTATTTTTATATTAAGAAATAGAGCCCATGCAATTCATACCTGCTTGGCAAGGTGTAGGGGAGAGGGGAAATAAAACTTATATATACTTTCTCACAGTGATAATGTCTACAATAAACAAAGGAGATCTTCCAGTATCAACAAAGGTTTAGGGCTAGGAGTAAGTTCAAATATACGGCTATAACTTTGAGCCCACTCTATATAATTGATTGATTTTTGCATAAAACCTGGAGTAAAGATTATCTCCATATGATATTCTTCTTTAAACCACTAGCACAAACCTTTATGCAGTGCTAGTTCAAGAAGACTTTACTTTAGACAACCCATAAAGAATCGAGCAACAAGTCTCTATGATGCCAAAAAGTGAATCATAATTTCAAGACTTAGATTCTTTAAGCTTAGATATACCTTCTTGCCTGAGTTTTGAAGGAAAATATTTATAATGTGAAATTTGCCATTTGAACTATTTTTAAATTTGAAATTCAATGACATTAATTATGTTCTCAATAGTGTATAATCATTTCCACCATTTTTTCTAGAACTTTTCATTACTCCAAACATAAACCATACTCTGTTAAAAAATAACTCCCCATTACCTTTCTCCTTGTTCCATGGCATGCACTGATCAATTTTTGTCCCTACGTATTTACCTTTTCTAGATATTAAATATAAACAGAATCATACAATATTTGTCCTTTTGTGATTTATAGAGGGGTCTTTTGTTTTACTGAAAATGATTGTATAGAAGAGCAAGGACCACACGGGGAAGGCCACATATCTGACCTTTACCAACTTCACATAGGGAAACTGTCCCCACCAACATCATGAACATGACAAAACCAATTCCCATGAGGTCAGACGTGTCCCCCATACTTCTGCACCTCTTTCTACTCATCCCAGCATCAATCTTACTGCCTTCTTGGGTCCAAAATCCAATACAATAGCTCACAGACCATACAGAACCATATTGGTGAAGCCAAAAGTTTAGAATCCCTGTTGGCAGCTGAATACAGTCAGGACAGCTTCTGAAATGTGCTTGTAAGCACCTCACAGCTTTAGGCCAGTGGTACAAACTTCTCAGTCCTGCAACTATTGACTTTCCTTGTCAGCCCCTTCTGCCCCCCAACCAGTCCTCCAACAAACTTGGGCTCTTAGCTCTAGTCCAATGATGTAACTGTACCAACGTCCTCTCTGTCTCATGTCAAGTCTCTGGCTGTCCTCTGAGGCTACTATAGCTGTTGCTCCTGAAGGCCCTAGTATGACTGGTAAAAGGTTCACTGGCTCTGAAGGACAAGTTGCATTCTCTTGCTTCTTTTCCTATCGTGAGGGTTCTTTGTTCTTCTGCTGGAACTGCTCAGTTTAATGATAAGACTAGCCAATCCCCTTATGGATTGGTGAGACTAGCCAATCCCCTTGTGGATAGGCTAGCCCAGCCTATTTGCATATTCCCATCCATTTACATGGCAAAGTCAAATTTAATGACTAGCAAAGCCATTTCAAACACTAAGATCTTAATATAACAATAATACTAACTGCTATGCAATGAAATTGCTAGATATCGGTGTTTCACGCAAGAGAAATTGATTTCTCACTCATATAACAATCTGTTGCTATTGTTCCTGGCCAGAGGATAGGTTTTCCAGTAAATATTCAAGAAATCTATTTCATTTCCATTTTATATTCCTCTGAGCTTCAGAGAGAGAGAGAGAGAGA
>NW_006399888.1:7112576-7117883 GCF_000299155.1 Elephantulus edwardii | reverse complement strand
AGAAAGAAAGAAAGAAAGAAAGAAAGAAAGAAAGAAAGAAAGAAAGAAAGAAAGAAAGAAAGAAAGAAAAGAAAAGAAAAGAAAGGAAGGAAGGAAGGAAAGAGAGACAACAAGCAACAACCCAAATGAGAAATTAGAGATAACATCTTGGTCTGGAAAGGACCATTCATACTCTAGTGGTGAGAACTAGTCATGTGGCTCCACTGAGATGCAAGGCATTCTTGGCAGGAGACTGCATTCCAGCAGAGTTCCATGTTCTGAAGAGGGAGCACATATTTTGTTGTTGCACATTACATTCTTACCTTATGTTTCAAAAAACAGTAATAACAACACCTAACATTTGTTGAGTGTTAAATAAAGAATGTGAATGAAAGATTTCAAATTTGGGTATGAAAAAAGTTAAACCTTATGTTCTATGACTAACATTTGTATTTTGAACTGCAATTTTTTAAAGACAGAAAGATAATTTAACTGAGGGATTTAAAATATGCTCTAGTCAAAATGCCACAGTTAGAATGAATTACTCATATATTGAGGAGCATAATAGTAATCTTTCTTTGTTGACAGGCTTCATCAGATCATCTCCATGTAGAACTGTTCCCTTGCATTCTAGTGGTTTATCATGCTATACTCAGGGCATGAAAATCTTCTTGTGTCTTCCCATAAATCAGTCTCTTAGAGTGGAGGTGGTATGGTTGTAGGTGCTATTCCTCTTCATTCTGAGAGTCCAGATTATCTCTTACATACTGTAGTCTGAAACTAGCCATAAAAGAAGGAGTTTGCCTATAATGTTATTTTAAGACCAAGGACATCCTTCTTTCAAATTAATAGCTGAGATTTAGTCTGCGCTTCAAATTCTTCCCTTTTTCTAAAGTTCAGTCTGCTCCTCCCTCATATGTGCATGACATAGTCTTGCATCAGGTCCTTTGCATTTTTTATTGTTAATGGATCTTCACACTTAGAACAGTTTTTGGTGTGTGGTTATCGTTCCGTTATTTGTGGAATGAATGATCTTCAAGATAAATGATGACATTCTCATTTTACCACCATAAATATTGTGACTCAGAAAGGTTTATAATGTGCAGAAGATTATAAAGGAAAAGACCAAGATTTCAATCCAAGCAATATAAATTAAAATTTATTTTTAAATTAATATTCTTATCATTCACTCACATTGTGTTTCATGCATACACACTGTTGATTTTTTTTAAAATTTTATTATTTGTGTGTGTGTTCCGTCAAATCGGATCTGACTGGTAGAGGAGGAGATTGTTCCTCCTCTAGCAAAGCTTCTGGTGGATTTGAACCGTACTCCTCTGGGATTGCAGTGCAACTTCTTGCCACTAGGCCACCAGAGCTCACCACACATTGTGTTTTATACAATCTTTCATACACATGCATGCATGCGTGCGTGCATGTGCACACACACACACATAGAGTGTTCAAGTCTTTTGTTCATAGGGTCGCTATGAGTCGTCTACAAAACGACGGCACTTAATAACACACACAAAAACACACACACACACACACACGCACACACACGCACGCACACACACACACACACACACTGCCCTCTATGAAGAAATCTATAATTCTATAGAAAGAACTCTAGAACTCTGGACTTTTAATAGAAAACTTCCTATCTCATTCTATTTGTGATCTAGGGTGAATCAATCATATTTTGTCTTAGTTTTCTTATCTACAAATTGGAAATAATTATACCTTTCTCACAGATGGTGGGAAAATTTAGATGGAGATCAGTTGAGCAAACAAAAGAGATAATGACATTAGTGAAGGTCAGTGGCAAAGCAATTGTAATTGAACTCAAGTAAGATTCCAAGCTCTTGTTTATTGTTTTTAATGTTATCAAATTGACTATGACTCACAGAGACCCAATGAACAGCAGCAGATCTAAAACTTGCCCTATCCTTCACCATGTTGTTCTCTGAACTACTCAAAGCCCATTGTTTAGTCACTGTGTAGATCTTTTATTACTAATAATTTTAATGCAACATATATATTTTTACAGCATATTTTCATTTGATTTCCCCCCATTCATTGTTGCACATTTTCCTCCTTGCCTACCCCTCTGCCAGTTCATTTTTCTCTTTGAAAAAAATTCTTTCACTGTTATACAATACCTCCCCCTTCACAGTCCACTTTACTATACATTTCTTTTTCTGTAATCTTGTTATGAAAATAATACCTAATCCTATATTCCTTTTAAACAGTTCTCTCCCTCATCTGTTTCAATGCAGTATACATTATTTATCCCATCTTTCTCAGTCTCCCCCAGCACTTACATTTTATAACAGTGGCACTATTTGTCCTTTTGTGACTGAGATATGCCACTCTGCATAATGTCCTCCAGGGTCACTTATTTTACATAATATTTCGTAAGTTCTTTGTTTTTCAATGCAGCATAGTATTCCTTTGTGTGAAAATACCACAACTTCTCTACTCATTCATTTGTTGATGGGCACTTGGGTTGTTTCCAGCTCTTTGCTATTGTGAACAAAGCCGCAATAAACATGGGTGTGCATATATCTGCTTGGGTGGCAGTTATGGTTTCTTTACAGTATATTCCCATTAGTGGAATTGCTGGGTCAAATTATATTACTATTTTCAACGTTTTGAGAAAATTCCATAAAGCCTTCCATAGTGATTGTGCCATTTCATACTCCCACCAATAGTGAATAAGGGTTCTAGTTTCTCCACAACCTCGCCAGCATTTGTTGTTTGCTGCTCTTTTGAATTTCACTATTCTTACTGGAGTAAGACGGTATCATTGTGTCTATCTTGTTGTGGTTCTTCCTCTCTTTTGCTGACCTCTACTTTTCCCCAGTATAATGTCTCTCTCTAAAGACTGGTTTGTTCTGAAAATGTGCCCAAAGTAAGTTAGACAAAGTTTCATCATCCTTACCTCTAAGGAGCACTCTGGTCTCACATCCTTTAAGACTGTTTGTTCTTTTGGCACTCCACAGAATAGTCAATACTCTTCTCCAGCCCCACAATTCCAAAGCGTTGATTCTTCTTCTGTCATTTTTATTCATGTCTGAATGCTTCTGTGAAATCTACATACTTATTATCCTGGATTGATCATTGTCTTCCAAAAGTTCCTATGCATGTAAGATCTGTGAATTCGACCTTGCTTGAAAGTACGGTCCATACTGTTGCTGTTGCTATCAAGTCAATCATGTCTCACAGAAACTCTGTGAACAATAAATCTTAACTTACACTGTACCTTCCTCAGCACCTCTGATATTCTCAAACCCATTTTTCAGTCACCCTGCTAATCCATCTTGTTGAATGTCTTCTTCTCTTTCCTTGACCCTCCACCTTTCCAAGCATGATGCCTCTTTCCAAGGGACTGGCTTCTCCTTACAAAATGTCCAAAATCTGTGAAACAAAGTTTCACCATCATGGAATCAACAGAGCACTTTAATTCCCCTTACTCCAAGATAGACTCATTTGGTTTTTTTTAGCAGTCCATGGGTATTTAGTAACTTTCTCCAATGACACAATTCAAAGAGATCCATTCTTCTTCTGTAGGATCCAGATGAGGTTTAAATTCAGTGCAGATACTCTCTGACTTAAAATATATTAAAACTACAAAAATCTGTACTTATGTTAGTATGTCTTCAACATTCCTTCTTCCTAGAAGGATATGATGGGAAAATGAATGCTGGAGATATGAGGGAAAATTACAAGTTATGTTAGCACCTCTAATATGATGGAAGATGTTGTGTTGTTGATTGTCATCAAGTCGAGCATGACTCATAGCAACCCTATGAACAAAAGGCCTGAAGCCTTTCTATAACTATCGTCATTTATCAAAGTTCATAGAGTTTCCAGAGGCATATTGTTTAGGAAGTGGATGCCACTCCTGATGTTGAGGGAGAAATCATCCACGTGGCTGGAACATTGAATTTGGAAATGAATCTCATTAATGTGGTCCAGCACATAAGAAATACAGAAAGGTAATTGGCAGATAAGACTGAATGAGTTTCTTTGAAGAAAGAAACACTGAAAAAAGAAAGAAATCATGATGATGAAGAAGAAAGACTTTGTAAAAAAATTTACAATGAAGAGATTAGCTGATGTTTTACCTAAAATAATAAAGGGCTTCCATTGCTTGACTGTATGAATACAAATGCTGATTTCTTTGCTAAAGTTCAAGAAGCAATGACATGTTACTATGAAGCAAATGAAGAAAAAAAGAATAGTACATACAAACAACTTTGTCTCATTTTCTGACTGGTAATGTCATACCTATTCCTTGTGATAATGAGAATGATCAAGAACCTTCCAGAAATAGAAGTTGTGATGACTGTTACTGACAAAATACAGATGTTGTCTAACTTTTCTTTATCGCTGGAGTAAATTTTTATTTTTATAACTTTGTTATTTTTCATGTATTTTTTGTATTTTTCATGTACACGCACACACACAATCAATCAATACGTCGAACCTCCAAAGACAAATCAAGTCAGGTGTATAAAGATACTGATATGAAAGAAAGTTTAATCTGGTGGTCTAGTGAGTAGGCAGTTGAGCTGCTACCCAAAGGTGGGAGATTCGAATCTAGCAACTACTCCAAGGGAGAAAGATGAGCAGTCCTCTTCCATGAGATGTAGTCTTAGAAAACTTGCTAGAGTTGAATCCTACTTAACAGCAATAAGAAAGTGAGTGTGATATGGAAAGCAAAAATAAGGAATCCAAATAAAATCTTGGAGTTATGTCAAAACTGACTTCCAGTGTAGTCATCAGAGTGAAATTCATCCTAGGTTGGTAATGACCTGCTTATGTGGTTCAGTGGTAGGATTCTAACCTTCTGTGTAGGAGATCCAGGTTCGATTCTTGATCAGTGTAGCTCATGTATAGTATGAGTTCTCCATGAATTGAGTGCTGACTCAATGTCAGCTAACAACAAATCCAATATGACTAGTGTCATTACAAAAGGAAAACGTGGACAGAGAAAGATTGAAAATAAAGAAGGTCATGTGATGACAGAGGCCAAAATTGGAGTTATGCAATTGCAAGCCAAGGAATCCTACATAAAGCCAGAAATAACCTGAAGCTAAAAGAAAAGAGGAAAAAAGATTATTTTCTAGAGAAATTGGAGGAAACATGGCCCTATTTAAGATTGGAAACTCCTATTTCAAATTTCTAATCTTCCAAATGGGGAGAAGAAAAACTTTAAAAAAAAAACTTTCTGCTAGCTTATTACAAAATTGTAGTACATTGTTTTTAAGAACAAATTCTTTCAATTTCCCTCACTACCCCCAACAAATTGTACAACCCCAT
>NW_006399888.1:7111533-7112131 GCF_000299155.1 Elephantulus edwardii | reverse complement strand
TACCAAAAAGAATTGGCTGACACAGAAGAATTTAATGAAACAATACATGATCAAGAGGCAGTCTTGATGAAGGGGCAAGTTCAAGTATATCCTGAAAGAGCTGGGGGTGGTGGGGAAGAAAAGAAAAAGGCCCCAGGAATTGATGGAATACCATATGACTTATTTCAACAAACAGATGCAGCCTTGGACATGTTTACCAGGCTGTGCCAAGAAATCTGGAGGACAACTACTTGGCCAACTGGCAGAGATCCATATATATTCGCATTTCCATAAAAGGTGATTCAACAGTGTGGAAATTATTGAACAATATCATACACAAGCAATATCTTGTGGAATATTACACAAAAATGACTGAAACAGAACATTGACAGAGAACTACCAGGAATACAAGCTGAGTAATTAGAAGGGATCATGGCACTAGGGATACCATTGCCAACGTCAGATGGATCTTGCCTGAAAGCGAAGGGTACCAGGGAATGCCTATTTTTATTTTCTTGACTATGCAAAGGTACATAGTACATAGGGTTTTCAGAGGCCTGCTATTTCAGAAGTGGAAGGCCAATCCTTCTTCCTAGTCTGTCTTAATCTGAATGTTTAG
>NW_006399888.1:7082160-7105280 GCF_000299155.1 Elephantulus edwardii | reverse complement strand
TATATTCTAGTTCACTTACATAATTAGAATACACTGTTTTTTTACACCAGATCCTTCCCTTTTCCCTCCATCCCATCAAATTGACCCTATGATTAATCCTTCCTTGTTGCACATTCTCACCCCTTTGTTTTCACCTTCCCCTCTATTGAATCTTCATACTCATTTTACAATAATGGTTTTATACAATATTTGTCCTTATGGGACTGAGTTAGTTCACAATGCTCTCCAGTCCCTCCCAAGTTAGGTAATAATTTACACAATCATTGCTCCTGTGTGCTGTGTATTACTCCATTGTGTAAATAGACCATAATCTCTCAATCCATTTGATTGTGGTTGGACATGTGGGCTGTTTACATGTTCTTGCAATAGTGAATAATGCTGCTATGAACATTGGTGTACAAGTCTCTATTTGTGCCTCAGTTCTCATTTTCTTGGGGTATATTCCAAGCAATGGAATAGCTGGATCATATGGAATTTCTATTGAGCTTTTTGAGGAGATGCCAAACAGCCTTCAAGAATGGTTGTACCATTTTATAATCCCACTAACAACGTATACGAGTTCTTATCTCAGCATATCCTCTTCAGCGTTTAAACTTTGCCACTGCTACTGGAGTGAGATGGTATCTCATTGTAGTTTTGATGTACATCTCTCTTATTACCAGCCATTTAGAGCATTTCTTCATACATCTGTTGGCTATCTGAATATCTTTCTCTGTGAAATTTCTTTTCATAATTTTTTGTCCATTTTGTAATTGGGTTATCAGTCTTTTTCTTGTGGAGGCCCAGGAGTATTCTGTAAACTTTTGTTATGAGACTCTTGTCTGAGTTGGAGTTGCCAAATGTTTGTTCCCAGTCAGTAGGTTTTCTTTTTCACAGGGTTGGGAAAAGGTTTTGATGCACACAGGAACTTAATCTTTAGAAGGTCCCATTAATCAATTTTATCCTCTTCAGAGGTCTCCACTTTATATAAAATGAGTCAATAGAATTTGTTGTAGATTTTAAAGCTGAATTACCAGGTACAAAGTTACTCCCTTCCATAGAATATAAGGAAGGAGATGTTCCCTGTTTTCCCAGCCAGCAAAGAAGGGCTTCAAAAGGCTGGCTACCTGGAATAGACACTGGTATTGTTTTAGACATTGGCTTCACAATTCCATATGTGTATTCCTATGCTCTCTAGGGTTTTTTAGAAAAATAATTGGGGAAAGGTTGAAAAGAAGGTGGAATAGTTTTAATCCCATTTTTTTGGAACTGAGAAGATTCTTGAGTTTAGGGTGAACAATTGAACAACGAAGAGCTGATGTTGAGTCATCTTTTTGTTATTCTAATCAGTATCAAGGCAGAGGGACAAAAAATTTCAGAAGGCTGTGAAGTGTCTCTAGAAAATATATGATGAGGTATCAAGATCTGACTGCTAATTCTCCTTTGAAACAGAGAGCTTCTTTTTTGCAAAAGGACAGTACCTTTAATAGAATCTTCATGTGTATGGATAAGGATTTTAGCATGTACACACTTAATATACAGAGATAAAAAAACAACTGTGAGGTATTATTTCACCCCAGTAACAGTAGCAAAGATCAGCAGAGCAGCAAGCAACACATGCTGGTGAGGTTGTGGAGAGATTGGAACACTTATTTACTGTTGGTGGGAGTGTGAAATGGTGCAACCACTAGGGAAAACAGTATGGTGCTTTCTCAAAAAGTTGGAAATAGAACTATCATTTGATCCAGCAATTCTACTGCTAGGAATATACCCTAAAGAAACCATAACTGCCACCCACGCAGATATATGCACACCCATGTTTATTACTGTGTTATTCACAATACCAAAGAGATGGAAGCAACTCAAATGGCCATCAACATATAAAGGGATAGAAAAACTATGGTAAATTCACACAATGGAATACTATGCAGCACTGAAAAACAAGGAACTCATAAGGCATTACACAACTTGAGTGACCCTTGAGGACATTATGCTGAGTGAAATATTTCCATCAAAAAGGATAAATACTGCATAATATTACTGTTATAAAACAGAACTGACATGAGGATTGGGGGGAAATTAAGAAAATGGGATACATAATGAATTCTGCAATGGAGCAGGTGAAGGAAAGAACTTTTTAAAAAGAACATATAACTAGGCCTTATATGTACAACAACAGCACAGAATACATTGCACAGAGGACTGAGAGGAGGGGAGGAGGGAGGTAATTGTGCAATAATGAATGAATAATTTTAAAAAGTAAACTAGGGGAAGGGGAATGGAGGGAGAGGGGATAAAATGTATAACAATGAATGTCTGAAAATCCAACTTTTCTGTAAATTTTCATTAAAAACACAATTAAAAAATAGAAAAAAATTATTTTTTAAAAAAAATACATAGAGACAAGATAACAATATCAGCTAAGATTCCTCCATTATAGCCAACACATTCCTGCTATCTAGACCATTGGCTTCAACTACAGAAATTCTGAAAAATGGGCCAAAAATTGTTTACTTGAGCTATATATTTCTATGCCTTGTCTATTTCTATGTCTTGTCCCGAGCTTGTCTACACCACAAAGAAAGATCTAGGCTAAAGTTTAGTCCCTTGAAGAATGTGCCTGAAGACACAAAACTGAAATCAGATTATAAAGGCAACATACCAATAACTTCAGTTGCAAGTTTCAGCCTAATAGTGACAATCCATCTCTTTCTTCTAGTGGTGTCATTCTTTACTCTCTTTAGGTACTACTTGCACTATGCTGCTTACTGTGTACCATCGAGTAGAACTAACTCATACCTGATCCTCCCGTGGGTTTTCAGAAGCAGGTAATTGTACAGGAAGAAACTGCCCATTCTATGTAGCTGGTGGCCTTGAACTGGGTGCCTTCGGGATTGACAGATTTTTTTTTTCTCCACTTTTCAAATTACCTCATGCCTCCTTGCAAGTATTGATATTCTAACTTGACGTGCGTGTGTATGTGTGTGTGTGTGTGTGTGTGTGTGTGAGAGAGAGAGAGAGAGAGATTGCCTGCTTTTCTTTTGAGAAATGTGAAGAGTTCCACATTGGCACTATGGTCCTTGAATGCTGACTGAAATGTGTCTGTTGCCCAAATAAACAAGTGAATGTAACTGAAAGCAAAAACATAAACATGGCTTGATCAGTGGATTTGTTATGTAAGCGTACTTCCCATTTTAAGAAATTAGCCACAGTTTATTCTTAAGTGTATTTTTGTGTTCTGAAGTCTTTTGTAGTTATAAAAAGCACTCACTGGAGTGCTTGTTTGCTTTTAGTTTTAACCAGAAAACATTACCATCTGAAGCCAGTTGAGGAATCACAGTAAAATGTTATCTGTTTCAGTGTCTTTTATGGTCAAAATGATTTATTAGAAATTACAAGAACAATAAAATATTTTCAGATTTGTTATGGAACATTGTTTGTTTATTAATTCCCTGGGCTCCTACCATAAATTGACCCCGAGGATACAGAGTTAATATAATGGACATGGTTTCTTTCACTCACAGAGCTTATAGTCTGGGAGAGCTATTTGATTACAGTGCAGATAGCTGCTCCCATTATCAGAAACTCATTAATAAGAGTGATGTTGTTTTGGTTTAGTAACACTGTTACACACTATTGGAAAAATGAAATCTGATGTGAAAAAAATGTATTCAAATTTTGTAAATAAACTAGTGTAAAAGTAATGTAAGACAAAATGTATATGAATAATTGTATGAAACACAATGTAAATGAAAGATTGCGTAAACAATATATATAAATGAAGCATACTGTAAAGGTTAACAGGGCAGCAAGTAATAAATGTCAGGGAGAATGTGTCTAAAAAGGAACACTTATACATTGTTGTTGGAATGGTAAAATGGTACAACCACTCTGGAAAGCAATTTGGCACTTCCTCAAAAAACTCAACATAAAAATTCCATATGACCCAGTTAGTCCACTACTTGGAATATGCCCTGAGAAAACGAGAACTGAGGCACAAACTGATATTTGTACACCAATGTTCATAGCAACATTATTCACCATCGCAAGAATGTTGAAACAGCCCAAGTGTCCAACCACAAACAAATCGATTGAGAAATTGTGGTACATTCACACAATGGAAAACTATGTAGCACACAGGAGCAATGACTTTGTAAATTATTACATAACTTGGGAGGGACTGGAGAGCATTATGCTGAGTGAATATCTCAGTCCCTCAAGGATAAATATTATACAAAACAATTAATGTAGAATGAGTATAAGTATCCAAGAAGGTAGGAGACGTTGGAAGCAGAGAGATGTGGATGTGTAGGGGGAGGTGGGGATTAATCATGAGGTTGTACAATTTGTTGGGTGGGGAGGATGAGGGAAATTGAAAGAATTTGTTCTTAAAAACAGTGTATTCAAATTTTGTAAATAAACTAGTAGAAAAAGAAAAATATTTTAAAAAATTAGAAACCTAAACCAGTCACTTTGTTTCTCTTACAATTTTGTGAGCCAGAAATTTTGGGAGGATGTAGATGGACAGTTCTCACTGGAGATCTTTATTTGGTCATTTGGTGACTTGCTGGTCATTTTTGGCCTCTCATGGGCTTCTGAGAGGTTGAATGGGCCACCAGCCTTTCCCTGTCTGAAATGGCTCGTTCATCTTTTGTTTGATGCATGTCAGCCAGACATTCATACAGGCTGCTGTTTGGAATACCTTCATGTGACCTTCCAGCATGGTTGCCTCAAGGTCATCACATGCTTCCTTTCTTCTTCAGAGCAAGCATTCAAATGGAATCGGCAGGAATTTAATCTTGTTGTTGCTATTAGGTGTCATTGAGTTGAGTACAACTCATAGTGACTCTATGAACAACAGATCTGGAACCTGTTTTATCCTGTACAATTCTCATCATTTCTCATACACTTGAGCTCATTGCTGCAGTCCCAATGTCAACCCATCTCATTGGGACCCTATGAAGATGTTTGTAGCATCAGGATTGGAGGAAGACAATCTATGTTATGCAGATGACATAACCTCACTTGCTACAGAGGAGAAGGACCCCGTGCTGCTATGCTTCCATGGACCTCAGTTTGGGCCAGTGAAGTAGGTTCTGTGATATATTTGTATGCCTGATTATATTTATGGTTTACTGTTAGAGGTATAATGATTATCTGTCAATTTGCTATATCAGAGATTGATTTGCATGCTGCTAACTTTGTAAACTGGGCATGTATCTGCTTGCTTGTTTTCTGTTTGCTCATATTAGTGCAGCACTTGTCTGTCAGTCTGCTGTACTGGAGTAACGTGTGGGTTGCTGTGATGCTGGAAAGTATGCCATCACTGTGTTAGATGTCGGGAGGGTCACCTATGGTAGACAGATTCCTGGAGAGCTCCTAGATTAAGACAGATTAGGAAGTAGGACAGGCCATTCACTTCTGAAATAACAGGCCTTTGAAAATCCTATGAATCTATGAGCCCAGCCTTCTCATTAGGTGGAAGGGAGACTTATTAAGTGGTGTCTGGGAGTGCAAGATTTATGAGACTACTCAGGGAATCTATTTGAGTTGGTTAATTTGTGAGAAGTGCCCCCCCCCTTTATGTTGATTTGTAATCCATACTGAATGCTATCGTCCTGAAGCTTATTAAATAAGCTTAAAATCTTCTTAATTTTCTGAAAGTAAGGATGTTCCATTTACTTATTGCAGGTTGTTAATGAGATCTCTGTACCCTCCAATCGTGTTGCTTATTTCTTCTTCACATAGTCCAATTTTTAAAATTATTTTCTCAGCAGGAAGATTGAATAGATAAGGTGAAAGGTTTCAATCCTGACACATGACTTACCTGATTTCCAAACATTCAGTCTTCCCTTGTTCTGTCTAAATGACTTGGTTCGAGCACAGGCTCAGCATGAGCACAATTAACTATTCTGGAATTTCCATTCTTCTCAATGTTATACATAGTTTGTTAAGATCCATACAGCAAAACAAATTTGCATAGTCTATAAAAAACAAGTAAATGACTTTCTGGTATTCTCTACTGTTATTTAGCTAAATTTCATCTGACAGTAGCAGTGATACTCCTTGCTCTGTATCCTCTTCTGAAATCTGCTCACATTTCTGGTGGTTTCTTGTTCATGGGCTTCAACATTTTGAGTAATCTTCAGCAATTTTTTACTTGTTTGTGAGAGTAATGATATTGTTGGATAATGTCTGCATTCTAATAATTTACTTTTCCTAAGAATGGGCATAAATGTAGATCTTTTCCAGGTAGTTGCCTAGGCAGCTGTCTTTGAAACATTTTGGCTTGTGCAGTGTTACTTCTCTTTGTGGAAGCATCACCATTTGTATCCCTCCCCCCAGTTCCTAGGGCCTTGTGCTTCATCTTTCCCTGTAGTGTAGCTTGAACTTCTTCCTTCTGTAACAAATAATATCATCATAAACAACAGAGAGAAGATTTAAATTGTCAATACATTTTTTTTTCTTGGATCCACAATTATTGTTCACAAAAGCAATAATTAAGAAATCTGATAAAGGTTAACTAGGAAAATCTGCTGCAAAGAACCTTGCTAAAGTGCTAAAGAGTAATGATGTAATTTTGAGGACTAAGATGTATATGATTCCAGCCATGGTATTTTTTTTTTAAATGCTGATTCCCCCCCCCCCCCCCCCCATTGTGTACTGTCAAGTCAGATGCGGCTGACACAGGAGGAGATTGTACATCCTTCTCCAGTGGAATATCTGGTGAATTTGAACCATGTACCTTTGAGATTGCAGTGTATCTTTTTACCACTAGGCCACCAGAGCTCCCTATCCATAGTATTTTTCATTATCTCATAACAATGAACAATGGATAAGACTGAAAAATAATCTATGGTTTTGAATTATAGTCTTGGTGATAAATATTGTATATAATATCACCTATCTAAAGAACAAACTAATCTGTCTTAAAAGAATTGAAGCCAATATGTTTTTTAGAAGCAAGGATGTTGTTGTGGTGGTTGTCGTTATGTACCATTGAGTCACCTGTGACACATATCAACCCTATGTACAATAATTCAGAAGCCTGCCCTGTCCTGAGCCAGTATCATTAATTTTGACACACGCGTCCACCTGCCCCAGTAACTGTATCAATCCATCTCATCCGGAGTCTTCCTCTCCTGCTTTGTCCCTCCACCCTTCTGAGCATGATGTCCTCTCTAGAGACTGGTCTCTCCTGGCCACATGCCCAAAGCATGTAAGATGGAGCTTCAAAATCCTAGCCTCCAAGGAGAAACTTGGTTTCACTTTCTCCAAGACAGACGCATTTATTTTCTTGGTGGTTCATGGTATGTTCAAGACTTGTCTCCAGCACCACAATTCTAAAGCATCAATTCTTTTTCTATGATCTTTAGTAATGATACAGCTCTCTGATACATAGAAAGTAATTGCAAAGACCAGGGCCTGAATCAGGTGCACCTTAGACTCTAGACTGACATGATTACTTCTGAGTACTCTGGAAAGGTCCCTGACAGCAGATTTACTTAATGTAATTCATCTTTTTATTTCCTAACTGCTGGTACCAAGAGCGTCGATTATGAAGCTGAGCAATCTGTAACTGTTAACAAGCTCAATCTCTTCTCCATCTAATATGGTGCTGCCAACTGGCCCAATGGCGAGAATCTTTGTCCTCTTGATGTTGAGCTTCAATCCTTACTGAAGATGACAGTCCTTGACCTTTTTCAGCAAGTGCTTCAGGTCCTCTGCAGTTTCAGCAAGCAGGGTTGTATCATCTGCATAACGTAGGTTGTTGATGAGTCTTCCTCCAATCCTGATGACACATTCTTCCTCATAAAGCCCAGCCTCTCGAATGATCTCTTCTGCATATTGACTGAAAAGGTATGAGGACAAGATACATCCCTGACACACTCCCTTCCTAATTTTGAACCACACAGTGTTTCCCTGCTCCGTTCTGAGGACTGTTTCCTGGTTCAAGTATAGGTTTCACATAAATGTAACCAAGTGTTCTGGGTTTCCCATTCTTCTCAAGGTTAGCCACAATTTGTTGTGATCCACACAGTCAAATGCCTTTGGATAGTCAATGAAACACAGATAGATATCCCTCTGGTAGTCTTTGATTTCTGCCAACATCCATCTGACATTGGCCATAATATCTCTAGGCCTCTTCTAAACTCAGTTTGTATTTCTGGTAGTTCTTTGTCAATGTCCTGCTCCACTCATTTCTAGTAAGACTTAATCCCATGCGCTTTGGGCATATTATCAGGACTGACCAGTCCATGGAGAGAGACATCATGTTTGGTAAAATGGAGGGTAGTTAAAAAGAAGACACTCAACAAGGTAAATTGAAATAAAGACTAAAATGGCTCAAATACAAAAAGAACAGTGAAGATGTTACAGGTTCAGGCATCTTTTCCTTTTTTGGTACACGGAATCACTATGTTAGGAACCAGCCCGATGACACCTAAGGACAATATTAGAGAGAAGACTGCAGCCATACTTAAACATGCGATTTATATCTGCATCAATAAAGCCTGTACCATCCTCCTCTTTACCAGTTTCTTAAAGTTAATTTAAGAAACGGTATTTGTACCTATTCTGTTTAGCATCATGCTTCATAGCTATTTTGGAATAAAACCAAAAGTGTCACAGATAGTATTGGTGCTAAAGGAAGTCTGAACTCCAGGAATCAGCAGGATGATCCTTTCTCTGCTCTAGAGAGAAGATCCTTCCTTGTGTTCCCCAGCTTTGATTGTGTTGTTGCTACTAGATTTCATCTACTTATTCATGACAACAGATCTAAACTTTGCCCAATCTTGGATGTATCCACAGCCTCTGCTGTGCTTTTATCCTTGTGGCAGTAACTGCATCAATCCAGCTTGTTGAGTGTCTTCCTCTCCTTCTCTGACTCTTCACCTTTTCAAGCAAGACATCTTTCTCCCTAGGTCAGCTTTGGGCAGCCTAAGGCATTTCTTGCTGTTGCTTGACAGGTAAATGTACACTTCCCAAGCTTTCCTCTTCCTTCGGTCTGTCTCCTTCTTTGTGTCTGTTTTCCTTTTTTATAAAATGCTGCTTAGAAGGCATTAAGATTCACCCTACAATAACCCAGGTGTTCCAGTGGCATAAGGGAGTGTGTTTGGCTGATAACTGTGTCAGGCAGGTAACTAGAAAGTTCGTAGTAGTTCAAATCCACTGAGTGCTCTGAGGGAGAAAGGACAATCTCCTCGTGTGAAGAGTTACAACCTCAAAACCCAGTGGAGGGTCACTATAAATTGGGATCTGCTTGATGACAATGGATTTGGATTTTTTTTATTCTACTGTACTGTGGGTTCATGTTCACTGACAACATCTCTGCCAAAAGACCTTTTTTTTTTTTTAAAAAAAAAAAGGTGCTTCATGTACTAGTTTTAGAGTTAGGGCTTCAGCAAAACATTTTTTAGGAGACTAATTTAATCCATGGCAACCACAGTATCAAGAGATGAGGAAGTCTAGCAGTTTACTTCTATGTGATTAACTGCCTCTGCTATGGGTCAGTTCTGACTTAATGATACACACAACAATGAGTTAGGGATAGGGAGTTCTAGTGGCTTAGTGATAAAGAATTGCACTGATAACCCAAAGGAACAAGGTTCAAATCCAGCAGCTGGCTCATAGTAGAAAGATGGACAATTTCTCCTATACAATTAACTGCCTCTGAAAACCTACCTGCTGGAGGGTCAGCTATGAGTCAGTTCGTACTCTATGGTAAATAACAACAACAACAACAACAACCACCATTAGAATATTCTAGACTCCTAGAATATCTCTAAGGGGCTCTGATGATGTGATCCATAGTGAGTTGCACTGCTAACCTGAAGCCCTCACCACTCTGATGGTTGGTTCAAATCCACTCGTGTTTCCACTGGACCAAGATGGCCAGTCTTCTCCTGTGTGATTTACAGTCCCAGGTACCCAGCAGAGGGCTAGCTATGAGTCAGCCCCAACTTAAAAGCAATGAGAGAAAGACAAAAAAGGCCCTCTAATGATTTACAGTTTCTAAATATGGGTCATGTTTAAATAACATCGGTCCTGGGCTATTCCTTGCTTCCCTATCAAATGTGCCCACCTGTTTTATGGAAATATGTTACAAATCAAAGAATGTAATGAAGTATATAATCTTTGTAAGGCCAAAAGAAAATAATAATAGTAACAACTCTTATTCTTTTTTCCTTTGTGGAAGTATTATTCGAAGTATTTCCCAATTAATGAAATCATCATAATCACCAATACTTAATGAATTAGAAAAAAGTGTATGGAAAGTTGGGTAGCTTTCCATAGTGACATTCCTGGGAACTTGTGCAACCGGGGCACGAGCCCGAGATTTCTGGTCTCAGAGTCTGAGTTTTTAACTACTAACAGGCACGACATTCCATTAACAATCATTATCTAAATGTGGTTAATCTATCAAATGCTTGCTAGAAATGCAGACTATCAATTCCTTCACCAGGCACATTGTGTCAGAATCTGCATTTTAACAATATCCCCAGGTAGTTGAAAAGTACACCACTTGACCATTGAACTGATTTGAGCTGTGTCAATGTATAGGCTTTTAAAAAAAATTTATATATATATACACACATACACACACACACACCACACACATATATATTTATGTATGTATATTGCTATAAAATTGTGCTATGAGTCAAAGTTTACTGAGTAAATTGCTTTACACTCAGTAATTCTTACATATTTTGCTGTATGGGATTCATTAAAATACTCACTTTGTAACAGCACTGTTCCCACTTCCCCTCTATAATTCTCATTTCCATTAACCCTTCTGTTCTACTTCTTCCTGTTTTCTGAGGGTTATCTCTGAATACATGCTACACTTTTAATTGATCCTTTTTAGGATGGTGTATCTCCATGTTGTTGTTATTTACCTTACAGGTCTGTCTACTAGACTGAAAGATTAACCACAGGGATGAGTTTTACACTAGAATGAGAAGCTTCATGAAGTATGGGGGGGGAAGTATGAAAGTCATACTTTGGACGTGTAGCTAGGGGAGGCTCTTCCTCGGAAAAGGACCCCATGCTTGGAAAGATGGAGAGAAAGACCTTGACAAGATGGACTAACATGGTGACTTCAGCAATGGGATTGAGTATGTCAGAGACGACGAGAACAGCACAGGTTAGGGCAGGGTTCATGTCGCTATTCTACAGTCTGAGTCGTTGAACTAATTGTGTCTATGCATTGGTGCTTTGCTCTCTTTCTCTTTGTTCTAGACATGGAGTGACCCATTGTTGCACCCCAGGTGGTTGCTCACAAGATTTTAAGATCATAGTCACTAGTCTCTAAAGCAGCATGAAGAACATTGTCTTTGTGGACTATTTATGCCAATTGACATTGATATCCACAGAGACTATAACACTGAGGGCCCAAGACCCACCCCTCATTCCCTCAGGGTATTCAACTCTGATCAAGAAATTGAAATCATGTTCCCCTGCTGGCCTTACCATCCACATGGTAATTTACAGCATACGACTAGAAATGCCACTTGCCAAGATAGGCTCGATAAACAGACACGAGCACATGAGAGAGACTATACCCATGATCATCTGTAAGTTTGGCAAATGGCATTAAATCTTGAACGAAGACTTAAACATAAATGAGGAATAGCAGCTCCTCTTTGCAAATAAAAAAAGTTGATCTATTTCTCAATAGACTTTCTACATCATAAACCAAAACAGATAGCACTTTAGAGTTGATTATTTTATTCTTTTTTAGTGATTTACATACAAGTATTCATATGCATTGGATTTTGTACATGTACTTTGTGTGTTATTCAATCATTAAAATACATTGTGTTTCATTCATGTACATTGTTTTATATCATCTTTCATATATATGATGTTTTATAAAATTGATTACTGTTGATCTATGCATATAACAACAAGAACTATGCCTATTATCACTCTGTCTTTTCAGGTCCCTGTTGGTCCTTCCCCATAGCGTCACCATTTTTCTACCCACCAATCTCTGCTATCCCAGTGATTTCCCCCCAGTCTACTTTTTCTAGTACCCCTTCCCTTCCTCTTTCTAACATCCATGCATATCTTGTTCAGATATCCTCCCATTTTCACAATACTGGTTGTATGCAATTTTTTTATGTGACTGAATTGTTTCAGCATAATGCTTTCTAAACTCTAACACATTATATAGTATTTTACAAAGTCATTGTTCTTTAGTGCTGCATAGTATTCCATTGTGTGGATGTACCATAGTTTCTCAATTCATTTGTGTTTTGATGGGCATTTGGGCTGTTGCTTTTTTCTTGCTCTTGTGAGCAATGCTGCTATGAACATTGTTGTTGTTATGTACTATTGAGTTGGAACCAACCTATAGTGGACCAGCTGGTGGGATTCCAGAAGCAGTTAATCACAGTCCATCTTTCCCCCAGGGAGCAGCTGGCAGATTAAAACTTCTATCCCTTTGGGATTATAGCACAACTTCTTACCCCTAGATCACCAAAATTCCCTATTGACCTAGCTAGAACTTTCAATACAATATTAAGTAGTAGTGAGAGTGGACATCTTTGTCTGGTCCCCGTCCATAAAGGGATTGATTGAGAATGATGCTGGCTCTTGGTTTTGCATATATATTTTTCACTATGTTGGAGGAATCCCCTCTATTCCTGTTTTGCTAAGTGCTTTAATAAGTTGGATTGTGTTGGATTTTGCAGAAGGTTTTTTTTTTTCTGCATCAATTGATAGGAATATGTGGTTCTTGTTCTTTGCTTTATTTATGTGATGGATTCAATTAATTGTTTTATTTGACTCTCACTTGGTCCCCTCTAGTCCAGGGTCTGGTGAGAAGACTCACCAGGGGAGAGGAGAGCTTCAAGGCCTGCCCAAAGTCCTCTCAGGTCCTGGGACCGGCCAAAGCTGCAGGGGACGGGAGAGCAGCTCATCCTACCTTACGTCTTCTCTGGTCCTGAGGTTTGGGGGAAGACTCAAGAGTATATTGTTCATCCTTTGTATATATAATAAACAGTAATACATAATGGAGGGAGCTCTGGTCGCCTAGTGGCAAGAAGCTATGCGGCAATCCCAGAAGCAGCACCAGATGAATTCCCCAGATGGTCCAGAGAAGGAAGATGAGTAAACTCCTCGTGTGCTATTAAACTGCCTCTGAAAACCCACTGGAGCTGTGAGTTAATACTGACTTTATAGCATATAACAACAGCAATAAAAATGAAATGTTTTTCTAGATCAGATAGCTAAATAAGAAAGTAGCCTTAAGATTCTGTCTTCTAGAACACAGGACTTAGAAGGTGTTAAAAAGGACTTCATGCCGCTTCTCTGACCCAGACAACCCCCTGGCAGAGTATTGCAGTTTCATTTGGAACAAGAATCTGACATACATGTTTGAAAGGAAGGCTCTTGTTGAAGAGAAAAATTAATAACCAACATCTTATTTTGATTTTGAAGTTTTTCTTATCCAAGAATGGAAACGTTAACCATAAAAAGCCGGACCCAAGCTGCAAAAGCCTGCCAGAAACTGCTCTACCAATAAAACGAAACAAAGCAGACATTGTTGGATTCTGATTCAGAGTGACCCAGTAGGGTGCAGAACTACCCTATAAGGGTCTCGAGGCTGTAACTCTTTACACACGCAGACTACCACATCTTTCTCTTGCAAAGTGGCTGGTTGCAAAAAGGGGAAACTTTCTGTTAGTGGCCAAGTGCTTAAACACTGTTCCACCAGTGTTCTGACTGCTCTGTTGCTGCCAACTGCGAGAGAGTTGTTTCCAACTCATACTGACCTTCAGCACAACAAAACACAACTCCATTCAATCCTGTGCCGCCCTCGCAGTCTCTACTATGTGCTTAAAGCCTTTGTTATATTCACTATGTCACTTACACTCCCTGAGGGTCTTCCTCCCTCATTTTGCAGACAGAGCCTAACCTCTCCTGATGACCTGCTCAAAGAATAGGAGGCAGCCTCATCATCTTTCCTTCTAAGAAGCACTCTGGCTTTACGTCTTTCTTCCAGGATAGATCTGTTAGTTCATTTGGTAGTCCACGGTATCTTCTCCAACACCAGAATCCAAAGGCATCAATTCTTCTTCGGTCTTCCTTACTCATTGTGCAATTTTCACAAGCAGATGAAGCAATTGAAAATACCATGAAACTAGAGGATGTACAGGAGCCCTGACGGCTAAGGTATTGCCCCGCCAACGCAAAGGTCTACATTTTTAATCCACCAGCTGCTCCATGAGAGAAAGACAAGCAGTCAAGTCCCGTGTGATTTGCTGGCCCTAAAAATCCACTGGAGGGTCAGCTGTGTGTTGGATCTGACTTAATTCTAAGATACACCACCACAATAGAGAATGCAAAAATGTCCTTTCCTACTAGGAAAATGTAGTCAACAAAACCATTACCTCCTGATTAAAGAGATTAAAAGAATCCTACCAGCCTCTTTTGAGTCAATTGGTATTCATATTGGGGATTCTAAGACTGCAACTTTCTATGGAAACATACTAACCATCTTTCTCCTCTGGCATGGTGAGCGGACTTGAAATGCCACCCTTTCATTTAGTAGCTGAGCTCTTCATCTATTCCAACACCAGAATGCTTATAAAAGAATTCAAGGCCTCTTCATTTAGATCTCTTAGAAGTATGACTGCAAGTGGTGGAGAACCAGCGATCACATTGTCCCTTGATATCAGTGACTACAGTAAAAGCTAGAAGGCCAAGTTCATTTAATACTAAAACCAGCCTATGGCGAATCTTCTATTCTTTCTCTTTTTTTTACAAGCTTTATTGTATGTAGTGTACTTGAAGCTGTTTGCATTTTTGTTTTCTCCTTGAATTAGAATACTTCCCTTATAGGCATATAGACTGACTGTTCAGAATAAGGCATTTATTTCAATTTCAGTTTTGCTTATTGCTAACTGTCCTAATTACACATCTAATCTTGAGTTCAGACTGGTGGTAGTGTGGTCTGTACCTTAGAAATTTAGGATGGTGGTGGTGAAATAGGATGAAGGCTTTTGAAAAAATACTGGAAGAATAAAGGCTAACATTTGTTGAATGTTTTAAAGGCCATGCTCAAGTCTGCCATGATTTTCTGATTTCATCCTTACCACAACTCTAAGAGGAACATTCCATCCCTATTTTAAAGATGAGAAAATGGAGGGTGTGGTGCATCCTGAATGGTTTGGCACTAGAAAAAGAATTCTTTTTTCCATGAGTTTCCTCCTCTTAAGCTCCTTTTTGAACATTGTTGTTTGTTTGTTTTTTAATTTTATGCTGCTGTACATACAAAGTTCATAAAGTTCGTATCGTTTTTGAACTTTGAGGCTGCATGAGACGGTAGGAGAGAGCCTACAATCTCTGAGTAGAAACGGAAGGAGCTCAAGAAAGGGGAGAAAACAGCCCCCAAACTTAGCGGCTGAGTTGTGAGGTTGAGTTTCTCTGTATAGTATTCTAGAAACACTACTTCCATGAAGAACAGGTTGAAAAACCAGGTTGTTCCCACAGTCCAAGTCCATTCCTTAGGAGAATGGAAAATACCATGTTCACAAAAACCCCCAAAACATTGAAAATGGCTCACTTTAGACGAAGTTGTCACTTTAAAAGGCACAGATGTCTAATCATTCTAAATTTGCATTTATTTGCACTTTCTGAAATCCCTGGGTGGCACATAACGTGATTGGCTGCTGCTGACTCAACAATAGCTGGTTCCAGGTCATTCAGTCTACCCATTACATACATAAAGAAGGAGGTGGAGTCATCAGCAACCTCGGATTGAACATTGCATTTGGGAATTGACTGCTGGTATCAGAAGATATGTTACCTATATAAGATTTCAGCCCATTTTTTGCAACCCTTTAGCTTCTGACTTTTAAATGTGTAGTTAGTAGAAAAGCAGTAACATTAGAGAGATTGGACCATGGTAACTTTACAGTCAGAGCTGAATGGCTCCGTAGGGTTTCCAAATGCCTGATTTTTTTTCAGAAGCAGATTGCCAGGCCTTCCTTTTAAGTCAATTCTGTGTGGACTTAAAACATCCAACTTTTCAATCAGATGCTGGCACATTTTCACCACCCAGAAAAGACAGGCGCGCAACGGCCACCCTTGAATTTCTGGTACAGAACTGTGGAGCCGTGCCTGGGCCAAGCGAGTTGGGGTTTCCGACAGGGAACTTTGGCTACCTAGTGGTAAGGCACTGTTTTGTAATTCTTAAGGCACGATGTTCAAAACCACCAGCTGCTTCACAGGAGAAAGATGAGCAATCTCCTCCTGTGCGATTAAACTGCTTCTAGAAACCCACTGATGGGTCAGCCAGGGTCAGTTCCAACCTGATGGCACACAACAACAACAACAACAATCTCAAAACTCCTTTAAATAAATAAAAAGCTTCACTATATAAGCTATTAAGTAAAATCCTGGCCCCAGGGCTGGGGTAGGACTCTGTCTGACCTTTCGACCTTTGCTTCTCATTCATTTCCAGCCATAGGCTGTTTGTTCATAAGCCCCTTAAAAAAAAATCCAAAAAACTAAAATGCAAGATTCCCTCCATACATACTTTTCATAAAAAATATCTCTTTCTTAATTTACAAAAATGTCCTAAAATATCCATTTATATTATTAAGAAATCTACTTAGGTTATTTTTCCCCCTTTTCTACTGAAAGGCGATGATGCAACATCATGATGCATTTCTTGAGTTTCTACTCAGAGCAGTGAGATAGAAATGTCTCTTATTAAAGAGAAGAATATTTTAAAGTCTAATGGTCCAAATCTCTGGTAAGTGCTGCAGAAATGGCCTCAGATTCAGATGGTTGCTGCATAAACACGGGAATCAAACCACAAGTGAACTCCAGGTCAGCTGGAGACTCATCTATCTTGTTCACTCTCTTGTTGACCAGCCCTAACATAGTCCTTGACATAGTAGGTGATCAGTAAAAAATTGTCAAGAAAATTAATGATCAGAGAGAATTACATTTAAAGGCACAAGTCTGGGATAGTCCAAGGCCTCTGTCTGACACTTAGGAAATTCCTGCCCTTGGATGGGAATATTTGTTCTGTGGGCTGCAACCCAAATTCATCTCTCCTTTAGGAATGGAACACTTTGTAGGGTAGGATGGTGATGGATGCTGTTAGGCTTTGTCCTTGTAAGGGTATGCTTGCCTTCTCTATTTCTAGGTCGAGAGCACTCTCCTTCTGATTTGCACACCCTTTCTTTTAAAATGTTAATATATTTCATCAAGTTTTATTCTTAAGCTAATCTGCTTTTTTGGGGTGAGAGGAAATTTCCCTTGGAGAGTTCCATCTACTACAAAGTGTAGAGGGAAAAAGTAGAAATCATATTTCAGTATTTGTTGTTTGTTGTTATGTGTCTTCAAATCGCTTGTGGCTCATAGTGACCCTATGTACGACAGCTCTGCGTCCTCCTCTCTCCTGTGCCAAACTTATCATCCCTGATAGACCTGTCCTTATTACCACATTCACTGGATCAGTTCATCTCATCCAGGGTCTTCTTGTCTCCACCCTCCCCTGCATGATATCCCTCTCAAAGGACTGATCCCTCCTTGTAATATGTTCAAAGTATGTCAGATGAATCCTCAGAATCCTTGCCTCCAAGGAACAGTCTGCTTTTACCTTCTCCAAGATGAACCTGTTTGTTCTCCTAGCACTCCATGGTATATTTAATAATCTTCTCCAGCACCACAGCTCAAAAGCATAAATTCTTTTTTCTATCATCCCTAGTCATTGTCTAGCTTTCTGACACATAGCAAGTAATTGAAAAGACCGTGGCCTGGATCAGGCACACCTTAGTCTCCAGACTGACATGTTTGCTCCTCAGTACTCTGGAGAGGTCCTTGACTGCAGACTTTCCCAGTGCAATGCGTCTTTTGATTTCCTGGCTGCTGGTACCAAGAGTGTTGATTGTGGAACCAAGCAAACTGAAGCTGTCAACAATCTTAATCTCTTCACCCTCTCTGATGATGATGCCAGTTGGTCCAGTAGTGAGAATCTTTGTTTTCTTTATGTTGAGTTTCAATTCAGATTTTAGACTGCAGTCCTTGACTCTCTGCAGCAAGGACTTCAAGTCCTCCTCAGTTTCAACAAACATGTGTCATCTGCACAATGCAGGCTTTTGATGAATCTTCCTTCAGTCCTGATGCCACACTCCTCCTCATAGAGCCCAACCTCCTGGATGATCTGTTTTGCTTTGAGCAGAATATTAAATGATCCAGGAAGCATTAAAAGAAAATGGAAGAAGTATACAGAGTCGTTGTACCAAAAGGAATTGGCAGACACAGAAGAATTTCATGAAACAACGTGTGAATAAGAGCCTGTGGTGCTGAAGGAAGAAGTTCAAGTTGCTCTGAAATATTGGCAAAAAACTAGACTCCAGGAATTGATGGCATACCAATTGACATATTTCAACAAATAGACACTGTCCTAGATGTGTTCACCAAGTTGTGCCAAGAAATCTGGAGGATTACCATCTGGCCAACGGACTGGAAGAGATCCATATTTGTTCCCATTCCAAAAAAAGGGGACCAGACAGAGTGTGGAAATTATCAAATAATATAATTAATATCACATACATGAAAGATTCTGCTGAAAATTATCAAAAAACAGACTGGGACAGCACATCAACAGAGAACTGCCAGATGTGTAAGCTGGGTTTTGAAGAGGCTGTGGTACTAGGGATATTACAGTTAATGTTAGATGCATCTTGGCTGAAAACAGAGAGTACCAGAGGAATGTCTATCTGCATTTCACTGACAATGCAAAGGCACTTAACTGTGTGCATCACAACAAACTGTGACTAACTCAGAGAAGAATAGGAATCCCAGAACACTTGATTGTGCTTCTATGAAACCTATACTTTGACCAGGAGGCAGTCATCAGAACAGAGCAAGGAAACACTGCATGGTTCAAAACTGGGAAGGGTGTAGGCCAAGGATGTGTTCTATCTCCATATCTTTTCAATTTCAGTAGAAACCTTCAATTTTAGGAGCTTACCAAAATTGTACAGAAATGTTAGAGTTGTTGAAGCATTTATTTATAAGTATACTTATTTATAAGTATAGAGTTTATATTTAATCAGATTATCAAAGAGGTTAAAGGTCTCAAATCAGCTAAGAACCACATTAAGACCAAAAAAAAATCATAATAAGGCATTATTAGAACTTAATATATGTGATTGGAAAATTTGAATGTCATTTCGATCAGGGAGTCAAATGTTTCCTCAAAAATTTTTCCAACCCATCTTAGGAACATTACCATGGAAAAACAGCAGGAGCAGAACTAGTAAAATAATTTGTAGTTAGAAAGGATTTCAAACTGCATTTAGAGAATTTAGCATTTAGAAGAAGAATGAAAATTAATGACTTATTTTAAGACAAAATTCTAGTCTGACCTTGGGAGTCTTGGTTTTCCAAAGCTGATCTCTCATGGAAGATAATGCTTAAAAAAAAAAGCATCCTGCCCAAAACAAAACTATCTTTATTAACTTCACTAGACCATAATTCAATTCAAAGGTGACTTTTAGAAGCCAGTTTCATATGAATATCTCAAAATAATCTCCTGAGTGGGTCACCTAACCTCCATAAGCCCTGAAATCTGAATTCTAGAAGAATTAAAGCTCCATTGGTCAGTACCTTCTTACAGGATTCTGTTTCTTTCCATATATGCAATCCAATGGATATATTCTATATTAAGATTCTTTGGTTATAGGGTTGCTATTGGTCGTAGTTAATGTGAAAGCACATAACAATAAAACCAACAACTGTACATAAATATTGAGATATAGTTCTGTTTATATAAAAAACAAAATTTTTAAGTCAGCTAAAATATGAGCCCTGAAATGATATATCATCTGTAGAAGTGAATTATGCCATTTAATAGAAAATAATTGAACACCTACTATGTACCATTCATGCTAAACTTATTTATTGTTCTTGTTGTTATGTGTCATTGAGTCCCTTGCCACTCATAGTAACCTTATGCACAATAGCTCTGACCTATCCAATCCTGAGCCAGTCTTACTATTTCCAACACACCTACCCTCATTATCCCAGTTACTGTGTCTATCTATCTCCTCCAGGATTTTCTTCTCTTGCACTGTGCCTCCATCCTTCCAAATATTATTTCCTTCTTCAAGGCCTGTTCCCTCCTGGCAGGAACTTCAAAACCCTTGAAGGAATAGCTTGGTTTCACCCTCCTCAAGACAGACATGTTTGTTCTTTTGGTATTCCATTGTATGTTCAAGACTCTTCTCAAGCACTGCAAGTACAAGGCATCAATTCTTCTTCTGTTGCTCTTAGTCATTTTCCAGCTGTCTGATGCATCACAAGCAATTATGAAGACCATGGCCTGGATCAAGCACTCCGTAGTCTCCAGAATGACATCAATGTTCTTTAGAACTCTGGAGAGGTCCCTGACAGCAGATTTTTCCCAACACAATTAGTCTTTTGATTTCCTGGTTGCTGGTGTCAAGAGTGTTGATTGTGGAGCCAACTAAGTTGAAGTTGTTGCAAGTTTCAATGTTTTCTCCGTCTATCATGGTATTGCCTTTTAGTCCAGTGGTGAGAATTTTTATTTTCTTGACATTGAGATGCAATCCATATTGAAGGATGCCATCCTTTTGCTTGTGGGAACAAAATTGTATCTGTTAGTTGTGCAATCCAGTGTGTGTGTGTATGTGTGTGTGTGTGTGTGTGTGTGTTTCACCTACTCTTTTGGGTAAAATGCTTGTCTGGTTAAATCTGTTACTGACGTGTCAATTCTTGCTCATACCTATTTTATAGGACAGAGAGAAATGCCCTATAGTGCTATCAATCCTTGGGAAGCAGGCTGCCACATCTTCCTCCTGCAAAGCAGCTGGTAGATTCAAACTTCCAATATCTAGGTTAGCAGCCAGCATCTTAAATATCGCACAAGTACCTTACCTCTTCATAGTACTTTTGTTGTTGTTGCTATGTACTGTTGAGTTGGAACTGTCTCATAGCTGACCCCTCCAACAAGTTTTCAGAGGCAGCAAATCACGTAGTACATTTCCTGTTCCCCCCCCCCCCCCGGGGAGCAGCTGAGAAATTCAAACTGCATATCTTTGGGTTGGGAAGGCATTAGAGCTCTCTCCATAGTATTAGACATTTCAAAATGAAGGCTGAAGTGCTAGGATCAATAAGGAGTTTGCACTTGGGTAAAGTGAAAATATCAATTAAGGGAACAGATATAGACAGCATGGAATTAGAGAGATAACCTTAAGGAGGGATCCTGGTAAAAGGCTTTGGCTACTAAACTGAAAGGTTGGTGGTTTGAATCCAGTTTTTCCATGGATGGACAATGTGGCAGTCTGCTTTTATAAAGATTTACAGTCTTGGAAACCCTGTGATACCGTTCTACTCTGTACTGTAGAGCTGATTCAGAATTCACCTGATAGCAATGGTTTTGTTTTTGGTTTGCAGTTTGGGTACAGAGAATCTAGCTCACTTCATTAGCTAGGGAATGCTTATAGGAGGAGGAGAAACTAAGGGAAATAATTTGAAGCATAATACATTATTTAGGTTGAGATTTGAAGATAAGGGATGAGAACAGTTCTGGAAATGAGAATAAGAAATACTTTTAGAAAGAGATAGCATGTTTTCTTTAAGGCAGTGGATAGTAGATCCAGATAGGCAATCTTGACTTTCTTAGCAAACAGGGAGCAGTACAGATAAATATTTTAGAAAGTTCACTGTTTAATGAATTAGTTGAACGATGAAGATGGGTACTGAGGTACCCATCCAGTGGTGATGGTGGTGACCATGGTGACAAATGGGACGTGGGGAAAATGATGGTGGTAACTGAGAAAGGACTTTGAGAAAGGCAGTTTTGAGACCTTGTTGAATCCTGGTTTCTCAGTGAAATATTTGGGTTCCTGAAATCACTCACATTGAGTTAGAGAGGATTGGTAAGATAGTATTAGTCTAATTATATGGATATTTAAGGATCCATTCCATCATGAGTATGTATGTGGAACTATGCAATAAATATTATATGAACCTGGAATCCAAGAGACAAGGTAGATATTGTTGTTGTTATGTGCCATCAAGTTGCCTGTAACTAATAGTGACCCTATGTACAACAGCTCTGAACTGTGCTCTATCCTGAGCCAACTTTATTGTCTCTGGCACACTTAACTCCCATTACTCCTGTCACTGAGTCAATCCAAATACAGTCTTAGAAATTCTTAACACATATATCTTCAAGTCAGATAGAGGACTGAGTGGGAAAAATGTAAGGTAAGAAAAAGAAGAAAACACAGAGTTCTGAAGAGTCTTGATATTTAGCAAACAATATTAATATAAAGATTCTGGAAAATTGTTGAGAAGGACAGCCAGAGGGGTCTTAGAGTAGACCAAGAGACCAGTAGGAAAAGATGCTAACCAAGGTGAGGTCAGCCATGGCTAATTTTGCACAAGTCAAGAAAATTAAAAACAGAACATTTTCATTGGCCAGGAAAAGAAGTCAATAATGACTTAGCAAGAACATTTCCTTGGCTTGGTGGAAATCAAAGGAAGACTGGATAAGGCTGAACTTGTGAGATTTTAAAAAGTTGAACACTTTTAAAATTTGAAACATTGTAGAACTTCAAGTATTAATAAGTCCAGATTTCATCTTACCTCTAGAAGAAAGAAATCCATCTCCTCTAAAATATGCAACTTAGTATAATTAAAATGTTTCCCAAATTAAAAAAAAATCTTTTCTGTTGAGTGGTGCCTATTTAACGTAATATATTTGGTCATGTGTCACGAAGATTCAAACAATGTTAGTCTTAATAACTAATCAGGGAAAATTGTCTGCAGCAGTATGGCCATTGATAGAGAATAGACAAAAATTAAAGTTCAGAGAGGAGGTAGAATGAGGATATCATTGCTGATGTAAGTCGATCCTGCCTGAATGCAGAGAAAAATTGAAAGATCCTTATCTGTATTAAACTATGTGAAAGCTTGTGTGGAATGTAACAAATTATGGATAACATTGGTATTGCTTATTGTAGGTGCTGTTTAGAAGGGGTTGTGGTACTAGGGATATTGTTGCTGATGTTAGATGGATCTTGGCTGAAAGCAGAGAATACCAGAAGAATGTCTATCTGTGTTTCATTGATTATGCAAAG